>NC_083688.1:26810909-27113939 GCF_033118175.1 Dama dama | reverse complement strand
GGGAAAGGTATTCAACGTGTATCCTGTGCAGCTTAGTGTCTGTGCTTAAAGGTGGCCCCTTGCTTCCTTGTTTCTAAGAGAGATGAATGGAAAGCCAGAATCACTTGCTGGATTGGAACAAAGAGGCATGTAGCCTGAATGTATTGGCAGCCATCCCACCAAGTGGAGAAGAGCTGGTCTTAGGCTGAACTCAGTGCTCTGAATAGTCAAATAGAAATGTCTGGGTCTTTGATGACATCACAGGATTGACCCGGAAGCCTGCTCTGCTTCTGGTCTTTGGCAATGTAATTGATTTCCTTATTGACTGTGGCAGAAACATCTAGCTGCCTCTCCAATATCATTCTTTCCTCTTTCATTACTAACCAAAGCCTGGTTTGGTTCATGGTGGCTGTTGCTAGTTAGAAACCTAACCTTCTCATTCTTCCTTGTGTAGGGTCAGCATTCAAGATGGTTCTAGCCAATGAAATATAAACAGAGATCCCTGCTGTGGAGTTCTATTAATAGTAAAGCTTTGCTTTTCTGATAAAGACATTTCTCTTCTTCCTCCTCAGCGCCTGTAGAATGCTGGTAACTGGGGCTGGAACAGACATTCTGGTTGCATGATGGAAAGACCAAGAGATTTGCAGAGACCTGGGCTCTGAGCTACCAAATCAATGCTGGGAAACCTTACCTTCTCATTATATGAGAGAAAATAAAACCCTAATATGTGTAAACTAGAGTTTCCCAGTCTTTGTTATTTACATACAAATGCAATTCCTAACTCAGAAATTGAAATCTTTCATTGAAATGGATCCTTTCTTGGTGTCTGGTTAACTATTGCTGCATAAAAATCCACTGCAACACTAAGTAACTTACAACAACAATTGTTTTCTTATTTTACACGTGTGTGTGACTGTGGGGCAGAAATTTGCACAGGGCACAGGGGAATAATGTGTCTCTGCTCCAGGATTTTTAAAGCTCAGATGGGATGACTTGAATGGATGGGGGCTGGGACATCCAAGATAGATTATTGACTCACCTGGTACTTTAATGATGCTCCCACATGGCTTCTTTCTCCAGGAACATAACCTGGTCTTCTTCCACAGGGGCTCAGGGATCCCCTGAGCAGCAATATCAACAAGGATGCAGAAGTCCAGGGGATACACATGGGGCAGATGGCCATTTACCTGGTAGGAAGTGCACAGTATCCTTTGCATGTGAAAATTCACCCACATGTGGTATTTGAGGGCACAAAGTGTGTGTGAGTGCTTAAGACCCATCTTTGAGGAAACAGATGAGCCAGGATCAGGGTCAGTCTCCTCCGTGGTAAGGGGTAGACACTGCTAGGCTTACATCATTATGAGTGACTGCATTCTCAGTTAATTCTCTGCAGAAAACAGGGCTGCATGTGCAACCTTCCACAGACCATGCTGGCGATGCAGACATCAGTTGGGGGAGGCGGGGCAGTGGCTCTGCCTCCTGCTTTCTTTTGTCCCCTGTGGTGGATTTCCCTGGCTTCCTTCAGGCTGGTCCAGACTAGGAACACATGTTGGTTTTCAAAATCCCCATTATTATTTGCATAGATATACGTGCAGTTTGCCTCTTGGTTGGCTCATGATCTTCCTTTCTGTTTTCTGTCTTTAGAATTTCAGACTCCACTGTCTGGCCACAGGCGTCCCTTTTTTGAGTTCCTTCTGGTGTCTTGGACTGCATGGCCGCTACCTGGGTGACTGACCTGGACTCATTAATTCTACAGTTTAACACCTCACTGCTGCTGACTCTGCTAATTGTAGGTACTGCCCCAGCCTTGGTTCTATGTTTTCCATTTTGCTCTTTTGAGCTGAATCCTCAGGGAGACTGATTTTGTCATATTGCTCATTTCCATTTTTTATTGTTTTTCATTATTTCTGTGGCAGACATAGTGACAGGCAGAATATATTCCTGTTGTTTTATCTTAGATGCAATCTAGGAAAATCCAGAAGAGAAGGCACAAGCACCATTTTCCCCAAAACACGTTCTTTACTTTCCCTATGGTAATTATTTATTTTTTTAAAACAAAGCCTTTGGAGAGTCTTAAAAAATCAGGAGATGAAACATAACAAAATACAACAAAAACACCACACTTGCCCAGATATTCTTGAGCAGACAGTGAGAAAACAGAGTGAAACAGTCACTCCAGTGAATCTTCACACCTTCCTGGATACTGTAACTACTTGGTTACAAATATGACTATCGGGAGGGAGGGGACTTGGGAGTCTTGAATTAAAAACAAGAGCAACAACAAACAAACTGACACTGCTTGACGGGTTGAGGAGACATGAAATAGAAGATTCTAGAATGGAACTCGGGGATATGATGAAATAGGATGAAGTGGGGCAGCACCATCAAGGGCCGTGGCTCCCGGCTTCTCTGAGCTTTCCAGTTGCTCTTCCATTCTTGTGAAGGGCAGCGTGGGTTGCGGGTGTCCAGAGAGAGTAGCAGAGGCGCTGGTGTGAAGGTGTTAAGACCTGGCCAGCAGCTGGTGTGGCACAAGCGCTGGAGGCTCTGTGGTGGGGCCTTGCGTGTCTCGGAGTGAATGGATGTGGTGGAAAAATGACACTGGCGAGGGGGCTTGGGGTCAGACACAGGAAGGCTCTGAACGCCACACTGACTTCACAATGATGTCTGCCTTCTGGTGACGTTTGTGTTAATCAGGGTCCCAGCATGCTCATATGAGGATGAAAGAGAGTTTCATAAAAGGATTGTTTGTGAAGAGGAGAGCAAAGTGCAGAGAAGTCATTAAGGGTTAGTGCAGGCCCCCTGGTTTAGTAAGAGAGGGCTTGAGTATCACCTGAAGGCCTGACGGTGTGAGGGGAATGTATAGTCACCTCACCCAGAGGTGGCCAGGGCTGCATCCTGACAGTGGCTGTCCAGAGTGAAAACCTTTGTGTGACCCCGCAGGGGAGGAGCTGGCAATAAATACCTGCTTCTCTTCCTTGCTCTGATTTCTTACTGTTGCACACCTGTTTTGACCAGGGTTATCCAGAGAAATGGAACTAGCAGGGTGTGTTCACACACACACACACACACACTTGATTGATTGATGGATTATATTCAGGAATTGGCTCACATGGTTGTAGGGACTTAGTAACTCAAAAGTCTGATGAGGTAGGCTAGCAGGTTGGAGACGCAGGGAAGAGTTGCAATTCAAATCCAAAGGTCATCTGCTGACAGAATTCCATCTTGCTGGTAGGAGGGAAGTCTTTGTCCTAGGCAGGTCTTCAACTGATTGGACAAGGCCCACCCACAATAGGTAGAGTCAGCTGCTTTACTCAAGGTCCACCAATTTAAATGTTAATCTCATTCAAAAAAAAAAAAAAAAAACTAAACAGGAAACCAAACCACCTTCAGAGAAACATCTAAAATACTGTTTGACCACGGTACCATAGCCAGCCAAGTAGAAGGATAAAATTAACGACCACACTGCCCAGTGGTCAACGTCAATCAGAAGCCAAAGAACCTCTTGATGCTATGCAGGTGGGTCAGCCTCCCAGGCACAGAAGCTGGGGGGAGTCTGGGCCTGCAGGAGGCCAACCATTCACCCCAGTGTGGTGTGGAAGAAACTCATGTCAGCATTTTGTTTTTACACCCTCACTACCCTGTCTAGGAGCTCAGTTGGAGGTGGCAGGTCTTTCTGAACTTTAAGTGTTTCCAGAGTCCCTGTATAATCTAATACCTCCTCTTGCCCCCAGCAAATGGATCCAAGCATCAAATAGAAGGGAAATCTCTTAAAATGCTGCTGGTTTTCTTTTATGCTTTTACTTAATTGTTTTCTTAAAGTACAAGAATAGGGATATAAGCCACGTGCAGTTTTGAAATACAAGCACCTGGACAGTTTGGAGAAACAAAACTTTAATATCAAGATCTGTGTACTGATTTCACTTTAAGACTCCCCCCTCCGTGTGTCCCCCCCCATCTCTGTCACAGTGCATATGTGAGTGTGCACACACAGACACTCACACACAGATACACACACACATCGGGCTGTTCTGTATTTCCAGAGGATGACACAGAGAGAACTTAGCCCTGAGAAATTTAAGTTAGATCCAATAAGAAGCTTCATTACTGAGACTATGAAATACCAGGAGGGGGTTTCTCTGTTGTGTTGTTTTGAATGTTGGACTGTATTGAAAAGTAAATACACTGGGGTCAAATTTACATTGAATGAACACACGTAAAACAGAGACTTGATGAGTTATTTAGCCATTCAAGTCAGAAATGGATTTTAAAAACCTGATAATTTCCGCAGTTCTTCATTTTGTATGACTCTATGTCTAATGAGTTCTGAAATGTTCTGCAGAAGTGGTGAGAATCTAAAGACAGCTGTTGTGGATAAACAGATAAGGCGTTATGGTGGAGACACTAAGGTGTGTCTAAGTTTCTATGGTTGGAACTCAAGTGACCTAAGGAGTGGTTTCTAGATGTGGAAAAGCATGACCACAGGTGCTGCCCAGGTTGGGGGATGCAAACCACCCTCAGTCCTTGTTAGTGGGAAAGTAACTGGCTCCTTCTTTTAAGCAAATCTCTTCTCTTTCCCTGGGGTCTTCCTCCCTGAAATGGAGAACAGTCAAGTCTCAGTCCTGGAGTGGCCGATGTGAACACACATCAATCCCCCCATCAGATAACAGCTCTTAGACCATTTCTTTGCCTCATCTCACATGTGGCTTAGGTCGTGTGTCTGAGGGAAACAACTTTTATTCTGGCTACAGCTGGTTGGAAAGACGGATGTATCGAAGATCTGGGCAGCCATGTCTGCGTTTGGCACAATGAGTGTTGAAGGACTCTAAAGTGCCTGGTGGGAGTCTTCTTAATCAGAGTGCTTAGTTGATTCATGGAAATCTGGCTAAATCAAATCGTCTCTCTTCAAAGGGAATGCTGAAGACCTGGCAGGTCACTTGAGTTCTGTACCACCCAAAGATGCCGAGTTGCAGAATGGCCATCATCAGAAAGTCTGCAAACAATAAACAATGGAAAGGGTGAAGAGAAAAGATAACTCTGCTACACTGTTGGTGGGAATGTAAATTTGCACAGCCACTATCGAGACTTGAATGGAGATTCCCTAAAAAACTAAAAATAGAGGTACCATGATTCAACAGTGCCACTCTTGGGCATATATCCGGAAAAAACCATAATTTAAAGACACATACACTGCTATATTCACTGCAGCACTGTTTACAATAGCCAAGAGATGGAAGCAACCTAAATGTCCATTGGCAGAGGAATGGATAAAGAAGATACATACAATACAATGGAATATTACTCAGCCATAAAAAGAATGAAATAATGCTATGTGCAGCAACATGGATGGACCTAGAGATTATCATACTGGGTGAAGTAAGTCAGACAGAGAAAGACAAATATCATACTATATCAGTTGTGTATGAAATCTAAAGGAAAATGATACAAATGAACTTATAAAACAGAAACACACTCACAGACTTTGAAAACAGACTTATGGGTAGCAAAGGGGAAATGAGAAGTGGGGGGGGGGGAAGGATAAATTAGGCATTTGAGATTAACATATACTCACCACTATATATAAAAATAGATAATCAACAAGGACCTACTGTATAGCACAGAGAAATTCTACTCAATATTCTGCAATAACCTGTATGGAAAAGAAACTGAAAAAGAATGAATATATGTATTACTGAATGACTCAGCTGCATGCATGAAACTCACACAATATTATAAATCAACTCCATTATAAATAAAAATTGAATTAAAAAATATGGTAAACTGAAAGAAAATATGTTGAACTGGAGCTGAATCTCCAGGAGACTGCTGGATGTCTCAGAACTGGCATGCAAAATCTGTGAGCCATCTTCCTGTGATTCCCCATTTTCCTATGTAGCCTTGCAATAAATCTCCATCACCCAAGGTAACCTGAGTGCCTCTTTTTTGTCCACTTACCCAGCTTGACTCATGGGTCAGAACATTCAAAACAGTCAAAACAACTAGTTATAAAACCAGTACGATACCATCTAGCTCTAATATTTGTTGATTCCAATTCTACTCTGATATATCGCCAGGGAGGCAAGGTAGTGCAGGGGCTGAGGGAATGGGTTCTAGGGTCAGATGCCTGGACACAAAATAACAGGGCCTTTGACAAGTGAGATGGAAGTTTATTTCATGTTCCCATAGCAGTGCGGATATAATCAATACAATGCTGATTCCTGTAGTCCAATGACCAGAGAAGAATGAGAAAAAAGACATTGGGGTTAACTAGTAGTCTCTGCAATAGTAACACTAACCATCTGGCTTGTTGAAGGCTCTTAAAAAAATAGGAATAGTCATATTAACTCACTCCTAGGGTGGCTGCGAGGCTTAAATAAGTTTGCATATAGAACAGTACCAGACACATTAAAATACCCTTTAATGGTTAGCAATTCTTTTTCTTCTTATTCTTCTGCTTATATTTTTTCTTCTGCAAAATTAGGGATGATACACAGGAATAAAATATGGGAAAAATTCAACAGTTGTCAAAAAATGTAGCAGCATCTTTAATGCTTGGTGGTGGCAGTTTAGTTGCTAAATCATGTCCAGCTCTTGCAACCCCACAGACTGCAGACTGCCAGGATCCTCTATCCATGGGATTTCCCAGGTGAGCACACTGGAGTGGAATCTTTAAAGTTTAGTGGGTACAAAATAAGGCTTGTTGAAGTCTTTCTGGTTTGATGTTTTTTTTTAGACAACCGCTAGGATAAAGAGGAAACTGCAGGATATTTCCAGCTTTTTGGGCTCACCACTGCCTCATGAATGATGTCAGTCAAGAAACCTCCTTGATTACATCATATCCTGCAAGGAGGAGCCACTACAGCAAAACCTCAGAGCTTGATGGGTGTTTTTCCAGGGCAACCTGAGTTGCATGATTTCTACCAACTTGAAAGTTAACTGTACCCAGTATGGATGTAAAGTATATATGCACACGTGTGTGGTGTGCCTGTGTGTGAAATTAGCCACATACTGATTAAACCTTCCTATATGCTGAGGGGATGGGGTGGTTTTGAGAGCCATCGGGGGAAACAAAACAATGAACTTATCATGTTGCTTGACTCCAAGAGCTCTGGGATGTAGAAACTGAATCTGAGCCATGAGTGTGTGGCTTTACTTTTTTAATAGGAAAATATTCCACACAGGTTGAGCTGTGTTCACGTTAGGGTTGCTTAACACTTTCCCGTGCTTCTGAAATACTGAGCGCGGAGTGTTCCTCAAGTAACACAGAATACAAACAATTATTTTAGACATTCCAGAAATGAAGTGCTACCAGCCTCATTGTGTCCCTCTGCTCTGGCAAGTCATGAAAGACATATTCTTAATGGGAAACAAAAGAGGATTGTGAATATTAAAAAAGCAGCCCAGCCAGCTAGAGTTAAACTGCGGGGATAACATGTTAACTGAAACCACATGTGAAGTGCAGCTGTTTCTGTTGAAGCTTTCATCAGGCTCAAGTGGAAAGATTGGTGGGTTTTAATATGTGGTTTCCAGCCAAGCCAATAGGAATCTGGGGAAAATGTGTGTGAAATCAGGGCTCTGCCAGGGGGGGTCCTGGGCTCTGGGCTGGCTTTTCTTTCTGTTAATGTAAACAGGGGTAATCCAGTGCTGAGGGCAGGCCTGCCCCCATCCAGAGGTTTAGCTGAAAGGGTGACCAGCTGTCTGTGGGGTTTGGGGCCTCTTCAGATTCCCTTTTCAAAGAAAGGAAGTAGGTCCCCTGGCGTCAGCAGTAGGGGATGAAGGAGGGGTCTTCTTGTACCCATCCTCTGCTACTTCCTCTCAGATGAACTATAGACATGAACCCTGAAAGCAGTCTTTTGCTACTTCCTCTCAGAAACATCTAGAATTCATTCAGCTTATAATAACTTATAGCATTGAGAGATGCCAGCTCTGTACACGCTTCCCAATATGCCCATTGGGTCCAACCTCTGTGGATTTAAACTTGCTAAGGAAAGTGGTGAGGGGTACATATCATATAACAGATATGTATGATATCTGTTACATGAGCATGAAGACATTAGAAATTAACCAGAGTATCAAAGGTGTGAGATGAGTGCAAAAATAAGGATGGATTGCACAGTATTTCTTTACAAGGACTACATTAGTTAACTTCCTTAAAGGTTGGTTGGGGTGCTGCCTGACTTTGTCCAGTCTACTCTTGTGATCTTAGATTATTACTAGATTATTAATCATCTAGAGATCCTAGACTATTACTTCTGGACAGACTACTGGATGACATCAGCCTTCCACCATGTGCCTCCAGCATCGCAAGTTACTTTCAACCTAAGAGGCGTGTATCAGAATAATCTTTATGGGTCCACAAATTCAGGCAAGGAAGGAGGAAAGTGAAAATATGCAAATTGTACTCAGTGATCTGAGTTGAAAGACCACCATTTACATGCATTGATTTATGTGTTCAGGAAGCATTTATTAGGCAGCTGCAAGATTCAAGGAAGTTGCAAGGTGCTCTGGCTCTAGGGGGTACAAAGATGTATGAGGAGGAAAGGAACTAACATTTATTGAGCACATACTATGTACCAGGCATCAGGTAGGCCTTTTAACAACATTTTCTCATTTAATTCCTAAAACTGAAAGGGAGAAATTATAAGACATGGTCTTTGCTCTCAAGAGCCTTCAAGTCTGGGGTTAACTAGTAGATACAAAATATATCCAAATGCCCATTAAATAAGATAATTATAATCATCTGCCAAAAGAGAGGCTTCATTGGGAGCTAAGAGCCTCTGTGATTACTTGAAATCAAAGAAAGTTTATGGGAGGAAATGCAACTTGAATCAAACATTGAGGCTTGGGAAGGATTGGGATTCACAGAGAGGTACCCCGGGGGGGCTCCAGAAGAAGGAGAGGATGGGCAGGGGAGAGAAGAGGGAAACAGAGTCTGTGAATCACACACTACTCAGAGGTCAGGCAAAAATCACTGATGACCAAATTTCTTCTTCTTATTGCTTCCTGGGTCCAGCACAAGTGGCTGTATGTGGCTTACCCTCAGGGCCACATGGCATGAAACACGCCAATCTTCAAACACTAGATGCATATTCAGTGTGGCAAGATGCTTGTGCCATCAGAGATCTGTTCAAATTAAGGCCTGCTGAGGGGAGTGCAGGTTCTTGTCTCCAAACTCATGTCCAAGTGCACAGAGTGGGATGGCTGACAATGTGGCCAGCACTGTTGAACGTGTGGTCATCTCTCTGTCTAGTTATGCTGGGACTGGGCTGTTGAATTTCAGAGGTTAACTCCACATAGGATTTGAAGATTGAGAGGGACCACAGCAGTGTCAAGCCCAATTTAATTATACCACAGGGATGTGTGTGTGTGCGTGCGTGGGTGCGTGTGTGCGTGTGAGTGTGTGTGTGTGTGTGCGTGTGTGCATGCATGCATGTGTGTGTGTGTGCTGGGAGTGGTGATAGGAGGTAAGAGTAAGGCTGGGCCGAGCTGGTAGGGAGAGAGCAGAGAGCCAAGGGCAGGAGTTTGGGCTGCATTTTGTGCAGGGTTTGGCAAAAGTAGGTGGAAGAAAAGGACTGGGGGGCACTGTGGAATTGCAGCTGGAAAGCAGGGCTGTATTCTCTGAAAACTAGCCACCCCAATTCTGTTTTGCCATGTTGCTAGAACTCGCTGAATCCGAGTAGAAAGCAAGTGTCCTTCCTAATGCAGCGCCTGTTCCTGATGGAACATTGAGAGCCACTGTGCTTGAGATTACATCTATTGAGCCCCTGGGGGGACTACAAAGGCATTGGAGAGGCAGTTCCTGTGTTTAGGCAGTTCACAGGCCTATGACGTGCTCTCAAGAAGATGAACCAGGTATGTACAAGCCCAGGGAATGGCCTGAGATGTTCTGGAGGCTAGCAGTCCCAATTCAAGATGTCGGCAGGGCCATGCACCTGCTGAAGCCTCTAGGGATGAATCCTCTGTTGGCTTTTCTAGCTCTGGTAGTCACTGGCTATCTTTGGCTTGTGATAGGATAACTCCAGTCTTTGCCTCTGTGCTCACAGGGCCTTCTTCTCTGTATCTCCTCTGTATCTTCAAAGCTCCCTCCATATAAGGACACCTGTCATCAGATTTAAGGCCCACCCTAATCCAGCACGACCTCATCTGTATTTGAATGTATCTGTAGAGACCTTATTTCCAAATAAGGTCACAATGATAGGTATGGGAGGTTAAGACTTTGGCATGTCTTTTTTGGAGATACCATTCATCCCACAGCAGATATCAATGTGTGTGCTGGCTGGAGGAGGAGAGAAAGACTGTGGGTTGGGGCAGTAAGGGATGACATTTTGGAAATGGTGGGACTTGCACTTTTTCTCAAGGAGGTGTGGTATCTGGATCGAGAAATGGAGGTCTGGGCTTCAAGGTGGGTGGAGGGGAAATAGGGAAGTATGTGCCCAGAGTCACAGAGGTTGGCATGTGTGAAGCACATCAGAGAGTGGGAGGGAGACCAGCCTGGAAGGAAAAGAAGAGTCCCCTGGGGAGTGAGATGGAATTCCCTGGTGACTCAGATGGTAAAGAGTGCCTGCAATGTAGGAGACCCAAGTTTGATCCCTTTGGTTGGGAAGATTCCCTGGAGAAGGAAATGGCAATCCACTCCAGTATTCTTGCTTGGAAAATCCCAAGGACAGAGGAACCCGGTGGGCTAGAGTCCGTGGGGTTGCAAAGAGTCAGACATGACTGAACGACTTCACGCTGGGGACATGGAGCTTGAGAGTGGAGAGAGATACTGGGGCCGGCTGTGGAGCTGCCCAAGGATTATCAAAGAACTGATGGCCAGGCTTGGACCGTATTTCTCATATTCTGGAAAGTTTTTGGTTAACAGTCCCGAATACATTCAGAAGACAGAGATGGTAGGGATCTTACACCCAAATCTGCTTCTGGAATGTATCCCACTTGAGAAAATCTTATGGTCCACCCAGTGAAGTGAGTGTTATGGATTTCTCTAGCCTGAAGAAGATCTGCTGATTTTGGCAAGGGCATCCCGAATTTAGCCAATATGTCATCAGCAAGGTGGAGGCAGTGACCCAGAGGTCAGGGTTCTTTCTTCAATTTGAGCTGCAGTTTTCTGTCTGGTTTCCTGTCTATAAAGCAATGACTTTGATTGTGCCACACTGTAGTTCCTTTATATAATACGTGGTATAATTTGAATAGATTTAAACTATGTTCACCTATAAATATTACTTCATTTGATATATCATCCCCATAAGATGGATATGGCAGGGGTGTTTTACCTCATTTGGAGAGATGAGAATGTAGAATCAGAGAAAGTTTACTGACTTGTGTGGAGACCCTACTCAATTGATTTATGTCAGAGCTAGAACTTGATTGGCTTCAGATCACTAGAGTCTTCAGCTCCCTAGTCGAGTGTTTTCCATTCCCACAGAAACTATTATTCCACACCTCCTATATTATCAGAATCTCTGTTCATTCATCCATTCATTCAACAAGCAAATATGCACTCAGGTTCACTAAGTGCCAGGTATTCTGCTAGGCATTGAGATGTGTAGATAATTTCATATGGTCTCTGCCCTCACTGGTCCCCTGCTGGCCCAATTTGAGGTTGAGACTAGAATCCAGTTTGTATGTCCTCCTTCTGCCAAACCAGGTTCACCTTGAGATCAAGGGTCTACAGGGCAATAGTCCTGGGTCAGTTTTTTTTTTTTCCAGTTTATAAACAGGGTTGCTACGGAAGGCATGTCTGACTTCTTGTGTAATTTAGTTGTGTCTACTTTCAGCAACACTTAATATTAAAAAGAGAGAGGACCATCTAAAGGGAAGCTCTTAGTCAGCCACACTACTGAAATAGTTGTTGTTCAGTTGCTCAGTCATGTCTGACTCTTTGTGACCTCACAGACTGCAGCATACCAGGCTTCCCTGTCATTCACTATCTCCTGAAGTTGGCTCAAACTCATGTCCATTGAGTCGATGATGCCACCTAACCATCTCATTCTCTGTCACCACCTTCTCCTCTTGCCCTCAGTCTTTCCCAGCATCAAGGTCTTTTCCAATGAGTTGGCTCTTTGCATCAGGTGGCCAAAGTGTTGAGTTTTCAGTTTCAGCATCAGTCCTTCTAATAAATATTCAGAGTTGATTGCCTTTAGGATTGACTCGTTTGATCTCCTTGCAGTCCAAAGGACTCTCAAGAGTCTTCTCCAGCACCACAGTTCGAAAGCATCAATTATTAGGCTCTCAGCCTTGGCTAGTGCAAAAAAACAAAACCCCTCTCAGGCCACATTCCTTATATTTATGTTGTATTTCTCAGTTGACAAAGTCCTTTAATATGTGATTGTACTTTGCTCTGTGTCACAATCTGAGGCAGCATCTACTTGAGGATCAGGCAGACCTTAGATCCCTTCCACCTCTAGGTAAGTGAAGTTCAGCTAAGTGAATCTCAGATAAATGGATTGCTCAGCACAGCTAAACCTCTGTTTTCTCATTTGCAAAATTAAGGAGAGGTGGTGGTGACACCAACATTATAGGGTTTCTGGTGCGAAGCTGAGTATGAGACCCTCAGGAAATGTGAGCACCTTCTCCCCCAACTCTCAGTCAATAACTCCCTGACCTGACAGAAGTAGCTCAGGCTTTTCTTGGATAACAAGCTTTTCTTTGCATGTATTTTAGACTCTAAGCTGTCCTTTGCAAGAAGAAGACATGTTTTTATGGCTCCCATTTCATCTAAGATTTTCACGGACTCTTCTATATAAAAACCAGTAAGTTGGACAAATTAGTGAGGTGTAACTTGGGAGATATTGAAAAGCTGAGACATTACTTTGCAAACAAAGGTCTATCAAAATCAAAGCTATGGATTTTCCAGTAGTCATGTATGGATGTGAGAGCTGGACTATAAAGAAAGCTGAGCGCTGACGTTTTTGAATTGTGGTGTTGGAGAAGACTCTTGAGAGTCTTCTCTTCTGCAGATCCAACTTCTCCTTGCAGTTGGATCTGCAAGGAGATCCAACCAGTCCATCCAGGAAATCAGTCCTGAATATTCATTGGAAGGACTGATGCTGAAGCTGAAACTCCAATACTTTGGCCACCTGATGTGAAGAACTGTCTCATTGGAAAAGACCCTGATGCTGGGAAAGATTGGAGGTGGGAGGAGAAGGGGATGACAGAGTATGAGATGGTTTGATGGCATCCCTGACTCAATGGACATGAGTTTGAGCAAGCTCTGAGAGTTGGTGATGGACAGGGAAGCCTAGTGTGCTGCAAATCATGGGGTCACAAAGAGTCGGACATGACTGAGTGACTGAAACGAACTGAACTGAACTGAACTTGGGAGACCTCTGATGGATTCTACTATTTTTAGTTGCTTTTAACTTGGTTAAATTCATGTCTGAATGTATACAATGATGTGCCCAAGGTTCCAGCCATGGATCTTGTGACTCCAAATCCAGAGTTCTTCCCATTAAGCCCGCTTTCTGTGATACTGGCCCCAGAGATGGGGGCATCCTCAGTGCAGATGAGAAAGGAGTTTGTTGGGTTTCTAGACTCAGGGGATGCTGTTTCTCAAAGATCAGCCTAGGGGCCTGGAATGAAACACGTGGCTTTGTTTTACAACTGCTATGGTGGTGGTTTTGTCGCTAAGTCGTGTCCGACTCTTGAGACCATGGACTGTAGCCTGCCAGGCTCCTCTGTCCATAGGATTCTCCAGGTAAGAATACTGGAGTGGGTTGCCATTTCCTTCTCCAGGAACTCTTCCTGACCTAGGAATCAAAGCTGCGTCTCCTGCATTGCAGGCAGACTCTTTACCGACTGAGCTATGAGGGAAGTCCCCTTACAGCTGCTATTTCCGCTTAATTTTTTTTTTTTTTTCTGTTCAGCTTGTCTGAATTTCAAGCTGCTAATAGGCTTCCCTGGTGGCTCAGATGGTAAAGAATCTGCCTGCAATGCGGGAGATCTGAGTTCAATCCCTGGGTTGGGAAGATCCCCTGGAGGAGGGCATGGCAACCCACTCCAGTATGCTTACCTGGAGAATCCCCATGAACAGAGGAGCCTGGCAGGCTACAGCCCATGGCGTTGCACAGAGTTGGACATGACTGTGCGGCTAAACACAGCACAATGAGTAAGGATGATTTGTTCACATGCTGGTCACATCTATCAGTGATAAACGTGATCCAGAAATATGTGGAAACCCGGGGAGCATAGAGCTAGATTCCTTAAAAAATGATTCTCCACCAAATTACCTTGCTAGGGTTGGAGTACTCTGTGTTTGCGCTCAGTCCTTCAGTCATGTCTGACTCTTTGCAATGCCATGGACTGTAGCCTGCCAGGCTCCCCTGTCCATGGAATTCTCCAGGCAAGAATACTGGAGTGGGTTGCATTTCCTCCTCCAGGGGATCTTCCAGACCCAGGGATCAAACCCGCATCACCTGCATTGGCAGATGGATTCTTTACCACTGAGCCATGTGGGAAAATTTCAGGCTGTTAAAAAAAAATATCCAACTGAATAAATTTCAAAGATTTTATTGGCTGTATTCAGTGATTCATGAGTTGGGCAGCATCTGTCCAGCAGACAGAAAGTGGCTCTGAAGAGTTGTACAAAATGAAAGACTTATAGACAGAAGGGATCAGGGGCAAAGAGGTTACTAGCAAAGAGTGGACTGTTTGTGGCAAGATTACTTTCCAGGGACTTCCCTGGTGGTTCAGTGGTTGAGAATCTGCCTTCCAATGCAGGAAATGTTGGTTTGGTCCCTGATGGGGGAACTAGGATCCCACATGCTGTGGGGCAACTAGAAAAGCCCTCACGCTGCAACTACATAAGCCTGAACGCCACAATGAAGACTCAGCACAGACACACACACACACACACACACACACACACACACAAAGGAAAGAAAGAAAAAGATCATTTTCCTTTAAGGGGATGGCAGGGGTCTAATGGGGCTTCCCAGGTGGCTCAGCTGGTAAAGAATGTGAGAGACCTGGGTTTGATCCCTGAGTTGGGAATATCTGCTGGAGAAAGGAAAGGCTACCCGCTCCAGTATTCTGGCCTGGAGAATTCCATGGATTATATAGTGCACGGGGTCTTACAGAGTCGGACACGACTGAGCGACTTTCACTTTCACTTTCAGGGGTCTAATCAGGCATATTCCCTTGGTAATACTGACCAGGGGATTCCAGAATGGCTGGGTGAAGATTCTACTCTTGGGAGATGTTGAAACTGTAAATAAGTTAAATATTAAGTCTTGATTTGGTCGCACAGGCTTAGTGCAAGTGAGCCCATTTTGGGCCTGTTGTCTCTTTTTTAAAAGGACGATGAATGGTTAAAGTCTAAGAAACTGTAGGCAATAGAAGCAGGAGTTATAATTTCTTCCCAATCCTGGCACAGTGTCCAGTAATTGCACACCATCTCATACATCTCTTCGGAAGGAAAAACAACTAGAATTTGCCACTGGGACACAGGCATTCTTTCCTGCTAGGGAGCCAATGGAGCTGTTGGAAACACTCTATAAATCTTGTCTCCTGTACCGTGACCTTCGGCTCTTTGGGGACTACACTCACTTTCTGTTCCTCCTGCAGACCATGTAGATGAGACCTGTAGCAGGACCCCAGGGCTCTGCATCTGGCATCTTTGCCAGGTGAACAGAGGGAAAGGAGCTGCCGCGGGCCGAACTGATGTTAGGAGTTGGGCTCGGGTTTTCCCGGCTTGAAATCAAGCTCACATTCCGGCCGCCAGAGAACAGCAGTGCTCTAAGTGAGGTTGCCGCGCGCTGAAGGGGGAAACAATTATATGCCTTTTTTCTCGCCCTTATTAGGCTCAGTGCATCATAGGGAAGACGACAGCATCCTCTTGTCTGCCCTGTTATGAAGCTGTGTCCACTGCATAATAAAATTGGGTGCAGAAAAGACTGCATTTGGAAGAGGGAGGCTCATACTTTATTAGCTAGAAGGTAGATACCTTTTTGATTTTATTTTTCAGTTTCATGCAAGGTGTGCCTAGAAAAATTCTTATATTAATTTGAAACAGGACTAAACCAGGGGCAGACCCTTGAGTAGCAAGGCCCAGTCTGTGTGATTACTGTGGGTATCTGGGCTATAAATCCTCGCCAGATACTGGCTCCCAGGGTGGCAGGAAGCAGAGAGATGCTGGAATTTGTTGGGGTTCAGGGCCCTGGCATCTTTTGCTCCTCCACCAGGCTGTGTGGGAGACACAATCTGGGATGCAAGATGTGGAGGGAGATACGGTAAAGAGCTTGGCAGCAGAAACCACAGTTATCTTGTCATTGGATGAGGAGTGGTGCTGAAGGCCCTCAGAGAGCCCTCTGTTTAAAATTCTGAACCGCACCATAGACTTCTGGGCGCAGCTCACTCTGCACCTAGTTCAAGGTCTCTTCCCTGCTCTCCCCCGGGACTTCCTCTTGCCTCAGAAACTGGATATGCTCAGAGTCTTTCGTGTCCATTTTTGGCCCTGGACTGTCTTCAACTATTGCTTGTGAGTTTTAGGGTTTCCTCAGTGAGACTACAGAGGCCCCTTGGAAAGTTCTTGCTTATTTCTCTGATTTGAAGCAGACCCACTCAGGAGAAGCAGGCCCACACAGTGGGTCCAATACTTCTCTCCTCCACTGATGATTATCCTGTGCCCTTGGCTTTTGTTGTTCAGCCCCTCAGTTGTGTCCAACTCTTTGTGACCCCATGTACTGCAGCATGTCAGGCTTCCCTGACTTCACCATCTCCTGGAGCTTGCTCAAACTCATGTCCATTTAGCCGATGATGCCAGCCAACCATCTCATCCTCTGTCTTCCCCTTCTCCTCCCGCCTTCAGTATTTGCCATTATCAGGGTCTTTTCCAATGAGTTGACCCTTCACATCAGGTGGCCAACACATTGGAAGTTCAGCTTCATCCTTCGAGTGCATCATGCCCTCTGGCAGGAGAGTAGAGTGGCTGGAACACAGAAGTTTTGTGCTTCTGACTTCACCAGGGCCTGACTGGGCTCCCTGGAGAGAACATTTGCCGTGGTTGCCTGGGGTCTCTGTGGGTGTCTGACGTGGCTGCCAGCTCCGCTCTCGTCTCCCTGCCCAAGGCACCGTTGTCAGTGGAGACCCAGGCCATAGCACTAGTCATGGCAATCCTGCCCTCTGACACTGAGCTTGACTCAGTGGCTTTTATGTCCAAGTCAAGTCATAGCTCCTACCCTCCAAGCCTCACGGGGGATCACGAGACAGGAAGACGTGTGGAGCAGAGGGTGTATTGCACACACGGGAGGCAGAGAGTGTAGTGGTTAGTGCCCCACTTACACTCTGTCAGGTCAAGGAGTCGGGAATTCTGGTCCTACCGCCTCTGGTCTGCATCACTCCAGCACATGAGTACTGTCTCTGAGCCTTGGTGTTTTGATCTGCCAAATGGGCTTAATCATGGTGCCTTCCTCGGGGGATTGCTGTGGGAATGAAGTGAGATGTGTCCAGCAGGCCTTGATATGCTACAAGCACACAGACGTCAGATCTCCCTTAGGAAGGTGCTGGGCTCCTGGGTGGGGTCTTCAGCGCCTCTTCCTAGCATTGCCTTAGAGCACACATCACGCAAGGCCCCCTGCCTACTTGACTCTTCTGTTAAGCTCTGACTGCCTCTGTGGAAGAAGCCATTCTTATTCATCCTGGTGTCCCTCTGGGTCCCACGAATAGTGCCTGGTGTAGAGGAGACACTCAGTGTGGAGAAATGTTAGTGGGGAGGGTGGATGTCTGTGCTGAGAATGGTGTGGACAGAGCAGAATGGAAGCCATATTTGTATCCTAGTTACTGAGAACACCGGCTCTGGAACCAGCCTGCCTGCCTGGCTCTGTTCCCTTCTTTGACCCTTGCCATATCTGTGACCTTGAGCCAGTTATTAATACTTAGCTGCCTTCCCCCTCAACCTCCTTATCTGTAAAAATGGGGAAAGTAATGGAGCCTAGTGCATGTGGCTATTCTGAGGATTAAATGAGATGATACATATAAAGCACATAGCGTGGAGCCTGGCTTGTTGTAAGTTCTCAATAAATGTCAGCTGTCATTATCACTACTGTGACAGACATACTGAATTTTAACTCACCTAGTTCTCAAGACAGCCCTTCCCTGTAGATCTTGCTCCCCCATTTCATAGATGCGGAAACTGAGGAGGAGTGGAGTATGTGCACATCTAGTGTGTAGCAGAGCCAGACCTAGTGCCAGACCTGCTGCTTCTGAGACCCAGTTCTCCAGCTGGCCTGAGCTAGGAGGGGCCGAGGGTGCAGCTTCTAACATCTGCTTTCCTGTGGGGGCGTAGAGTAGGGCTGGCAGGTGATGCCCCTGAAACCAACTACAAATCCACCCCCGTGCTGGCTTGTCCAGGCTGTCTTTGTTCCAGCTCACTGGTCAGCAGCCAGCATGAGGCAGAACAGAAGCTGATAGGAGTGAGGACAAATAGAGAGATCCTGGCTTACTTCTCAGGGGCCAGCTCCCAGGCCCTGTCCCGGCCTTGGAGGAGCCTCAGTTGGATTTCCAGAAGACTTCACTGAGGAGCATCCTTTTTAATGATGATGTACTTTGGGGGCATCTGCTGATCATTTGAGTGAAGGATTTTCCAGCCTTTCCTTAGGTGGATTACATAGACACAGACTCACTTCCCTGCAAGTGGCAGAATTAACAACAGCAGCAAACAAAACCAAAATCAAAACTGAACACAGGCCCCATGCTGGCTGCTTCTCAGCTCTGGCTTCATTACTGCCACTGTCCTGGGTCTTGCGAGTCAGTGGCTCTTTCAGTATTCTAGAAGCTTCTAACATCATAGGGTGCAGTTTTAGCAGACACAGCCTGTCTGTCTAGCTTGTACTCCAGTTCAAGTTCCCTCCTCCCTGATTCCTGTTAGCTGTCCAGACTTCCAATTTAATGATTTTGGGGCTGAGGATAGTGAGTCTGCATAAAAACAATATCACAAGATGTGTCTCTGGGGTTACCCAGGTAGCTGCTTTCTCTCAGCAATTGACAAAAGAGCAACGGTTTTCTTTGGCTCCTTTCCTCTCTCTGATGTGTTTGGTGGGGGTGTGGTGGAAGAGATGGATTTGGAGTTAGTGAGATTTGGGTTCAAATGCCTGTTCCATCACTTTTGACTATTAAATCCAGGTTAGAAACTGCCTGTGTCATTGTAAGATGGGGGGTGGCAATACCATCCTCACGTGGTTTTAGTAAAGATCAGAGACATTCTTGAGACACAGTGTGAGTTCCACTGCCTTTAATGTTTTAGCAAGGTGATTTCAGGTTTCCTTCTTAGCTCTTCTAAACTTACTAATGTATCATTATTATTAGTTTTCAGAAACCTTCACTTCAGATGGTTTTCTAATAATTAGAACTTCTGGAGGAGAAGGAAGGGATTTTCATGACAAAGGAAGGCTCTAGGACCTTGTCAGCAGCCCTTACTCAGGCTTCCTGGGTGCTCATTGTACAAGAAATCACTCATTTATTATTTATTTATTTTTCTAGTCGTTCAGACAGAATAGTAATAAAATACCACCGAGTGCTTATTAGATACTAGAAGCTATCTACTCACTGCTTTAATCCTCATAAGGACTCTGTGAAGAAGGTACTATTAACATCTCCATTTTGGAAATAGAGAAATTAAGATTTGGAAAAGTTAAAAAAAATTGCCCAAGGTAACACAGCCCATAAACGGTGAAGCCAAGATCTGAATCCCAGTACATTTACTTCTTTTATTAGGAGTTTTTCCTTTGACCTCTTCTATTGTTTTATCTCTTCTACTATTAAGATCTACTTTTACCTGTGGAAAGAAAAGTGTTAACGGTAGAGGGCTGGGTACCCACTGATTAGAAAAAATTAAATCCAAGAAACAGAAACCCATCCTTCTTCTGTCCCCCAGGAAAAGCAGCGTAATGCGATGTTCATGGAAGGGCTCTTGGTTGTGGTGGGAGGGGAAGTGAGAACAAAGTTGGAGGGATCAGAGGCTGTTCTCTGTGGTCACCACTGAGGTTCATCCTAGGCATTACAAGGAATTAAGGGGCTGTTCTGAGACTTAGGACTTTGGCTCTGTGGTCTCTGCCTTGGGCCACTGGAGATAAATTTGAGTTCTCTCGCTTTGTCATTCATCATGGAGACCAGCTCACACTTGGTTGAGTTCCTCCAGCTACTGATCCAGAAAAATGGAACCAGAGTTAACTCTCTGTTTAATGGCTGGATAATAAGCATTCAAAGGGCTCCTTACCAAGTCATGGCGATGGTACCATGTGACCGTAAATGGGGAATTTGTGCAGGAAGCCTCCATGGAAGCTGTAAATGAATAAACAAGTAAAAAGGCTTATTATTACAAGTGTAGTAGGCGTTAGAGGTTGGAGCATTGGGAATTTTAAAACGAGGGGAAGTGTTTGCATTCTCCATTAAAAAGAAATATTAGGTACTTGGATAGAAATCATTTGTAAGGAAGCAACGTTTAGAGGCGTTGCTCCAAATTGTGCACCAGTGAGGCCAACTCTGCACGGGTGTGATGCTTGGGAAAGACATCAAGGCCTGAATTATTGGAGGAATTTAGGAAAAGGGAGGGTAGGAAAGCACCTGAACATTGTGTTAAAATAAAAATTCAGTGAGGAAGCATGGGGCCAGATGAAGGAGAAGAGAGTTCTTGGCAGAAGTCCCTTCTGTAATTTATCCCAGACCCTTTAATTCCTGACCACGACCCTGGGGAGGAGATTATCACCTTCCCCAGCCAGCACAATTGACTGGTACTGAGGTTGTTAACTTGAGAAAATCACCAGAGATAGTATTGGGCAACTTCAAAAGTCCACTGTCTTTTTCAATGAGCTTATCATGAAAGGGCTTACCCAGAATACTAATAACAGCTAAAGATCTAACTGCAGGTGGCTGTCTAATTCCAATCAAAATAATTTCCCCCCAGTCTTGGTGGATAAAGGAGGGGAGAATTAAAAAGGGAACCAGGAGTGATTTTTGGCACGGGCACCGAGTCTGTTGTGGAAGAAGACAATTGGTGTTGGCATTGTGCACTTGGGTTCTTTCTCAGCAACAAATTTCCCTCTCCCCTAGATGGCCTGGAAGGTCTGGACACAAATGCTTGTGTCAGTTGTCCACAGCTGCACACGCCATGGGGCACTTGCTTTAGCTCATGAGATGGCAGGGTTAGGGTAGCTTGTTGGATTTTGAAAAATCAGAATTGTTAGAAACCAACATGCTGCCTCTTCTCGAAGTTTTCATATACTGTGCTCTGCTCAGTTGCTCAGTCATGTCCGACTCTGTGACCCCATGAGCTGTAGCCCGTTAGGCACCTCTGTCCATGGGGATTCTCCAGCCAAGAATATTGGAGTGGGTTGCCATGCCCTCCCCCAGGGGTTCTTCCCAACCCAGGGATTGAACCCAGGTCTCCCCCATCGCAGGCAGATTCTCTACCATCTGAGCCACCAGGGAAGCCCAAGAATGCTGGAGTGGGTAGCCTATCCCTTCTCCAGAGGATCTTCCTGACCCAGGAATACAACCGGGGTCTCCTGCATTGCAGGCAGACCCTTTACCAGTTGAAGCCAAGAAGTTTCCATGATGACTTGCAAATATTCCATTTGAGGATTTCAGACTTGATGTCATCAGAGCTTTTTTCTTTGTGGTAGTTTGTGTTTAATCAGTGTTCCATCAGTGTTTCTAAGACCCTGTTTCTTTTCATTTGTTAAAAACTTTTTAGTTTATATTGGAGTATAGGTGATTAACAGTGTTATGTTAGTTTCAAGTGTAAAGCAAAGTGATTCAATTATATGTATACATGTATCTTTTTTCAAATTCTTTTCCCATTTTAGGTTGTTACATAATACTGAGCAGAGTTCCTTGTTCTGTACAGTAGGTCCTTGTAGGTTATCCATTTTAAATACAGCAGTGTGTACATGTCCATCCCAAACCCCTAACTGTCCCTCCCACTCTTCTTGCCCCCCCAAATCAACCACAAGTTTCTTTTCTAAGTCTGCAAGTCTATTTCTGTTTTGTAAGTAAGTTCATTTGTATTGTTTTTTTAGGTTCCACATGTAAGCAATATTATAGGATATTTCTCTTTCTCTGTAAGACCCTATTTCTCCACAAGGCATGTACCTTGAGTAAAATTTACAGTCATCAAATGGGACTGCCCAGTGTTAGGTCAAACAAAATTTAACAAGTATCTTTACTGTAGCACTTTCCAGAGCCTTTAATATGAAAATTTGTTTTGAATGCCATAGAAAGAAACAGATTTTTACTCCCCAAATTATCTGGCCCACTTTTGCATAGTCGCAACCTGGGAAATACTGCTTTCTCTAAAATGGCAGGAGTGACCCCCATGAGAAACAGGTTGAGCTGGCATTTCCCTTGTGTTCTACAACCTTCCTGCTAAGATGCCAGGCTGTTCCCGGAGAGGAGGCCTGAGTCAGGAGTCGTACGAAGCACACGGCATAGAGTTTTGTGTGTATGGGGGGTGGGCTGGAATGGGAACAGTAAAACATGGAAGGTAAAAGAATTGAGGAGAACCTTCTCTCTTCCTGAGGGAACACCCAGGCATACAGATGTCCTCTAGAACTCTTCTACCTAGGCCTCAACTGCCTAGATGGAATCCTAGGTGCAATTGGTGTAAAAGCTGTTCCCATGTGGCTGGGTATTTATAGCTCGTCATTGACGTGAGCAGATTTCTGTGGCTGAAAATAGTGACATCCAGGGACTTGGGCCAATTTGTGAATTTTCCTCAGGGACATGTGTTCAGGGAAGTAATTTTATGGCAAGAAGAATGCCTCTGCGAATGGTTGTTTTCCTGAGAAGTTGTGCCCTTTTATTTACCCTTAAGAAGGACACAAGGCCTTTCAGGATTGCTCCAGCCCAGGCATCTTGGACACAGTGGGTGAATTCTCTTCTCTGGCTTCATGGGTTCCCATGGGGTTGGTCATTTTGCCAGGTGCCTGACATTGCTGACTGAAAGGGTCTGAACCCTGGAGGTTTGCGGGTCTGTGGAGGCTTCCACATTCCCCATCAAAATCAGTTTTGTCTCCCTGGACTGGGGGAAGAAACCACACCAAAAGACCCTTGTATTCCTCTCAGACTGGCTGGGCAAACCTCGAGAACAGTGGGAATGGTGGAGCCAGAAAAGTCATACAACATACCCGTTGTGAAAAGCAACTTGAAACTGAGCTTAACGAGTTTTTTCCTAAACATGGCCCGTGCCCAGTAGATTCCCTTTTAGTGATTTAGTAATTAAAGAAGCAAAACCTCCCAGCCCCCAAGAGCTGAAGCCAGCAGCTATATCAGGTCAAAGGACCTTGGGAAGAGAACAGGCTTGTTTATTAATCTTACAGTATCTCTTTCCTAATAAAACCCCAACAGTTGGCCTTGTGCATGTTACCATTACATTCAAACCAGGTCTGTTGGTTATTTATTTATTTAAGATGTTTGGCCTGTTTGGAAATTAAACACTTTCTTGGATTTCATCTCCTTGGGCCAATGGCAGACCTGCTGGGGGTGATCCTAAGAGGATACGTTGATAAAAGCCTTAATAGGGCAGCACAACGGGGGAAAAAGCCAAAATGAATTAGCTTGCTGTGACATGGCTAACATCATTGCATTTATATATGTTTCATTAAGTGGGGGCTTGACAGCTTTATGAGGAAGCAGTGGGGTTTGCAATGGAGGAAGGCCCTGTACCCCCGCCAAAGCTGATCTCGGCCTGTGCCATGCCTGCTCTTTAATAGAATAATATTTGTGCAGTGAAAATGTCATTTTAAATGACTGGTTTGATAATCCTTTAAGCTTTTAAATGATCTGCAAAGTCTGGAAACTCTACCCCAGTGTTTAAAATTGACGGGAACATTAATGAACGCACATTAAAGGATGGTCCCCAGCTTTGTTTCCTGAGTCAGATGTTGCTTACTGGGGTGCGCTCCTTTTGTCTGTCTGCCCTATCTGTAACACAAGTGTGTTTGCTGAGCAGCTGCAGCGGGGCCTTCTCTGCGGGGAAGTTTTTGGGGAGGGAGGCGCCGCAGCCTGTGGTGGGACGTGGAGGGACCAGGGTTGCTGCGAGCCCGAAGTCCATAATGCAGAGTAGAAAAGACACTCCCTCCAGGAGGGAGTTTGTGGAAAGGGCCCCCTCTGGGCAGAGCAATTAGCAAAAACTCACTTCTCTCCAGCTGGTGGTGCCTCCAAAGCCCAGGGTCTTAGCTCAGTGATCAGAGAAGAGGAGGGATTTCGAGTCACCTGCAACTCTTGCAGGGTGCATCCTACATAGTCCTACCCAGCATCCCTGGTGAGGTCTACCTCATTTGCTCAGCCTTCTTTTGGACCAGGATACACGCCTCCCTCTCCCCAGAGAAGTGCCCTGTGCTGTAGGAGATGCTGGGAGGGGCTTTCCTTGGGGGGACAGAGCCCTGCTTCACTCCTTTCTCCCTTGAGTGACTCTGGAATAGGATAAGAAGGCTGACATAGAGAGTACCTTCTCATGGGTTGAGCAACATTATGTAAGCCTTACCTCACTGCAGCCCTACAGGGCCCAATCGGGCCCACTGCCTGTGTTTTTACAATAAAGTTTTATTAGAACATAGTCACGTCCATTCATTTCTTGTCTATGATGGCTTTCCTGCTACAATGGCAGAGGTGAATAGTCATGATGGAGACTGCATGGTTCACAAGGCTTAAAAACATTTGCCATCCGACCTTTCTATAGAAAGTCGGTGGAACCCCCTCTCAGAATACTCAACAAAATGAAGTGAAATTCCTGGCTTGAATCCTGGCTCTGTCAATTCCTGTGTGTTCTTGAACAAGTTACTTGACATCTCTGTTCCTCAATTTCCTCACAGTATTAATAAAATGGGGATAATATTTCTGTCTTGCCCACTTCATGCAGCTATTTTGAACACAAGGGAGAGTGCCCTGCATATGTGAGCTATTATCCATCTGAGATATGCCATGGGTTAGCCATGGGACTTTGGGGAAGGCCCGTTGGCCTCTTTCAAACTGTCTACTCATCTGTCAAGCCAGAGGGGTGCTCTAGATCAGTGATACTCAAAGTTTAATGTGCATAGGTCACCTGGGGAGTTGGGTAGAATGCAGATTCTGACTCAGTAGGTCTGGGGAGGGGGTTGAGATTTTATATTTCTAAGGAGCTCTCAGGTGAAGTTGCTGCACTGGGACCCACACATTGAGTAGCAGGGGGCCAGTGATTTTGCTGACACTCCTTGGTGGCATGAACAATGAGCTGTTTTGCAAACACCATTGTAAGCATATGAGTGGCAGTCCCTTTTCTGGGCACCCCTCTCCAGGGTATGTCTTGGCAGAAGGGTCCTATACTTGTTTCTGTTTGTATCCTAACCCTGCATCTGATATAGGGCACTGGTGAGATGAGATGGGTTTTTCCCTCTTCCTGAGTGCGTGCATACGAGCGTGTGTGCTCAGTTGCTCAGTTGTGTCTGACTCTTTGTGACCCCATGGACTGTAGCCTGCCAGGCTTCTCTGTCCATGGGATTTTCCAGGCAACAGTACTGGAGTGGGTTAGACTTCTGGCCAAAACCTTCTTCTGGCAGCCAGGTGGTTTGACAGAGCAGCTGGTAGCAGGCTGGACATCCATCAGTTCAGTTCTCAGTTCAGTTGCTATGTCGTGTCTGACTCTTTGCGATCCCATGGACTGCAGCATGCCAGGCTTCCCTGTCCATCACCAACTCCCAGAGCTTGCTCAAACTCATATCCATCGAGTCGGTGATGCCATCCAACCATCTCATCCTCTGTCATCCCCTTCTCTTCCTGCATTCAACCTTTCCCAACATTAGCATCTTTTGCAATGAGTCAGTTCCTCGCATCAGGTGGCCAAAGTATGAATAGTTTTGGACATCCCTGACTGGCCTCAAGTCGGCCTGAGTGCAGCTGAACCCGGAATGATGGGGCAGCAGGAGGGTACCTGATCTCCCTGCTTTCTGCCTAGGCAGCAAAACTAGTCAGTTACATCTTGGTGTGTGGATGTTGCAAGAGTCTAATCCTTTTGCACCAAAGTGAAATGCCTTCTGGGCTCCAACTGTCTGCCAGGGCTGCTGAGGAATTCTCTTGGGTTTCTGTTTTCAATCACATTTTCCACCAGCCTGGGGAAACTGTTGGTCCCAATTGCCATCTGAAGCCACTTATTGCAGCTGGAGCCAGAGCCAGGGTTCCCCCATAGGGGGCAGGTTGGTGAGGACAGAGCTGGGAGTATGCAGCTGGAGGGGAGAGGGGGGAGAGACACACCAGGGGGATTGTTCATCAAGAGTTGCCCACAGGTCAGGGTCCTAGGTTAGTCCTGGATACACTATGGGCAGTACAGTGTTATGATGTAAAACATATTTTTTAGATTCAGGTAAACTTGGGTTCAAATGCCACCTTCCCCTCTTCTTTCCAGGAGAGCCTGAGCCAGATTCTTAACTTCTCTGAACTTCAGACTTGAGAAGAGGAAATGAAATGATGCAAGTTTTCCTGTTCTGAATCCTCTGGGGCTCTCTGTTTGCATCTCATCAGCTCTGAACATCTTCTGGACCTTGGATCCTACTTAGCTCAGACTCTGGTGCTAATAGAAAGTCAGAAATCCAGTTGACAAAAATTGGGCCTTGAAGACTGTACACATACATTTTTATGAAAGAATATAAGGAGACTTAAAACTTTCATTTGATCAATTCACTACATTTTGGTCCTTCTACTCAGAAGATGTGGGAATTCCGCTAATTCCTTAACTCCCTGTGTCTCAGTTTATTCATCAGTGAAAGGAGGGTAACCACTGGACTTGTTTGATGGGATTGTTGAGAGGATTGAAAAATATAGGTGAAGTGTTCATGCAGCCTTGGCACACAGTAAATACTCACTAGCTCTTAACCCTTCATGCAATTATTATTTCAGGGTTCCTACGCATGTTGGAATGTATACAGAAGTAGTGTGTACAAAAGTTGAATTATAATATTCCACACATGAAACTTATATAATGTCAGAAACCAATGTTACCTTAATTGAAAAAATAAAGTACTGCAGAGCAGTAATTGTGTAGTCCCTACACAACTGTAGCCTATAAGGTGCTTTATAATTGAGCTGGGGGAATCAGGATGAATCCCCTGGGGAGCAGTGCTCCCTAAAATGCTGGGAGAAAAAGACTGAACGCAGACCTGACCCATGCTGTTCAATTCTTCTTCTGAGCCCTTAGCTTTTTGCTTGGCACACTCTCCACAAAGGCAGTTCTAGGCTTTATTACTTGTATCTTGAAGTCATTTTTGAGGCCGTCTTCTTTGAGTGCACAGCGTCTCATTAGCACCTTGATTCTTCCTTTGTTATAGTCCTCAGACCCAGCTCTCCCTCTCTGATTCTACTGACTCCAACTTGCCTTCCTCTCCCCCATCCCCTGGTCTGCCACAAAGCTGGAGGCCAGCAGTTTTCAACCCTGACCACACCAACATCACCTGGAGCAACTTTACAAAGAAAATACCACCCTAATGCCCTAAGCCTCAAGATTCTGATTCCCGTTAGTCAGGGATGGAACCTCAGACATCTGGGTTTTAAAATCTCCCCAGGTGATTCCAATTTGCAATCTGGGTTAAGAACCTGTGTTAGAGGCTTTCCTGCATTCACCTGCAAACTCAGGAGCCCAACAGCTTTTATAACTTCACTTTTCTCACGTGCAGAGAGGAGCCAGTGCACTTGGGTCAGATGCTTTCACTCCAGCTCAAATGGCTCTCCCTCTACAAATAAACAAACAAATTTTCCTTCTTTGGTCATTTGTTGCCTTTCATTGTATTTATTCCGGCAATATCTTATATCTTTCATTACATAATAAATTTCTGAGGGAAGGATCAACAGCTTGTTTAACTTTGTACCTCCCATAATATTTAGTACAGGGCTTCTCACATAGTAAATATTCAATATATAATCACTTGATTGATTTATAGCTGCTTTGCATGCCCCCACAGGGTCTAGAACAGTTCTGAGAGCATAGTAAACACTTAATAAACATTTTGGTGATGGATTGATTAACATATTTACTCAAAACTTACTGAGGGAAGGAAAAACAGAAACAATTCCCAGCCCTATACAGACTAAATGATCATAGGTAAGTGATTTAACTCTGTGTACCTTTGCCTCTGGTGGGGATGCATGCAAGAGCCTGTGGACAGACAGACAGACAGACACACACACACACCCACCAGTTCATGGAAATGTGGAAGCTGATTATCTACTTCCATGAAAACTGAAATGTTAAATGAGAACAATGTTAAGCTCAGTTTCATCATGCTCAGCATAATAAGATAATTTCATATAAAAGTACGTTGAAAACTACCCACCCACATGCAAGCTAGTACAAAGAGTAGTAAGTGAGGATGCCTGAGTCCTTGTCCTGGAGCTGCCACTCACCTGTTAGACAACATTGGTGACATCTCTGAACTTCCCCGAACTTTGTGTTTCTTCTGGAAAATCAAGCTTTGGATTAAATCAGCCATTCCCATTTCCTGCAGTGCATTCCAAAAAAACCTTTTGGTTTCTTGAAAAACGTTAATAGGTGTTCAAAGCCAAACCATTAACAAAAAATTTGAGGAACAAATGAATGTTGTCTGGGAAATTTTGGTCAAACCCAATAAGAGAACTCAGGACTTCTTAGAACCTTTTATCTTTTTTGTCTCTTGTGACTTACCAAGAGCACAGAGATAGGTTTCCCCCAAACCTTTTGTCTCTGAGAACTGTTTTCCCCACAGGGTACTTAACAATGATCCGAGGAGTTGGCAAACAGCCTCAATAGCAGTGGCTGGGCATATCCTGGTATTGGAACAGGACAACTGCTTCTGAGGTTGCCTTCAGATGCTGACTCACATGAAGGAAATCTCCTTGCCTCTGGTGTTTTTACTTTGGTCTCCCTGGCATCCAATGATAGTCTTTCCTATGTTCATTAACTCACCTCTTCCAGGAAGTCTTCCCATCTTGCTCCTTCCTGTGGTGATGTCCCCTGGTTTTGCATCTAGTAAGACAACTTTGCTGTCAGAAAGGAGGTTTTGGATCCTAGCTCAATCATTTGTGTGGGTACTTGCACAGGTAACTTAGCTTCTCTGAGTCTCATTGTATTTATCTGAGAAATGTGGATAATACAATCACAAATTGTGATTTGTCCTGAGCAGCATCCATTTGTACTTCTAGTAAAACATTAAATGAAATTTCCCTCAGGAGTTCATGCCAACCACACTCTCAACCCAGGGGTAGGTAAGTGTCCAGACCCAAGGTGATTAGTCCATCATATTCCCCTGGCCACCACAATAAGCATGTTGGCCAATCAGAATCAATGGGTCATAAGTATAACTTTGTTGGTATATCTGGAAGAGAGGCTCTTGTGCCTTCCCACTGGGTTTGAAGCACAATGAAGATAAGGCCTGAATATCTTACAACTTTCTTACAGCTGTGAAGGGAGAACCTTTCTGAGAGAATAGAATTAGTGGATGGAATTTCAGCAGCCATCTTGGACCATTAGGTAATCTTTGGAAGGAAAACTATAGAAGATGTCCGGTTCTCACCACCATGGATTGCCATTTCAGTTCTGGACTATCTATTCTCTTTTAGGAAGTGAGAAAAAAATATCTGTTATATTTAACCACTGTTTGTTTTTGCTGTTCACTACTGAACTTAATCCCAACATATAGTTTGAATCAGAGTCAGATTTTTCTGTTTACTTCGTGTGTTCATTAGTTTTTTAAACAGAATGCTGTCTGACATATTCTCTCACCTTCATAGTATTTGTATTATGGACTACACTGAAGTCCTAACCACCCTTGTATAAGATTGTACTTGGAGACAGTGTCTTTAAAAAGATAATTAAGTTAAAATGAGTCTTTAGCAGGGACCCTAATCCAACAGGACTGGTGTCCCTATAAGAAGAGGGTATTTGACCACAGACAATCAGTGTGTACAGAGGAAGGACCAGGTGAAATAGAGGGAGGTGATGGCCACCTGAAAGCCAAGGAGGGAAGCCTCAGAATAAAACCCAATTCAGCTGATACCTTGATCTTGAACTTCTAGCCTCCAGAAGTGTGAAGAAATACATTTCTGTTGTTTAAGCCACCTAGTCTGTGGTATTTTCTTATGGAAGCCCTAACAAACAAATACAGATTAAGTGAAAGAATCTGCCTGCAAGGCAGGAGACCCAAGTTCAATTCCTGGGTTAGGAAGATCCCCTGAAGATAGGATTGGCTACCTACTCCCAGTATTCTTGCCTGGAGATTTCCATGGACAGAGGAGCCTGGCAGGCCACAGTCCATGGGGTTGCTAAGAGTCAGACATAACTGAGCAACTAACACTAATAATGTATATTGGGCATGTAACACTGTGTTTTTACCCAGGAGGTTTTGGGTACAACAAACGTTCCATCCTTTTCCCCACATACTAACTCACACTGTCAGGAAACCCTCTAGGAGGCAATGTGCTCTATTTTCCTAACTAGATCTTGAAGCCTCCACAGCGCCTGACTCAGGACTATTATGCACATTGGAACACTCAATAAATGCTTATTGATTAATTAGGACTCCCCAGGCCCTGCTAGGCAGGCGGAGATGGATTAAGTTGTTTAATAAAGTCTGTCCTAATGCACCAGAATCCTCTGGCAGACTTTTCCTTTAAAGGGAGGAAAGAAGGAGAAGGCAGATTTTACAGCTGGTTGAAATACACTGGACGAAGCTGTCAGGGGAAATAGTCGTGAGATGAAATTGACAGAGTGATGTCTGCCTTACTGGAGGGTGCTTTGGTAATGAAGTGAGTGTGTGAATCTCAATAATGAAAAGTTAATGTCATTAGTATTTGTGGCCATCGTCACTTCACTTTTGTCCTACAGGGAGTTTTTATTTTGTGATCCTTCTTTGGGACTGTAATAGGATGGAAATATTCTTGCTCGCTGTTATTTTTGAGAACTGTAAGTGATTGTTGGCCCTTCTGCCCCTTAAATCCATAGCAACAAACCTATTCCTTCTAATACCTAATTTCAAATCGGTGGCTAGACCTAGAAATCTATCCTTTTAAGCTCCCCTGTGGCATGGCAGAGGTTATATCTTCACTCCTGTAATTTTCCTCTGGGGAATGACTAGACCTTCACTAACAAAGTATTGGTTAAATTTCACCCACTGGGAAAAAGAAAACTGACAAAAATGTGTCACACTGCCTGGGTGCTGGGCTGCAGATGGTTTTTCCCCCAGTAGATGATAAAGATATGAACATGTTGCTTGATCCTCTGCCCTTCCCTGAGTGAAGGGGCAGATGATGTATTTATCTGGATAATTAGGTGAATGTGAAAAACAGAAGCAAAAACAAACAGAAAACATTTTGTCTCAGCTCTCTGAAGCTTTTCTTGAGCTAAGATGAAGTAGGAGAGGTGAGAGATGGAATTACGCAGATAATCACCTCAGTTCTCTAGTTCACTTTGTGCAGGGGAATGGTCTTAACCCTGGAGGTCCAGCTTTTCTTCGGGGTTGGCTCTTTTCATGCTATCATCAGAATAAGCCTGAAAAATTGCCTGAGAATATTGCCTGCAAAACCTGCAGCTATCTTCCAAGGAATGCTATGGAGAGTCCATTAGATGCACAAGTCCTTGTAAATACATTGTAGGAATACTCTTGGGGCTACTGGCCAACTTGATACTTCTTAATTTTTGAAAATATCTTTCCATCTGATTCTTCCAGGAGAAGTATTCTTTTGAAAATATGTTGATTATTAAACAGTCTGTTAGATATTTTATCACTGGATTTTTTTCTTTTTCTTTTCTTTTTTTTTTTTTTTTTTACCAATTAGCATCAGATAGCATCAGATATAAAGGTTCTATATCAACAGAAGCTTTTGGGAAATTTTACCATTATTTCTATATTTTGACCTTGGGTAAGATGAGGAGCATCTCACAGTTAAACATTAGTTTTCAGATGTTTGGGCTTCCCTGGTGGCTCAGATGGTAAAGAATCTGCCTACAGTGTGGGAGACTGCAGGAAGATCCCCTGGAGAAAGGAACCCAATCCAGTGTTCTTACCTGGAGAATTCCATGGACAGAGGAGTCTGGCAGGTTGCAGTCCATGGGGTCACAAAGAGTCAGACGTGACTGAGCGACTTTCACTTTCAGATGTTTAGCTTACTTTTTTTGTCTGTGCTTTATAATGAGAATCTACCTATGGATATGGGTGTATGTTTGTGTGCACATGCGTGTGTAGAAACAGACAGGATGAGTCCAGGTTTGACTCTTAGAGATCCCTGGGTTCAGAAAACCCTGATGGTCAGAGAAGTAAAGATTCCTGTCCTCTCTGCCTAGCACATCCGAGGTGTCCTTGGGGCTGACATGCAGAGCTGCTGCCATTGCTGGCCTTCAGGCTCAGGGTCTGCCCAAGGGCCTCCTTCAGTAAGAATTCCTGCCTTGCCCAGTGTCACCCCATGGCTGAAAGTTAGATTGGCAGTGGGTGTGGAGAAGGAGTTAGCATGGAGGCAGCAACCATGGGTGGACAATGGCTTCTCTTCCGAGGAAGATGATAGATACCACTGTACTGAATAGATAAGCATGTGTTATATAATGGGCCAAAGATGGCCTCTGGATATTGGCTCCTAAATTGTCTATTTGTTTACTGCACACTGAGACCCGTTAGTTTAAAAGCCTACCTTTACCAAACTCAAATTTCTATTATCCAGTTATTAAAAAAAATAGTCCCAACAAGTACATTTTTAGTCACTTAGGGTCTGCCTGTTTTGCATACCATAAGAAACTTCGTATCACAATTGCTGGCCATTCATGAGCTAGAGACTTGTGGTTATAGGACCCCAAGCTGTGAGGGCCCTCTGGAGTTCAAAGTAGAGACTCCCTGACATTCTGCTATACCTAGATATCACCGAGACTTATAAGCCCCCTCTCTGGTCCCCTCTCTCCCCAAATTTCAGTACCCCCTCCCCTTCTGAGTAGCGGTCTCCTGTGGATGGTCTCACACTCTGAGGGACGTCCCTTCTCATGCAGCCCTGTCCAGGTACCTACCAATGAAGCTTGCGTGTTATGGACTTTCATGGTTATATCTTTTTCCTTGATCAACCTTCATTCTACAAGTCTTCTCTAGTATGTTACAGTCAAGGCCCTGCAGCTCTTGGCTGTTGGTCACACTCTGTCTCTGAACTGAAAGGCTGCACACAGAAAGAGTATGTTTGACTGCACTTTTTATTTTTTCACTTCTTCTCTAATTGGAAGAATGCTCAGTTTTCCAAAGTTTGTCCATTCTGAAACATTTGCAAAAATCAATTATCTCACATTCTAAGAGGCAACCATTGACTGGAAATGTTTGTATTGCTTAAGAAGAATGGAAAGCACGTAGATGTTTATTTGATTATTGTCCTTTAAACTGAAGTTGTATTTCAGCCTTTCTGTAAGAGCCAACTAACTTTTTTTTTTTTTTTTTTAAATAGTGGAAGAGACAAGGGAAAGTGTGGGATTTGTGGTGGAGAAAAATGAGAAGTAGAAATAAAATTAGCATCCAATTGTTTCATGTCTTTTGCCAATCTTCTCTTTATAACTAGACTACAAACTTTTTGAGAGCATGAATGAAAATCTTATATCTTTACATTTGCATCCAGGTACCATATTGGATCAGTATTTGTTCTCAGTGACTATTGCTGATGAATGAGAAGACAGAGAAGAGAAAGATGATTGGGAGAGAAGAGAGAGAAGAAGTAAGAGGTAAGGGCTTAGACAGGAAGAAAGAAAACTACAAAAGGAAGCTTAGCTGTGTGGCCTCAGACCAGTCTTTCAGCTTCAAATTCCTAAACTGCAGAATGAAAATACGATAGCAGTTATGACTAGAGATGGAAAGTCCTGTGGAAATGGAAGGACTTCTGTTGGACCAGAGGTACATTTGTGTATTTTCTCTTCTCTTCTGCCAAAAAACATGAAGGGAGCCCTCTGGAGAGCAGGTGATATGTGGGTACCTGGAATCACATAGAAGGCCTCAGAGAGTTAGGAGGAAGGTCCTGGGAGCCCACTTTAAGAGATAGAAGAGCAGCCCTTTGCTTGGGGGAGATGTTGTCTAGTTAGGTTCTTTGTATTTTGGGGGTTCAGAAGGCCAAGCCTGGACCTCCAATCATGGATCTTAGGGGAGCAAAGGAATGCTGGGACTCTGCTCTCTGCACTCAAGTGTTAGCTTTATGTCGCCATGTTACTGAAGGAAAACACTGAGAGCTAAACCTTGAGTACCAACACAGATGTTCCTTCAGAGGAGCGGAGCCCTGAGGAACGGGGTGATACTGCCAGAAAGTGGCGGTCCCTGGTGTAGGAGTCGCCATCTTGGAGGAATGCTTTTAGCCAGTTTGGATTATCAAAGGGTGAGAGGGGTTTCAAAAGAGAGACCCTCCCCCTAGCCCCCATTATTAGCCACCCCCATGGCTAATAAGGTATGTGGGGAACTGAGGAACTGATTAGAAAAACAACAGAGGACTGCACTTGATACTTGTAGAGCAGTTCCTATTGGTTATATTATGATTAAAACTTGTTGCATGCCTCCCATGGATGATGAACCAAATACGTATTTCAGGGCAAGACAAGAACAACTGTAAAAAAGATTCAGGAGAATGCCAAAGTTATTATTGATTGGAAACATCCCTTGTTCCGAGTTACGTGGCATTGCTTTTTTTTTTTTTTTTTGCCCTGGCGAAATCATATTACAGACTATCACTTTCATATTGATTTCTACAGCATGTGGCAAAAACCAGAGGGTTTAAAAAGTCTTTATAGTTGCAAATCAGGGATGGAACTCCATGTAATTGGTTTCAAAAAGTCAGGGAAAAAAATGAGAACTTGAGAACTTCTCACAACTGTTTTAGATTTCGGTGCTTCTAGGATTAATAGTTCACCTTTGGCTGTACATGGGAAGAGCTAGAAGTTTCTGGAAGGTTTTGGGGGACTCTTCCAAGGTAATTATGTCACCTTGGTCTGAATAGGGTGGGGTGGGGATATAGTTACCTTTGGAGACCCTCCTCCTCAGCAGTATTCAATTAGGTAAACCTTTATCCCAGGCACCAACATATATTGTATCATTTTCTAAGTCCCTTTTCTTAAAAAAAAAAAACAAACTTCTAATCTTGGTATGAGAAACTTGGACAACCTATTTTTCAATTTTTTTTTTAAACAAAGTCTCCTCCCACCTTTCTTCAATCAGAAAATTGAAAAAAGTGGTGAAAAGTAGAAAGAATAAAATAAGTCTCCTATAATTCTACCATTCTGAGACAATCAAGCTACATGTTGGCATACATACATACATATATGTATATGCAGGTATAACATATATATTTATTAAATTGTTTACGTAATTGAGATCATATGGGACTGAACATATGAATACACTTTTTGCTTTTTGGCTTAATATTTGACATAAGCAATTACCCATATGACCAAAAGCTCTTTATAAGCATTTAAAATAAGTGAACAATATTTCCTTTCGAACGCACCATGATTTACTTATCCAGTCTCCCATTCTGAAGCATTTCAGTTGTTACCATCCTCTTTGTTATTATAAATAGTACTGAATTCAGCATCTCTGTGCATGATTCTTTTTTCCTGTTTTTAGACTGGATGGCTTGACTGATAGGAATATTTTTCAAGCTGTTCGTTTGCGTTGCCAAAACACTTTTGAAAAAGATTATACCACTTGCAATCCACCCAGCAGTGAGTTTCCTTTTCACTCTACCTCATCAGCACTGGGTAATCCTATTTTAAGAAAATGGTTAATTTTAGAGCTAAGAGAACTTCAGCTTATGACTTGAATTGTTGCCTATTTTTCCTTGTCGGCTTGCCATCCTAATTTTGCTTGTGACTCTTCCGTGTACTTTTCCCATTTACTTGTTGTTTTATTCACCAATACGTTGCATACACACACATATAAAATTCGTAATTTTTGCATGGTATTTACTGTAAATGTTTTTGTCCTATTTATTTTTAAATTCATGAATTATAAATCTATTGATTGTTTCCTTTTATTTTTTCATTCCTTGTAGACAGTTGGAGTTTAGATACTGTTCAACTATATGTTCTTACGGTTTTGTTTTAATCATTTAACTTCTTATATTTAACTTTTTAATTTATCTAAAATTTACCTTGAAATATTTCTGAAATAGTGTTTTTAAATGAACTTTCTCCCCTATGTGGAGAGATTTTCACAGCTTTATTGACTGAATGAATCTTCATTTCTCTACTAATTTGTGATGATTCTTTTATTAGGTACTTAAAATTTACATACAAGGCTAAGTGTGTGTGCTGTTTCATTAACTATTTTAAAATACAGTAGGGCTAGTATCCTCTCATTATTTTGGTTTTTAAAAAATGTTCTTGATTATTCTCAGATGTTCATCCTCAGAGATGAACTTTAGAATTATTTTGCCAAGGTTAAAAAAAAAGTCTTTTTGGAATTTGATATTATTGTGGAAATAGAAAGACCAAACAAATGAGAACAAATAGAGGCTATTTATTCAGAGTTTTTTATAGCATGGGAATCAGCGATCATCACTTCCATTTTGGCAGACACTCAAAGGCAGGGAGAGGAGTATGAAAACTTTATAGTGGAAAAAGAGAAAGGCTTCAGGTTGCCCTGATTGAAGCTGTTGGCATGGGGAAGGTGAAGATGGATGCACTAGAAGAGGGTCCTCCTGTGTTAGGGCGCGTATCTGGCTTTCTCTGGTTGGTCCTAAGTTGTAAGTGGGGACGACAATTAGGGAAGCAGTTATCATTATCAAGTCTGGGCCATTTTGGGCTAATTGTTACAGAAATTATTAGCTTTTTGGATTGTTACTGGATAATAGTCTGGTTTCCTACAACTCTGACTTGTAGTAAGCTGGCTTCCTGGGCTGTTTTTGTAGATAGGAGTAGGTTTCCTTAGCAGGTATATTGTGAATCAGAGCTCTGTTTTTGCACAGAATCTGGCCAATATTTGTTTGTATGTTCAGTCTCTCATTATATGAAAACTATAAATTAACTCAAGAATTGGTAGCTTAATACTTATTCAGTATTCTCACCCAAGAAATACCTCAAGTTTTTTACATATTCAAGAGAATTTTGAATTTACTTCTTATGGGTCACTCATCTTGCTTTTAAGAGTCATTTATAGTTTTTGTGGCTTTTGTGCATGGTCTATTTCCTTGTTCTGTATTTTTAATTACTGATAAATTGTACAAAGTAAAGCTAATTACCTCTTAAAATATTTTGCCTGATATTTCAGATAATTTGTCGAAATGTTAGATATTCTAGGTAAAAGTATGTTTCTCCTTTTAAAAACGCTAATACTTCTTATTAGTATTCATATTTTATTGTATCATGGAATTTCTACACAATGTTAATTAAAGTGGTTATGGTGGAAATTCTTATTTTGGCCTCAATTTTAAATGAGGATGGCTTTCGGAACTATGTTTCACTGTTTTGTATTTTGATGGTGAATGTTTGAGGATATGTTTCATTATATTCAGGATAAAGGAAACTCTCAATAAAATACCCTTTTATTTTTAGTTGAAAATACTTGTTTGGATTTAATGATAAATTTTATTGAAGGTCTTTTCTGATAACTTCATATGTTTGAAAACTTCTACATTGAGATGAGCTGTTATATTACTAGATTTTTTTCTTTCTCTGGATTTTTAATACTTATTTTATGAAACTAAAACTTGACTTTGGAAAATTATTTTAATGTTTGGTAGCACCTTAGAATTGTTAACATCTGTTTAGGGCTGTTGCCTATTGGGTTGACCATCCTCAGGTCTGTTAATTGGTGAGGACTCATAAGTCTCGCCGTGTGTGTGTGTGTGTGTGTGTGTGTGTGTGTGTGTGTGTGTGGTTACATTCATGCTATGATTTATTACAGTGAAAGAATATAGAGTAACATCAGCAAAGGGAAATGGGTACGGGATGGAGTTCTGGGGAAACCAGGCACACGCTTTCAAGAGTCATTTCCTGGTGGAGTCATGTGGGTTGTACTCAATTCCTCCAGCAACAAGTATCACAACACATGTGAAATGTTGTCCAGCAGGGAAGCTCATTAGATTCAGTGTCTAAGGTTTTCCTCAGAGGCTGATCACAAAGGCAGCCTCTGCTTGGCACGTGCCAAAATTCCAGACTGCCAGAGAGAAAGTTTGTGTTCCACATAAAACATACTATTTGTATAAACAGTTTAGGCACTGTAACCCACTCTTATCAATCAGGGGGATGGGAACCTCCAGAATTCCAGGTTCCCGGATGCTAGGCAAGGATCAGTCTTGTAGGCAGACCGTTGTGTTAATGTTTCTCTGCACACCTATATTTGAGCGAATATGTGTCTCTGTGTGTACTGTTTCATCATGCACAGAATCGTAGAGTTTGGTATCACAGTTAAGATAACTAAATTGGACAATTCCTTTTTTTCATATAATAGAATGGCTTATAGGGGCTGGGATTTTCTGCTCTTTGAAAGTTTATAAGAGCTTACCTATAAAATTACATGGATCCAGAATTTTTATGGAGGATAATTAAAAATTAACTTACTTCTTCTTGAGTCAATTTGTTATCCCTCACCCATTCTTGCCCCAGCCAGAACTGTCCATTTCATTGAGATTTGCTAATCTATTTACATACCTGGTGAATTTTTCACTTATAATTTTAAAATCTTTTCTGTATCTATTCCTCTATCATCTTTCATTACTAAATGTATTTATTTTTGATTTTACTTTCTGTTTTTATTGATTAGCTTATCCAGAGATTTGTTTGTTTTATTAAATTTTCAAAGAACCAGTTCTTGGTATCATCTATCAATTTTGCTTTTCTATTTTTAAATTTATTTATGTATTTATTTATCTTGATTATCTCCTTCCCTTGCTTGAGTTATGTTTTGTCATTTTCCTCCTTAGTTTGAGTTGAAAAACTTTATTTTCTTACTTTCTTTTAAAATAGTACCAAATATTTGAGGGTACATACTATAAAAAGAGGGCTTCCTTGGTGACTCAGATGGTAAAGTGTCTACCTACAATGCTGGAGACCTGGGTTCAATCCCTGGGTTGGGAAGATCTCCTGGAGAAGAAAATGGCAACCCACTCCAGTGTTCTTGCCTGGAAAATCCCATGGACAGAGGAGCCTGGTAGGCTACAGTCCACGGGGTTGCAAACAGTCGGACATGACTGAGTGACTTCACTTTCTTTCTTTCACTATGAAAAGAAGTATAGCTTTAGCTATATCCTATAAATGTTTGTGTATATAATTATTTACTGTTATACTTTTTATTTCTACCTTGGCTTTACCATTATTTAAGAGAGACATTTTTAAATCCCAAGGGTTTAGAAAAGTTTATTTTGTTTGTATTTATTTAAACATTTGTTATAAAAAAATTTTGTTATTAACTTCTTTTTTTATTATACTATATTAAGAGAAATAACAGAATGTATTAAGGATTTTTCAGTAAAATGCTTAAAAAGAAGCTGTTTTCTTAGTAAGGCAGAGGTAATATTCCAATATATGCCAATTTAACATTATAAAATAAAAAAAAATTTTTGATAGCTTGATCTGTCATAGGTTGATAATGGTGTGATAAAGTCTTCCTCTGTAAGTGTGTGTTAATGGCAGCAAAATGTATTAATTTGGAATCAGAAAGACCTGTTTCCAAATCTCAGATCCATAACTCACTGACAGTGTGACTGTCTCAGATTGAGCTTTCTGAAAGCAGAGCCTCAGGCAAAGATTTGAATACAAGTAGATTATTTGGGAGCTGTCAAAAAAGACTGGTAAGAGAGTGAAGAAATGAATCAGAGAAGGGACAGTAATAATTTAGTAAAAATAGGTTCCGGTAGCACATGCTATCATCTATCTATCTACCTACTTATCTCTCCATCTACTTATTTCTTCTTTTTTTAAACTGAGCTACTACACATGTATAATGAAAACCATAGTTCTTAAATGTACAGTTTGATAAATGTATACATCCATGTAACTTGCACTCCAATTAAAACATAGAACATTTGTATAACCCCAGAAAATCACTTTCAAATCAAACCTGTTCTTCTCCATAAGCAGTTATTATTTTGACTAATATTCCCATTGATTGTTGCTATTGTCTAGTCGCTAAGTTGTGGCTGACTCTTTTGCGACCTCACGCACTATAGTCTCTCAGGTTCCTCTGACCATGGAATTTCCCAAGCAAGAATACTGGACTGGGTTGCCATTTTCTCCTCCAAGCGATATTCTCAACCCAGGGATTGAACCTGTGACTCCTCCATTGCAGGCAGATTATTTACCATCTAAAGTCACCAGGGAAGCCCATCTCCATTGATTAGCTTCATCCATTCTACAACTTCATATAAATGAAATCATATATATCAATACATGGAAAAGTATAAGGTGTCCTCTTTTGTGTTCAGCTTCTTTTATTTAGCATACTGTCAGTAAGATTCATCTATTATTTTGGGTGTATCAATAGTTCCTTTTTAGTGCTGAGTATTTGTATGAAAATACTATAATTTGCTTATCCATCATTCCTTGGATTTGAGTTGTTTTCTGGAGAATAGGAATGGAGCCATTGTGAAAGTTCTTGGACATATGTCTTTATCTGTCTGGAGGAAATAGTGAAGGATGGTATTGCTGGGACATAGGGTAGCTGTATTAACATATTTCTCCTTATAAGATCCAGCCAAATGTCTTTCCAAAATGGCTGTGCTATGTTCCACTCTTACCAGAACTAGTGAAAGTTCCAGTTGCTCTACTTTTTTGCCAACATTCAGTGGTGTTAGTGTTTTTAATTCCAGCTGTTTGAGTGGATGTGAAATGATACCTCATTGTGGTTTGTCATTTGCATTTCTCTGAGGATTAATGAAATTGACTGTTCATGTGTTAACTGGTCATTTCTTGTATCTTTCTTTGTAGAATGTTTATTCAAGACTCGGGTTGTATACCTTTTTATTAGTAAGTTGTAGGAGTTTTTTCCACATTCTCCAATCAAAGTAGCTTTGGGATTACTAGCAATACTTATTAAAATATATATTCCTGGGCTGCACCTCAGACCTACTGCAAAGACTGAGTAAGTCAGAGTGAGCCCTGGGAATTGGTATTTTATGTCAGCCTCCTGATGATTCTGATGTGCAGTCAAGTTTAGAAACTAGTAGAAAGGGCACTGAATTGGACTCCTTCAAATGACCCAGGGATGAACCCAGTCCATTCACTAACTCAGCTCCTCCCTCTAGGTCTGTGTCCCTATCTTTCTAATGAGGGAGTCTACCAGTTGGCAGTTGAAGCCCCCCCTGGGTTCGAGGTATTTTCTATTATCAGCTGCATTAAGAGTTGCTTATCACTTGCTATTAGTTGCTTATCACTTGCTATCAGTTACTATTATCACTTGCAACTTGGCGAGCTGAAGACAAGTCGACGTGTGTGGTACCAATCAGGCCACATGCTTCCCCACACACTTCATCTGATAGTCTAGCTGAGGCAGAACTGAAATCAAGAGCTGCAGCTCCGGCTTGGGAGCGATCTCCGAAGGATCCGATGGAACAGCCGTTGGCTGGGAGTCATCGAGTAGCAGCTGGTTGGGTCTATGAGCTTCTTGCAGCTGTTTGTGATATGTCAAATGAATTTTTGTTTTTATGTGTTAATGTACTCTGAGCTATTTTACAGTGTGTTTGACATTTTACAGTATAGTAAAGTGTGTACATGCCTAATTAAAACAGATGTGCACTTGATAAAATAATTACTGGATACACTGAAGAAAAATGGCTAATTATATATACAGCATAAACACCTAAACATATGCTATAAATATGTACTTGAAAAGTACTGGAATGTAGGTATAATTGGCTGGATTCTTTTTTTGTATACAGATTTAGAGTCATCCCTCAGACTCTCCTGGCTTTAGCATCCACTGACATTAGAATTCTCTGCCTAATTTTTTTTACCCTCCTCCCCTATCTTATCTTTCATCTCCTGGCATGAAGAAGAGGAGAAATTCTCTCTCCATGAACAGAGATGGAGCAAATTTATCAAAAACATAAAGATAATTGTATTACTGCATGCTAGGCACTGTGTTAGATACAATATATTATCTCATTTAATTATCACAGATACAATATATTAACTCATTTAATTATCTCTGAGGCAGCTGCTTTTTCCTTTTTTTTTTAAATTTTCATACCACTTTATCTCAACCTGAGCACCTCAATATAAAACTAAATACTGGTAAGCTGCTTTCCTTAGTAAGTCTGAATTACTGTAAATGTACAAGTTCTGCTAGCAGTTCAACACTTAAACTGGTTAAATCATCTCTGACACATGGTATATCTCATATAATTAAAATACCTAAAACAATTAGTGAAATGTACTAAACTGATCTAAATAAAATGAGCTTTGGAAACAAGACTGCGAGATTATTACTAACATAGTCAACGCTGTCCCTTTTACAAATGAGGAAACTGAGGCTCAGAGAGGCTAACAACGTCGCTAAGCTGGGAAAAGATTTCAGCTGAGGTCTGACTACAGAACCTGTTCTCTTTAACCACTGCCTTACACTGCTTTTGTAAGAAGGTCTTTCTGCCTGGTCACTTCTGTGCTCCATGATGGGGAATATTGCTGGTATGGGGAACTCAGCTCAGACAAACTCTGCCTCTACTTTACACATTTTGGAGCATCCCAGGCCAGACTTCTTCAACAGGAAGTCTGTATGCCCTCTTTCTCTAGGTGCATGGGGTGGGACTGTTGTGCTAGTGAGTGGAAAATCTGCTTTGGATCTCCCATGGACTCTGGGGGTTGCTCCTTCATGGGAGCTCAGCTTTGGGATGCTGTCAGCTGGGTGAATTGGTAAAGGCTGTTGGTTGCCTGTGCCTTCTGTAGGAGGTGGGGTGAAAAAGCATTCTGGAGGCAATGTAAATGTACACAGAAAATATTGAGAAGTCCTATAAATACCAAACGAGGGTTTGTCTTCTCAAGGTCATGTCAAGTGGACTTGGCTTTTCTATGGACAATCCAGCTTGCTTGAAGCTTGGAGGACTAAAACACTTAGTCTCTTAGACCCTACTCTTGGGAAGGCAGCTGCAATCTGTTTTATGGTATTTTGGGGAAATGGGTAACCCTGGTTCTCTATAACCACATAAGATCTTCAGGGATCCTGGAATTAATTTATATAGTGATGATTCATGAGGTGCCTAGGGTCACGACAGGAGTATCAGATATCAGTGTGTGTAGAAAGTATAGCTGAAGCTGTGAGCTCTTCCATCCACTTGCTATGTGACCTAAAACCAGCATCTTAAACTTGCTGTAGTTTCTTCATCTCTGAAGTGGAAAGAAATTCCCACATCTCTGATGTGGGAATAGGATTGTTGTGAGTTTAAATGAAATAATCTATGAAGGGCTGTCAGCATAGGGCCTGGCAACAGTAAGCACACAACTATATTATTATCATTATTGATTTGGTAACTGATAGCTTTTTATTTTGGAAGATAAAGGAAGGAAGGTGCACTAAATCAATTTTAGGCCACCAGATGCATCTTGGGTCAACCACCCATACCCTCTCTTGGCCATAATGTTTTCTTTCTGTAAAACAAAATGGTTGGATTAGAGGACCTTGTAGGTCACTCTGGCTCTTAGAGTTTGAGACTTGGTGTTAACACATTCCCTGGCCTCCTCCTGCCTTCTCACTTGTTCTCTAAGCTTGTGAGAGCCATGAATGCTTAGAAGGAGCCCATGTGAAGGGAAGGACTTGTATATGGTCAACAATGAGTGCTTGAAGGGGAACCACTGTGGAGCGGTCTTATTGGAAATGTCATATTCTGAGTTGTTTTCCTTTCCTTCTTTCATATTATGTCTACCTGATAGTTGCACTTTGGCAGTCAGGGAAAGTGGAGGTGGGAGACTCCAGAAATCTTTATTCCTGGGCTCTAGGGTGAGCAAAGTCTAGCTAAGCAGGAGGAGGCCTGAGCTTTGTGACCCTCAGGGTTTGGAGGGCTTTGCTGGTGTGGTCAAAATGCGCCCATCAGAAAGTGTTCATTGGCAGCACCCGGATGTAAGAGATATTCCTAAGTGGTCTGGTCCCAGCCCCACTCTGTTGGTGAGGGGAGAAGGTGAGAGGGAGGGCAGCTGTTGGCACATGTGGGCTGAAAAATTCCAAAGTGCAAGAGCACCACTGGAGTGCCCTTCTTGGGTTCTGCATCTGTAACTCTAGAGTGGAGTGAGTCTCAGTGCATGGAAATGGGGTGGAGGGGTTTTTCCTACCTTCCCCTGTGGTAAACACAGGTGGACTTATTGTTGAAGGGAATAACTATGCTTTGCCAAAGTGAAAGTCATTCAGTCGTGTCCAACTCTATATGACCCCATGGACTGTAACTCTCTAGGCTCTTCTGTCCATGGAAGTCTCCAGGCAAGAATACTGGAGTGCATTGCCATTCCCTTCTCCAGGGGATCTTCCTAATCCAGGGATTGAACCTGTGTCTTCTCCAATGCAGGCAGATTCTTTACTGTCTAAAGTCACCAGGGAAGCCCAACCTTGCTTTGGACATATTTAAAAAATGATATGGGAAGATATTAAGAAGAGGTGGCAAGAATACACAAAAGAACTGTACAAAAAATATCTTCACGACCCAGATAATCATGATAAACTCAGGCAAAAAGCCTATGTATTAAAAACAAAAACAAGGAATGTTGATTAAACAAAACCACACTCACTTTTTTCTAAGATCTCATCAAATAGTCCAGCTCTGGCAATCTAAGGAGGGCTTCCCTGATAGTTCAGCTGGTAAAGAATCTGCCTGCAATGCAGGAGACCCAGGTTCGATTCCTGGGCCGGGAGCCAGACATCCTGGAATGTGAAGTCAAGTGGGCCTTAGGAAGCATCACTACAAACAAAGCTAGTGGAGGTGATGGAATTCCAGTTGAGCTATTTCAAATCCTAAAAGATGATGCTGTGAAAGTGCTGTACTCAATATGTCAGCAAATTTGGAAAAATCAGCAGTGGCCACAGGGTTGGAGAAGGTCAGTTTTCTTTCCAATCCCAAAGAAAGGCAATGTCAAAGAGTGCTCAAACTACCACACAATTGCACTTATCTCACACACTAGTAAAGTGATGCTTAAAATTCTCCAAGCCAGGCTTCAGCAATACATGAACCGTGAACTTCCAGATGTTCAGGCTGGTTTTAGAAAAGGCAGAGGAATCAGAGATCAAATTACCAACATCTGCTGGATCATTGAAAAACCAAGAGAGTTCCAGAAAAACATCTACTTCTGCTTTATTGACTATGCCAAAGCCTTTGACTGTGTGGATCACAATAAACTGTGGAAAATTCTGAAGGAGATGGGAATACCAGACCACCTGACTTGCCTCTTGAGAAACCTATATGCAGGTCAGGAAGCAACGGTTAGAACTGGACATGAAACAACAGACTGGTTCCAAATAGGAAAAGGAGTATGTCAAGGCTGTATATTGTCACCCTGCTTATTTAACTTATATGCAGAGTACATCATGAGAAATGCTGGGCTGGAGGAAGCACAAGCTGGAATCAAGATTGTCGGGAGAAATATCAATAACCTCAGATATGCAGATGACACCACCCTTATGGCAGACAGTTAAGAAGAACTAGAGAGCCTCTTGATGAAAGTGAAAGAGGAGAGTGAAAAAGTTGGCTCAAAGCTCAACATTCAGAAAACTAAGATCATGGCATCCAGTCCCATCACTTCATGGCAAATGGATGGGGAAACAATGGAAACAGTGGCTGACTTTATTTTTCTGGGCTCGAAAATCACTGCAGATGGTGATTGCAGCCATGAAATTAAAAGACACTTACTCCTTGGAAGGAAAGTTATGACCGATCTAGACAGCATGTTAAAAATCAGAGACACTACTTTGTCAACAAAGATCTGTCTAGTCAAGGCTATGGTTTTTCCAGTGGTCATGTATGGATGTGAGAGTTGGACTAGAAAGAAAGCTGAGCATCGAAAAATTGATGCTTTTGAACTGTGGTGTTGGAGAAGACTCTTGAGAGTCCCTTGGACTGCAAGGAGATCCAACCAGTCTATCCTAAAGGAGATCAGTCTTGGGAGTTCATTGGAAGGACTGATGTTGAAGCTGAAGCTCCAATACTTTGGCCACTTGATGTGAAGAGCTGACTCATTGGAAAAGACCCTGATGCTGGAAAAGATTGAGGGCAGGAGGAGAAGGGGATGACAGAGGATGAGATGGTTGGATAGCATCACTGACTCAAAGGACATGGGTTTGATTGGACTCCAGGAGCTGGTGATGGACAGGGAGGCCTGGCATGCTGCGGTTCATGGGGTTGCAAAGAGTTGGACACGACTGAGTGACTGAACTGAACAGATGGGCTTCCCAGATGGCTCAGCGGTAAATTATCTGCCTCCAATGCAAGAGACATGGGTTCAGTCCCTGGGTTGGGAAGATCTGTTGGAGAAGGAAATGGCAACCCACTCCAGTATTCTTGCCTGGGAAATCCCATGGACAGAGGAGCCTGCTGGGCTATAGTCCATGGGGTTGCAAAGAGTTGTACATGACTTAGAAACTAAACAACAACAAAAAATGATATTGGGAAAACTTTACTAATGACATAGTTTATATAATTATCATGTGTAGTGAATTTTTAAAAAAAGGCAGAATCAGTATTTCTGCTTGTTAAGAGGGTGCTGTGAGATACAGGGATGCTGTTTGCAGATTCCCTCATTCCTTCTGTTGCTCATCACATGTATTTGCCTACAAGCAGACCAAGCCTTTGAGTCACAACAGGATATAACTGCAGAAATGGATGGGCCTATGTTTTTCTTCTTCCTCTGACTGCTGAGATGAAGGGAGTCAAAGCTGGAGTAGGAATGGGATCTTGGAGTATATAGGGGGTAGAAATGAGGGCAGCTGTGTGGGAGTTGGGATCTTGGGACTGGTTATAGCGATGGATTATGGCAAAGGACTTCCATGAGAAAATACAGACAACAGCTTTAATTGTGTTTATCAATCTTTCTGAATTCTGCAACTGATTTGATGACTTAGATTTCCACAAAAGGACTAGCTGATGGATGTCAAGCAAAATGCCTTTGGGGAATCAATCCTAGTTGGAGTAATTAACACCTAAGTGTGTGAAATACCATGATGTTCTCATTTGATACTCAATCTGTTTCTTGGCCAAATCTCAGGCATTTAAATTTATATTTGGATTTAATGTGGCATATCTTATATTGGAAAATATGCTTGTTAAAGAAATAACTATTAAATATCTATGGAAATGGAATAGTCTCCTTCTCTGAAAGATGGAAGCTAAAATCTAGTTTGTTGTGGATGTAATTGCCATCACCCATGGTTTACAAAAGAAGATGAGTCCATCCAAAGGGAAAGACTCTTTCATTCCATGGTCATACTCATATACCCGCAGAGTCAAAATGTAGTCTGGCCAACTAAATTCCTAACCTCCAACCTGATACTGATGGCTGGCCCCTCCCTTCTCAAAGATTGGAGGAGTCTTTGCCTCAGTGCCCCCATCTGGACAACAGAAGGCTCTGCCTGTCCCCCACTGATGTCATTATGGAACCCCAGCAGGGGACCTCTATTCAGTGCTGACCACTCCCCATCACACACACACTCACAGGGGCCGCTTTTCCAAACACACCCCTCCTCCTGCTTCCCCATTTACAGCCCTTGACCCTGGCCAGCCTCCCCCCAACACAGGCCACCAGATGGGCTCCTGAGACCCTTCCCTGACAAAACATTGCCTACATGGAGCTCATTGCACTGGGGGCGAAGAGCAGGAGGGTGTGGGCTAGACCTTGGACTGGCAAAAGGAAGCCTGGGGTGGGGGGAGGGTCAGTGTTCCTGTTTCATCCTCAACAGCAAATGATTTTTTATAGTATCTGAGAGTTGGGAGGGGGCTGGGTCCCCTGGTGGCTCAGATGGTAAAGAATCTGCCTGCAGTGCTGGAAACCTGGATTCAATCCTTGGGCCAGGAAGATAGCCTGGAGAAGGGAATGTCTACCCACTCCAGTACTCTTGCCTGGGGAACCCCATGGACAGAGGAGCCTGGCTGGCCACAGTCCATGGGGTTGCAAAGAGTTGGACAGGACTGAGCGACTAACATACAACCTGAAGCAAGTACAGATTAACGTTACAGAAGAATGATGCAAATAGCTGGACCTCAGCTGTAAATTGATTTTTGCCTCATAACTTTTTTTCTTTGCTCTTCTTTTCTGATGAAAAAAAGTATAAATTACTTCCGAAGAGGATTTCAGCTTTTGGAAAAATAATCCAATTTATTGAACTTGATTCTCCAACTTAAAGGCTGGAGAGCAGATGTCTGAGTATACAGTTGGAATAAAGATGGAAAATTAGGGGGAGACACTCAGGGTTTATGCCAGTTTCTAGTAGAAGATTTGGAAATGTTATAGAGATAAGTTTTCTAAGAGATTTTTTTTTTCTCAGAACTGTTAGTGATGGAGAGGATAATTGTGTAGACTGATTTTGTTCTTTTTCTAAGTAAAAGGGTGACATTTTTGATGTCCTGAATATGAGTAATTTATTGTACTTTAAGTAGATGGAAAGCTACATCTCATCTGAAAAAAAGAAAAAAACCTTGACAATGATTAAGAGTTGAACACATTTTCTACCAAAACAACGTTCTTGCTCATAAAAAAATACATCCCTGGTGGGTGTTTTGAATCCTACCTAAAAATAATAAGATGAAGAGAAAATTGAATGCTGTAAGAGACTAACGACATGTGTGGCATAGCTTAACATTTGGTTCTTTTCGAGAGGCAAATTGAATATTCTAAAGGCTTCAGATCTCAGATGGCCATCTGAAAGCTAGTGATATACTATGTGGGCATGTCTGTTGGACAAGGAACTGCTGTATCATTTCCAGATCTTTCCACTTGTGAGAGGAGTGTTTCTCTCCGCACCCCCCACCCCCAACCAAGGAAGGAAAGGCAGATAATTAATCTGGCTCTTAACTCTTCAGCCTTAGTTTTAAAAGATTTTTCTATAAACTATGGATCTTTTTAGGGCTTCCCTGGTGGCTCAGTGGTAAAGAATCTGCTTGCCAATGCAGGAGACGCAGGAAAATTGGGTTTGATCCCTAGTTGGGAAAATCCTTGTGTCGGGAAGATCCCCTGGAGAAGAAATGGCAACCCACTACAGTATTCTTGCCTGGAAAAATCCCAAGGACAGAGAAGCCTGGGTGGCTACAGTCCATGGGGTCGCAGAGAGTTGGGAATATGACTGAGTGACTGAGAACACACACACACACACACACACACACACACACACGGACCTTTTTAAGGGGCGTATCTTTTCTAGGTGTGGTCTTATCTTGAGAGAGTCGTTCCAGAATCTGCCTACCTCTGGATTTACAAGTGGCTCTGTTCAGGGAGAAACCATTTGATCCTTCTAATTCTATTATTAGGAATATACCTCATGAAACATAGCTATCAGAATTGATCTGTCAAGCACATGAAAAGGTGTTCAATGATATGATTCACTAGAGAAATACAAATGAAAACTGCAAAGTGAAATCCCTCTCTGCACCCACCAGAGCATCTAAGATTAAAAAGACCGATCATACCGAGTACTGATGAGGATGTAGAACAACTGGAATTCTCACATGCTGATGGGGATGTAAAATATTGCAGCCCCATTGGAAAAAATTTGGCAATTTATTTTAAAGTCAAATATATACTTATGGCCACTGTGTGGGGAACCCGGTTTTGATCCCTGGATGAAGGGAATGGCTGCACACCCCAGTATTCTTGCCTGAAGACTCCCTTGGACAGAGGGTCCTGGTGGGCTACAGTCTGTGGGGTCGCAAAGAGTTGGACATGACGGAGCGACTAACACTTCCATACTTATACCGTATAATCCAGCAACTCCACTCCTAAGAATTTACCTGAGAGAACAGAAAACATGTCCATGCAAAGACTTGTGCTTGCATATCCATAGCTAGCTTATTCTTATAGTAAAACTGAAAATAATCCAAATACCCATCAATTGTGGTACATCCATACAGTGGAACACTACTCAAAAATAAAACGAACTGTTGATATACATGTTGAGTGAAAAAAAAAGTGTAGCTTAAATTGAGAATTATGTTTTATTTGGAAGACAAAACTGAGGACTTAAGCCTGGGACACAGCATCTCAGATAATTCTGAGAAATTATTCCAGGGAAAAAAGGTGGGGCAGGATATATAGGACTTTTTGCAACAAAAGACCAGATTGTTAGAACTTCAAAATATTACTGCTAATAAAAGAGAACCAGATATCTCAAGTTAAGGAATTTAGCACTTTTCTTTGTATGGGAAGGTGCAAGAATCTGGGCTCAGTGAAGTCACTCCTTTGATATGCAATTTAGCTATCTGGGGCTAGCACCCTGTGTTTTCTCATCCTGAATTTCCTCAGGGTGCACCATCCCAGCGACTGTAATGTGATGGCTTGATGGCTGCAATGTCCTTTGTTTATTGACACGGCAGGCAACAATTTAGTTCTCATATACAACATGAATAAGACCCTAATACATTATGATGAGTGAAAGACAACAAACATAAAAGACTACTGACTGTATGATTCAATTTATGTGAAATTCTAGAAAAGGTAAAATAACAGTGATAGACAATGGTTTCCTTGGACCAGGAATTAGGGAGATGAAGCTGACAACAAATGAGCAGGAAAATCTTTTTGAATGATGGCAATTTTCTGGATCTTGATTGTAAATATTTGTAAACTCATCTAATTGTACTCTTAAAATTGGTAAATTTTGTTTTAGGTAAATTCAGTTCAGTTCAGTCGCTCAGTCATGTCTGACTCTTTGTGACCCCATGAACTGCAGCATGCCAGGCCTCCCTGTCCATCATCAACTCCCAGAGTCCACCCAAACCCATGTCCATTGAGTCGGTGATGCCATCCAACCATCTCATCCTCTGTTATCCCCTTCTCTTCCTGCCCTCAATCTTTCCCAGCATCAGGGTCTTTTCCAATGAGTCAGCTCTTCACATCAGGTGGCCAAAGTATTGGAGTTTCAGCTTCAGCATCAGTCCTTCCAATGAGCTCCCAAGACTGATCTCCTTTAGGATGGACTGGTTGGATCTCCTTGCAGTCCAAGGGACTCTCAAGAGTCTTCCCCAACACCACAGTTCAAAAGCATCAATTCTTTGGCGCTCAGCTTTCTTTCTAGTCCAACTCTCACATCCATACATGACCACTGGAAAAACCATAGACTTGACCAGGCAGACCTTAGTTGGCAAAGTAATGTCTCTGCTTTTTAATATGCTATCTAGGTTGGTCGTAACTTTTTTACACATTCATAAATTCATTTATCCAAAATGTGCTTTGAGACACTACTGACTCTACTCAAGATTAGCTATGACCAGCAAACACATGAAGTGATTGCTCAAGATACACTTGGTGCTTAAAAAATGCTAAATTTAAAATCTGGAAGTGGCCTGAGCTGACCCTTAAAAATGGTGCGCTATTCACTTGACCCAGAAAACTCCACAAAATCATGCAAATCAAGAGGCTCAAATCTTCATGTTCACTTTAAGAACACTCGTGAGACTGCCCAGGCCATAAAGGGTATGCATATCTGAAAAGCCACCAAGTATCTGAAGGATGTCACTTTAAAGAAGCAATGTGTGCCATTCCGTCATTACAATGGTGGAGTTGGTAGGTGTGCACAGGCCAAACAGTGGGGCTGGATGCAGGGTCGGTGGCCCAAAAAGAGTGCTGAATTTTTACTACACATGCTCAAAAATGCAGAGAGTAATGCTGAACTTAAGGCCTTAGATGTAGATTCTCTGGTCATTGAGCACATCCAAGTGAACAAAGCCCTCAAGATGTGGCGCAGGACTTACAGAGCTCATGGTCGGATCAACCCCTACATGAGCTCTCCCTGCCACACTGAGATGATCCTTACTGAAAAAGAACAGATTGTTCCTAAATCAGAAGAGGAGGTTGCACAGAAGAAAAAGATATCCCAGAAGAAACTGAAGAAACAAAAACTTATGGCCTGGGAATAAATGCTGCAGAAAATAAATGCAAATAAAAGTAAAAAAAAAAAAATCTGGAGGTTTTATGAGAATAATATGCAAATTTCTACAAAGTACATAGACCCTTCTTGAATTCAGTGACTGTTGAATTAAAACCAGTGAGTTTTAGGTGTCTGTGATAATGAGAAAACATTGGCACTGACTGAACTCTTGGTTTAAGTTCAAGTCTGGTGCCAGAGAAATGGAATTCTCCCCTAATTGCATTTCTCTCTGGGCTTCAAAGATGGTGGGCCCTCCCTGTAGGAGAGCCATTCTGATTAGTGAGAGGATGATCTGGAGGTATTTTCACTCTGTGACTATTCTTAGAACTTTATGGTTGGTTTTCTATGCGATTATATAATCTCCACGCAAGTGCCATCTGCCATATTTGGCACTTAGGATAAAATATTTGAGATATTTTATTCATTTTGCTTGAAAAACAGATTTTGAAAAATCTGATCTTTCCCTTCCTGAGAACACAGCTCTGGAGAGGCTGTGTATAAGTTTCTTCAACACATGACTCTGATTTCTATTTTTATCCACAGCTTGAGCTATAAACTTGGTTAAAATTTTTTTAAGTTTTTGTTTGCCATTTTGAAACCGTCAATTTAAAAATCAACTTTAAGCTTTGCCTGCTTTTTTGTTTTCCTCTTGGTATGCATTTTTACTGTTCTTTTCCAAGGCGGTTTGCACTTTTAGAATGATGCAGTGAAGATTAACTTCCAGATTTTGGTAATAAAAATCTCCAGAAAGCAAGACCCGGACCTGTTCTTATCCAGGTGAAGAAGAGCCTGGTTTTCTCTAACACAGTGGATCTCTGATTCATAAGCACTAAGTTTAAAAAGAATCTATAGTTGTAAACTATAGATCTAATCATTCAAATGGTTGCTGCCTGGCCCTTCCATTCCTGGATTCTTTGGAGGGAGAAAAACCAATAAACAAAACAGAACTTGAATATTCTGGAGAATCCATAGGTTCACAAGCAGAGGAAGGAAAAAAACAAGTTTAATATGTTAGAGAACAGGGTCTGGAAGAGTTACTAGGCCAGGTTGATCTCTCCATGTGGTGGGTTCTTTAAATAAAAACATATTTTCCAGAAAGTTTTCCTTCACTTTCTTCCCTGTGTGTGCTCAGTCATTAAGTCATGTCCAACTCTTTGCCACCCAATGGGATGTAGCTCACAAGACTCCTCCATCTATGGGATTTTCCAGGCAAGAATACTGGAGTGGGTTGCCATTTCCTTCTCCAGCGGATCTTCCCGACCCAGGGATTGAACTCACATCTTCTGCTTGGCAGGAGGATTCTTTACCACTGAGCCATTAAGGAAGCCCTCATTTTCTCCTCTACTTATTGTAATTTAAAGCTTAAAGTTGATTTTGGCCTTACTTATTGTAATCAGGACAATTATGTATTCTAATAACTAATCAGGGTTCTACTCAAAACTTTTAAATAACTTTGGAAGAGTTGAGAGGTTGTTAACCAGTCAGATGTTAGTGTTAAAATTTCCATAAGTTCACCTTTTATCTAATTCCCACACTTGGTCAATGGGAGGTTTTATATTTTTAACTTCAACTTATTGTTATGAACATTTCCAAATATACAGAAAAGTTGAAAGACTTGTGAATAGCCATGTATCTATTTATGAGGTTCCTCTTGGTGCTGTAACAAATGGCAACAAATTTTGTGGCTTAAAAGAACACAAATGGATTAAACATTCTGATGGGCAGATGTCTGAAGTGAGTCTTATAAGACTAAAATCAAGGTCCCAGAAGGTTGTGTTCCCTCTGGAAGTTAGGGGAGGATCTATTCCTTGCTTTTTCCAACTTCTAGAGGATGCATTTATTTGTTGGTTTGTGGCCACATCATTGCTCTGACCTCTGCTTCTGTGTTCACATCACCTTCTCTCCCTCTTTAAGGATTCTTTGATTACATTGGGTCCACCTGGATAGTCCAGGCTAATGTTTTCATGTCAGGATTCTTAATCACATCTGCAAAGTTTTTATTTTATTTTTTCCGTATAACATATTCACAAGTTCCTAGGAATAGGATGTGAGCTTTTATTTGGAGGGGAACATTAGTCAGCCTGCCACAAACTACCACCTGTATTCTAAAATTAACATTTTGCTTTATCATGCCTCTATCCATCTATTCATTTTTAAAAACTGTCTATAAGCTTATTTCTCTCTCTCCCTCTTTTTGGATGCATTTCAAATGAGTTGAAGACACCAGTATACCTCTCGCTATTATACCTCAACTTGGATATTATTAACTAGAGTTCATTATTTGTTCATGTCACAACAAATTAATGTTTATGACATATTTACATATAGTGAAATTCACAAATCCTAAGCATGCTGTCAGTGAGTTTTGACAAATGCATAAACCTGTGTAGTAAAAAACTCCTATTAAGATATGTAACATTACCATTTCCCCAGCAAGTCCCCTCATTCTTTTCCTCAGTGAAACTGTTGGAGGAAGGGGGCCTGAAACTGGGCTCTTGTCTAACACCTGGAAATGAATTGTCCAAGGAGACACATGTGCTGACGAAGCAAGAGATTTTATTGGGAAAGGGCACCCGGGTGGAGAGCAGGACGGGAAGGGAACCCCGGAGAACTGCTCTGCCGCATGGCTCACAGTCTCGGGTTTTATGGTGATGGGATTAGTTTCCGGGTGGCCTTTGGCCAATCATTCTAATTCAGAGTCTTTCCTGGTGACGCACGCATCGCTCAGCCAAGATGGATGCTAGCAAGAGGGATTCTGGGAAGTGGACGGACACGCAGTGTCTCCTTTTGACCTTTCCTGAACTCTTCCGGTTGGTGGTAGCTTATTAGTTCTGTATTCCTTATCAAGATCTCCTGTCATAAAGCAACTCATGCAAATGGTTACTAAAGGGCCTGACCAGGGTGGGCGGTTTCAGTCAGTGTGCTTCCCCTAACAAAACCTTGTCTTATTCCAGGTTTTCATTATTTTTCACTAGAGATAAATTTAGTATCTTCAAGTATTTCACTCAGATAATGTTTCTGAGGTCCACCCACGTTGTTCATCAGTAGTTCTTTCCTTTTATTGTTGGGTAGTATATCCTATGTATCCATTGTCTGAGTAGATCACAGGTTGCTCAGACATTGCTCTGTTAATGTACACCTGGGCTCTTTCCAATTTTTGGTGATTATGAGTAAAGCTGCTGTGAACATTTTTGTAGAATTATCTCTGTGAAATTATGCTCTTATTCTATTTTTTGAATAGGTATGAAACCACCCTTGTACTTCTTTGAGTGTGTGTGGCTCTTCCAGGCATTACAATATATATCCTCAACTTCTCACAGCCTATTTCTATGGATTTCAAGGAGCCTGCTGTGCTATAGTCCATGGGGTCACAAAGAGTTGGACATAGCTGAGTGACAAACACACACACAAAATAGTACAATTTTGCAAAAAGTATAAAAATCTTGCAGATTTTTGGTCCATATACCCATACCCTCCATTCTTTATGGTATAGTTGTCACATGTATTACATCTACATGTTACAAACCCTACAATAAAGAGGATGCCATAATTTTTGCTTTAGTTATATGTATTTTAAATAAATTAAGAAGGGAATACAGTTTTTATCCATATATTTACCAGTCATGGCATTAATAATTCCTTCCTGAAAATTTAAGTTTCATTTTGGTGTCATCATTTCAGTCTGAATAATTTCCTGTAACATTCTTGTAGTGAAGATCTGATGGTGATGGATTCTCTTAGTTTTCATGTATCTGAAAATGTCTTCCTTTTTCACAGGATATTTTTGTTATATGGATTCTTAATAAACATATATTTTTCTTTCTGCACTTTAAAGAAGTTGTTTCATTATCATTTGTCATCTTTTTTTCTGATTAGAAGTAATAGTAATTCATATTATTGTTCCCTTTATGTAATGTGTTGTTTCCCCCTGGCTACATTCAAGATTTTTTTACTTGTCTTTGGTTTCAGCAGTTTGAATATAATATGCTTAGGGGTGTGTGTGTGTGTGTGTGTGTGTGTGTGTTGTGTTCATTAAGCTCCTTGAATATGCAAATTTATATTTTTCCCTAAATTTGTGAAATTTTGGTCATTATGGTTTCAGATTTTTTTTTTTCTACCTTATTTCTCCTTTCCTTCTGGTACTCCAATGACATGTATATTAGATCTTTTGATATGGGCCTTTTTTCACAGTCACCTTTTCGCCCTCTGATTTTAATATTGGATTATTTCTATTGATTTATCTTCAAGTTCACTGGCCCTTTACCCTGTTATCCCTAGTCTTTTGTTAAACCCACCTACTGAATTTTTAAATTTCAGGTGTTCTTTTTTTCAGTACTAGAATAGTAGTTTCTGTTTCTCTACTGAAATTGCCTATTTGTTCCTGCATTATAAACCGTTTTTTTTCCTTTCTATGTATGAGCAGAGTTATAGAAACTTCTTCAGCATTCTTGCCTACTAATTCTAGTATCTGGGTCTTCTTCAGGTCAGTCACTCTTGATTGCCATTTCTTTTGAGTATAGATTACATTTTCCTGTATCATGACATGATTAGTAATTTCAGATTGTATTCTGGACACATTTTGTAAGTAACATGTTGTTCAGTTTAGTTCAGTTCAGTCACTCTGTCGTGTCTGACTCTTTGTGACCCCATAAATCGCAGCACACCAGGTCTCCCTGTCTATCATCAACTCCCGGAGTTTACTCAAACTCATGTCCATTGAGTTGGTGATGCCATCCAGCCATCTCATCCTCGGCCATCCCCTTCTTCTCCTGCCCCCAATCCCTCCCAGCATCAGGGTCTTTTCCAAGAGTCAACTCTTTGTAATATGTTGTAGAGGTTCTGAATTCTGTTTTGTTCCTCTGAAGTGTACTGATGTTTTGCGTTAGTAGCAATAGCTGGACTCAGACTCCAAACTGCCCCTCCTCTGAAGTTGGCAGGAGCTGAAATACCTGTAGTTCTTTGAGCCTTAGCTGGGCTCCCTGAAGTCTCCTCTGTTTATATGCAATTCAATGGTGAGCAGAGATTTGGGCAGAGCATGTAAAATTTGGGGCAGGTCTTTAGCTCCCTCCTTTCCAGGGTTTCCCCTGTCACTGACCAGCTGCTGTGGTCTCCCAAACTCTAATTGTTGATTTTCTCTCCCAGTTTTAGCTCCTTGGTCCAACTCAGACTAAGTCCTGAGGCAGAAAGGTATCAGCACTCAGGGTTCTTCTCAGTGAAACCCCCTCACCATCCTTCATTTTCTCACTGCTCTGGTTGCTCTCCAGGGACTTATGGTTAATTTTTACATTTTATAAAGCATTTATAGCTGTGAACCAAAGGAGGGTTAGTCTGAGAGGATCTTCTCCCCTGTTCCCAGTGGAACTCAGATGTAGGCTGATAAAGGTGAGTTTTTAGCCCTTGGTTAGGGAGAGGGTTAGGCCTGAGTGTTAGCTTGGGCAAGTATTGAGAATGTAGTTCAGAAAGTGGCATAGAGAAATGTCAAACATAAATGTTTAGCTTCTCAGAATTTTGGTTCAGGCCGACATCTTTCTCCCCTTCTACCTCCTCTTCCTCCCTCTGCTTTCTTCCCTTCCTCCTTTCCCTGTTCTAGTGTCTCATACCACCTCCCTCATCCCATGATGCAGACCTGAGCAGAGCTAGTACCAGCCCTTCTCTTCGAGGGCTGTGTACGCTCTGCTGTGATAAGCTGCTTCAGTCGTGGTCTACCCTGTGGGGCCCTGTGGCCTGTAGCCCACCAGGCTCCTCTGTCTATGGGATTCTCCAGGCAAGAATACTGGAGTGGGTTGCCTTGCCCCCCTTCAAGGGATATTCCCAACCCAGGGATCGAACCTGGATCTCCTGTATTGCAGGCAGATTCTTTACCATCTGAGCCACCAGGGAAGCCCTCTCTTCAAGGGCATTTAGGATTAAATAAATGCTTGTAGGCTGTCCAGGGAATGTGACTACCACCTGTGAGATTGTGAATTTTGAATATTTAGTAGTCAGTCTCTGATGAAGACTGCCCATACTTAAAAATGCAATTTCCCTCAAGTTTTAGCCTTGTGGTTGGAATTTATTCTGTATCCCATCCCCTTCTTTTACCAGTTGCTCATGAGAGTTTACCTCTGTTAGGCTCTGAGATCACAATAGCTGTAGTTGGTTGCTAACTTACAGAATAAATTACTTTTAGTCTTCTTTTTGAAGGAATAGTTTGTTCTAAATTTCTGTGCCTCTATTTTTCCATCTACAGTTCAACCAACTAGACCATTTTCAGCTCAGTAAGGTTTTTCTTGTGTCACAGTGTAGCACAGAATAATCAGGTGAGTTCGAGATGGTCCATGGTGTTATTTTAGGCAGCCAAATCACTTCAACTTCTCAGCAGACAGTTATCCTATTTGCCACAGTGATAGAAAATTGATTATAGAAAGGTGATTTAGGTAGAATGCAGAGATGTGGTCTTAAATTTTTGTTAAGTTTCAGACCTCCTTTTCAGAGGGAAGCGTATCTCAAAGTTTGCAACTGGAAAATTGGGAGAAGAAAAACATAAAACTTCTTTATCTTTATTATTATTATGTTAGAAGCTTATGACTTCTACTCAGAACACTTATTTTCTTAAATCTTCTCTGACATACACACTGTTTGGGATATGCATTGGAAATAGATTCAGTGCACTGTAAGGAAACCTGCTCTGCGACTGCCATGCCTAACTCACAAAGCAGCTACATTCATAGCTTAATGTTCACAGTGCTAAAGGGTTATTTGTTTTACAAAAAGCTTCTCTGAAGTGTTCCCTAAAGATACCAAACTCCCTGAGTGCCTTGAAAATGAGAATCACACTACAAAATCCTATTTAACAGAGCTTTTTGGGAACATACAAGGTGTGATTGCAAAAGATTATGGCTGCTTTTAAGAAAAATTCCAGAAGTTACAAATAATTAAGTGGTCGCTAAGTCATATCTGACTCTTGCAACCCAACAGACTGCAGCCTGCCAGGTTCCTCTGTCCATGGGATTCTCCAGACAAGAATACTGGAGTGGGAGTGAATTTGGAGTTAATTGTGGAGTAAGATGGCTGATGGAGTGTGTGTGTGCGTGTGCATGTGTGGTGATTTGTTTATTTATATTCATAGGTCCCTCAAATTACTAACCTCACAGAACTCATATATATATATATACACATATATAATGTTTATATACACATACATGTAATATAGACAACATGATAATAATGTGTATACTATTCATGTACTTAATTTGGCAGGGTGGAGGGATAAAGATGAACAAGTGTTGTGTTTCTGTAGTTAGAGATGTAACTCAAATGCCTTTAGCAGCAATTCTTTCTTTTTTTAAAAAAATTTATTGAAGTGTAAGTTGCTTTAAAATGTTTTGTTACTTTCTACTGTACAACAAAGTGGATCAGCTACATGTATACGTATATGCTCTCTTTTTTGGATTTCCTTCCGGTTTAGGTCACCACAGAACACGGAATAGAGTTCCTTGTGCTGTAGAGTAGGTCCTCATTAGTTATCTATTTTATACAAAGTATCAATAGTGTATATATGCCCATCCCAACCCCATCTCCCTTCTTGGTATCTATATATTTGTTCTCTACATCTATGTCTCCATCTCAGTAGTGGTTCTTAATCTTTGATAGATATTTAATCACCCAGTGAACTTGAAAATATCCTGATATTCAGCCACAGCCCATACTAATTCAGTCAGAACCTACAGGAAGAGACATCAACAGTATTAAAGACACACTCATCCCCCAACCCTGCACCGCCACTCCCCCGCCCCCCAAACCAATTGATTCCGATGTGCAGCCAAGCCTTAGAACTGAACCTCTGGGTAGGGGACTTCAGTTCCAGATGTACATTAGGTGTACATCCAGATGTACCCCTTGGAGCTCTTACACGTGAACAATGCCTGGGCCCTACCCCTCAGAGATTCTGACTCATTTACCTGGGGGGAAGCCTGGGTGTGGGGTGTTTATTGAGTTCTGCCATTGGTTTCAAAGTGCAGCCCAGTTTGGGAACCAGCTGATAAGGTAGGTGGGTAGGGTGGGGAAGGAGGCAGCCACACAAAGCCCTAGCGTGTCTGCCCTATCGTAAGGGGCCAGCTGCCCTGAGAATCCTTGTAGGAACATGGGCCCCGGATTACCAGATCTTCTATTTTCCAAAAGACACTGGAAGTCTGGAAGTTTATGTGGACCCTTCTGTTTATTTTTTTACTGTGGTAAAATATACATGACAAAATTTATCATTTTAACCACTTTTCAGGTAACCACTTGCTATTAAGTATGTTCACATTTCTATGCAACCAGCACTATCATCCACCACAGAGCTTCTTCCATCTTCCCAAATGCGAACTGTGCATATTAAATACTAATTCACCACTCCCCTCTCCCCTCAGCGTGTGCTCACTTCTCACCATTCTACTTTCTGTCTCTGTGACAGAAAGTACTTACTTTAGGGACCTCATGTAAGTGGAATCATACAATACGTCCTCTTCTGACTGGCTTATTTCACTCAGTATAGTGTCTTCAAGTTCTATCCACCTTGCCACCTCTGTCAGAACTTCCCAGCTGGAGAGTATACCGTGTACAGAGCACATTTTGTTTCTTCATTCATCTGCTGAGGGACACTTGGGCAGCTTCTACCTTTGGGCTACTGTGAAAAACAATCCTGTGAGGACCGGTGTGCAAATACCTGTTTTCAGTTCTTTGGGGGGGGGCGGGGTGTGGGCAGGCATTGCACCACTTCTTTCCTTGACTCTTACGCTGTAACCACACACAAATTGCTTCACTTTTTAAAACAAGACCTACAATAATCAAACTAATTTTTAAAAAGTCTTTATTGAATTTGTTATAATACTGTTTTTGTTTCATGCTTTGGTTTTTTGGCCACGAGGCATGCGGGATCTTAGTTTCTCCAACAGGGACTGAACCTGAACTCCCCTAAGTCGGAGGCAAAGTCTCAACTACTGGACCTCCGGGGAAGTCCCTTCACTTCACTTCTGATGTCGGTTGTGTGGGTTTTTTCCCCTCCTACAACCAAGCAATTCTTTGTGACACCAGTCGGGGTCCTATGATTCATTCGCTTTGATACTGACTGCAGTTAGCGCAGACCCCACAGTTAAGGGCTCAGTCCCAGAAGACTATCCTCACTTCCCCCGCCCTCCTCAGACAGTCATGAATCCCACATAGTCACCTGTACTTTTGATTGACTCGGTATAAATCAGAAGGTCATAGCAATACCTCCTTGGGTTTGTCTGTTTGCTGGAACAGCTCACAGAACTCAGGGAAACACTCATTACATTGACTGTTTTATTTAATATGAAAAAGGACACAGATGAACAGGTAGATACAGAGGCATACAGGCCAAGGTCTAGAAGGGTCCCGAGCACAGGCCCTTCTGTCCCCGTGGAGTTGGGAGTACCGCTGTCCTGGCACATGGATGTGTTTACAGATGCAGAAGCTCTCAAAATCCCATACTTTGGGGATTTTTGGAGACTTTCTCATTTCGTCATGAACAGTTGTTAACTTACTTCTTCTCAGAGGATAGGAGGTGAGGTGGAAATTTCCAAGTTTCTTATCATGGCTCGGTCTTTCCGGTGACCAGCTCCCCCTTCCTGAAGCTTTGGAGAATCCCACCAAGATTAGTACAAAAGACACAGCTAGCACCTAAGAAATCCCAAGGGATTTAAGAGCTCCATGTCAGGAACTGGGACCAAAACCCAAATATTAGAACAAAAAATGTGCTTAGTGCTCTTATCATCTAGGAAATTACAAGCATTTTAGGAGCTCTGTGCCAGAGGCCAGGGCCAGACACACACACAGATATTTCCATTTCACAGGCATACTCCCGGAAGTGGAATTGTTGGGCCATATGGTAATTCTGGGGTTTCCTAGCTAGTGCTAGTGGTAAAGGACCTGCCTACCAGTGCAGGAGATATGAGACATGGGTTCAGTCCCTGGGTAGGGAAGATCCTCTGGAGGAGGGCAAGGGAGCCTGGCAAGCTACAGTCCATAGGGTCACAAAGAGTCAGACACGACTGAAGCAACTCAGCATGCATGCATGGTAATTCTGTGTTTAGGAGCTGCCATCCTAAACCTCCTATTTTTAAAATGTTTGTAAACAGTTCCTACTTGAAACAACAATAGCAACAGATGTGGAACTGCTGGTTTGGCACTTTGTGGGCTGAAGACTCTGGTATACTGCAGCCCCTTTTTGCATGGTTCATGAAGCCACAAGTCATCCCTCCCTGGGCCTCAGTCTCCGAATCTCCAAACTGAGAACACTGGACTGCATCATCCCTGGTTCTCTTTTGCTGGAACAGTCTGTGATGTTGGGAGTCAGTATGATTCCAATTTGATTGTGGTTCTTTTTCTTGCTTGTAGATCTTGAACCCGAGGCCAGCATTCTGTGTCCCGGTGCTCACATCACAAAAGCCCACATGATCTGGTGGTCTAGATAAGACAGAGGGAATCAGAGCAGACACTTGTTTGGGTCCAATCCGACACAAGTAGAATCCAAATCAGCCAAGATAAAAAAGCTGTTTGTGCTAGCCACAAAGCAGTCAGTTTGCCCTTTTAAGGAAAGAATAATCTATTTTCCAGTCCCAGCAAATTTCAACCACATTTGAACAAAAAAGATCACATTTCCGAGCTGTAGGTAAAAGACTCCTGTGGTAGTAACATGAATCTTTGTACGTTTGTGACAATTTCTTAGCAGGAGCTCCCTGTTGGCTTTTTAGAAGAAGATGTAGGCCTGGCCTTTTGAAAGTTTGTTTACTTATTTTTATGAGCCTCTTAAATGACTAATCTTGCAGGAGTAAGGCCCAGAGAGGACAGCTGCTCCCACAATCCTCTGGGTCCTGCCTACTCAGGACAGCATTCACCTCTCCCTCTTTGTGTCCCTCGAGGACTTCAGCTTGTGCATTATTATTTAAACAGGTACACAGCACCTCCAGACTTCCAGTTTTCTCTCCCTTCCTACTTTTTGCTTGATTCTGATTTTTTCTTAAACTTCTCATTAGAAGGAAACAGGTTTGCAGACCTTCCCCCCAAAATGCATTAACAACTTATTAGTCATCTCAGGGTCTTATGACATTGAAGATCCATGTCAGGAAATGTATTTGGTTTCTATTGATCGGCGGGAGGTGATTCTTGTGGTGGGGGACTGGAAGTGTGGGATATGGGGCCAGGCTGGTGGAAGTCTACCGGACAGCTCCTTGTTCCCTGACTTTGGACAGATGGGGCCTTTGGTTTGGCACTTACAGAATGGGGACTATTTATCTTTTAAGATTGCAATAAGATTAAATTAACAATGTATGCATGGTGCTGGGCCAGGGGACATGGCACGGAACAAGTCCTCAATCAATGGAAGCCATTATTAATCATCTTGAACTCCTTTTCAGGCACTGAAAAAGAAATACAGGGGGCTGGGAACTGGAAGACTTGAATTGATTCTGTTACTAATTAGCTGTGCAATCTTGGACAAGTGATAAACTCCCTGGGTGTCAAATTCAACATCAGTTATTTAATAAGCACATATTAATTGCCTATTAGTTGGTAAGTTCTGTCTTAGGAGATGAGAATAAAAAGATGAATGGGACATGCCCAGCTCTTATGAGTTCATCAGCTAGTTGAAGAGGACAGATACCCTAAGGTTGTGGATATGAGTTAGAAGGACTCCATGAACCTTTAGATGGGAGCATTGGGGGACCAGCAACTCAGGGGTGCATTAACATTTGCCTCGAGTTACAACAAATTTGGACTTCTGATAGCTCAGTTAGTAAAGAATCCACCTGCAATGCAGGAGACCAGGGTTCAATTCCTGGGTCTGGAAGATCCCCTGGAGAACCGATAGGCTACCTACTCCTGTATTCTTGGGCTTCCCTTGTAGCTCAGCTGGTAAAGAATCTGCCTGCAATGCAGGAGATCTGTGTTCAATCCCTGGGTTGGAAAGATCCCCTGGAGAAGGGAAAGGCTACCCACTCCAGTATTCTGGCCTGGAGAATTCCATGGAGGTTGCAAAGAGTCAGACATGACTGAGCGGCTTTCACTTTACTTTACAACAATTTTAGGTTGAGGCATTTATGGGGCTCCTGTGTACTTTCAGAGGTTTGGTTACCTGTTTCTAATTGGCACCACCTTCTGTGTGTAGGCAATGCTCTTTGAACCCCTATAGTGAGGCAGAGCCACTACCCCTTGCTGCCCAAGGGCATCAAGGTGGAAAATATGGTTTTGTATAAACTGTTATATATAAACTTCTCGTTGGCTGGTGCTGATAGGAACACCAGAGTCAGCTCCTGATGCTTTGTTTTCACTTTGCAGCAATTTTGCCACTAAGAGTGACCAGTAGGGTGTCTGTGCTTCATTTCTACTCCTAGTTGAAAGAAAATCATTCTTTGTTAATCGTTGTATTTTAATTGTGAAACACCATGTTTGAGGAAGAGTTTCAAGGCAGAAATGGCCTTGAGGTCTCGTTTTCTTGTTTTTTAATTTGGAAGGAAAGAAATTCTCTCACTCGAATTCCCCAATAGCCTGCAGGCGTTGGCATTCTAAACAGCATGCATACAGGAAAACAGATCATATTTAAAAAGGGTCTTCTTTCTTTTCACTCCATTTACTTCTGTACCATTCAAGGGAATGTGAAAAAAACATGGGACTCTTCCATTTAAAAAAAAAAATGCCTTAACAAAAAAACATCAAAACATCAGTCTTTGCCATTTCCCATTGCCTGGGGAATTGGCACGTGTCTTCAATGCTAAAAGAATGTTCTCTTCATGTTGCTTTGCATTGCAAATGAGCTTCATTCTTGGAAGACCTAGCAGAGCAGGGTGGCACCTTCACCATTGATTTCCTGCTACCCAAAGGGATATGGTAATTCACAGAGTCCAGAAAAGCGGAATGGGATGCCTGCGGCTAGCAAGTGATCACCCTGGTGGGTCTGGCTACCCCTCAAGACCCCTGTGTTCACCACACTTATAGAAACTGGGACTGGGACTAATATAGGGGCAGGGACTAACCCTTTTAGGTATGAGCATGGAAACGAAAAGGCTGGCAAGTTTCCACCAGAGGGAGAGACAAAATAATTTAAAATCATCTATCATTGGAAGGACTGCACTGAAGCTCCAATATTTGGCCACCTGATGTGAAGAGCCAACTCATTGGAAAAGACCCTGATGCTGGGAAAAGATTGAGGGCAGGAGAAGGGGGCGACAGAGGATGAGATGGCTAGATAGCATCACCAACTCAAGGGACATGAATCTGAGCAAACTCTGAGAGACAGTGGAGGACAGAGGAGCCTGGAATGCTGTAGTCCTTGGGCCCATAGAGTTGGACAGGACTAAGAGACTGAACAACAGCAACAAATACAGCAAGTGAAGGGCTTCCCTGGTAGCTCAGCGGTAAAGAATCTGCCTACCAATGCAGGAGCCTCAGGTTCGGTCCTTGGATTGGGAAGATCCCCTGGAGAAGGGCATGACAACCCACTCCAGTATTCTTGCCTGGGAAACCCCATGGACAGAGGAGACTGGCAGGCTGCAGTCCATGGGGTCGCAAAAGAGTCAAACACGACTTCGTGACTAAACAGCAACAACATAGTAAATGAAATAGCTATTGAAATAACCAAGAAATACATTTTCTTTCTTGCGTCATTTTATAGTTATTTAGTTCCCAAGTGCCACTCTACTGAGCCTCTTATCACCACTGCCGCTGTCTTGGAAGAACTTTCATGTTCCAAGTCCTAGAACACTGATGCTTCCCTTGTGGGACCGACCTCCACCTTGAGAGGAGTAGCCAGGCCCTAGGATCCTTGTAGGGAGCGAGGCTATGGCACAGGATACCCTGTGGTCAGGTTAGTGAACCTGATGGGATGTGTGTCTTTGCACATATCTCCAGGTCTTGCTTTCCCCTTACTCCCTGTACATCGTTTTCTCCCCATAGAGTCCTAGCAACTGTCAGGTCTACATATTAACCTCAGAAAAATGTTGAAAAGGCATCACTCTTGGAGGCAATGCTCCAGCTCCCCTGCTTCCTCCCAGTCCTGCTTCTGCTTCCTCTGACTTATGTTACAGTCATTAGCTGCTTGTCCAATTCCCTACCCTCTGGCTCAGCTGCCTTGCAGCCTGCCCCCAACCCCATCCCTCCCCATGAGGTGTTCTGTGGTCCTCTCTGTCTCCCCCGTTAGATTGTAAGCATCTTGGGCAAAGTGGCTGTGCTTTTCAGCTACATGGTCTTGGCACCCGCAGACACAGTCAAGTGTACCTAGTAGGTATTCAGTAAATGCGCATTGCACGGAGTTGCACATATGGTTTGCATTTTCCAGGAATGTCTGTTTGTTCTGATTATCTGCCAGCCAAGTGTACTCTTGGGTGGAGAAAGGGAAATGGACTAAGAGATGTGGTTCAAGGAGTAGTCAATAGCCTGCTCATAATTACTAGTGGGAATGGAACAAGCATAAACTTTCTTGCATAACTAATCAATATCTTAATATATCTCCATTAGGGAGGGTGTATTTTATGTTATTGATATTAAGTATCTACCTATTGTGTCAGAAAGGTTTCAGGGTAATTGTTATTGATGGTTAAAATCTTGTCGGCTGCTGGATATAGACTTTTTTCTTAAATGGATGATGACTGGCTGAGATTTATTTTTCCTGTATTGCTATAAGCCAGATTCTCCATTAAGCTATAAAATATTATGATACACTTGAAGCAATGTAATATGATCCAAACACATAGTTATAACTCATTTCATTATTAGTCACATGTGCCCAGACATTAGCATAACAGTTAACTAGTCCTGGGATAAGTGTGTTGCTTAAGAATATTTTTTAACAACACAATTGCATTAGTGCCAGTTATAGTTTAATTATCAGATGGTTATAATCACACACTTAATGATAATTGGGCAGTGGAATGACTGCTGACATGGATTTTTGAGGCAGAATCTCAGTTTTTGTTCTAAATTCAAAAATCCAATCTAGAGAACAGTGTGATATCTGCCGTCATTTGGTGGATTTCAGTTTGTTAGATGAGGCTCCAGGCTCCATGGTGGGTAGTACCTGAGTTGTAGCCATTTAGAGATGGATTTCTCTGCAGTCCAAATATTCTGTGTTGTTCTCATATTTCCCTGAACCACCTCAGAGTTATGAAACCACAGCACTCAGGCTGCCACATGTATTAATAGTTCAGAAATCCTTTTGCTTTAGGTGATTTCTCCTTTCATGGAATGCTGCTGTGGTAAATTGCATGAATGGTCCCAATTCTTCACCTTCCCAATGGCCACATCCTTTACTATGTGACTTGGTAGTTCCTGCCACTACAGAGGAATGCTGTTTCCCTGCCTTTGACTTTGTGGCCATGTGACTTGCTTTGGTCACCGAGATGTCAGGTCAACATGACTGCTCTCCGCTTCCCTGATTGTCCCCATCTCGAGTTCCAGCTAGGCTAATTCTGAGTTCCCAGAATGCATCATGCGCTCTAGCATTAAATAGTCTCTGGTTCTAAAGTATGTCTCTGTGACATACACATCCCACCATAGCCCTAGGGTTCCTTCTTTTTCTGGGCAAGACTGAGTCATTCGTCAGTGAACAGTCAAGAATCATCTTTTCCAGGAAGTTCCCTGCTGCTTCACCTCCCCTCTTCCTCACCATCCTTCAGGGAGCTTCCCTGGCTGCACCTGTTGGCTTGTCTTCTGATTGCTGGCTGCTTCTCCCTGTGAGTCCCCGAGGTCAGGGATATATTCATCTCTGTATTCCCAGTGCCCAGCACAGTTCTTGTCTCATAAGAAGCAAGTGAGCCAGTTTCATCCCTTTTCTCTTTGGTTGTCACCTGCTTCATTCCAAAATAGGATCTGAGTCATGTGAAAGAAATTGAGGACACAGGATAAAGATTTAGTAGTTGAAGAAATTGGGAGGGAAAGGAAATAAGGGGAAGACAGATGATGAAACCAAGACTTAGGTTGGAACCCTCAAAGGCCAGGAGGTCTCCTAGTTGTTATATTTCACTCTCTAAGCTAAGTTGTTCTATTGAGCTCTAAGTTTCCAAGTAGTCGAAGCAAACAGGAAACTAAGAATTGTTATTAACGTTCACAGTTTTAGATAGTTCACAAAATAAAAAAAAAATGTATAAATGACTGATAAGCACACTGAAAGATGCTCAACATCATTAGTCATCAGGGAATGCAAATCCAAACTGCAATAGATGTCACATCCTACCCATTAGATTGTTTTAGTTCTTATTTGAAGCAGACTTGATTTGCAATGTTGTGTTAGTTTGTTAGTTTCTGGTATACAGAAATGTGATTCAGTTATATACATATAATTTTCGTATTCTTTTCCATTATAGCTTATTATACAGTACACCTTGTTATTTATCTATTTTATATATAGTACTTTGTATCTGCTAATCCCAAACTTCTAATTTATCCCTCCTGTTCCCACCACCCTACTAGACTGATTTAAAGCTAAAAAGAATGACAATAGCAAGTTCTAGCAAGGATGTAAAAAAACTGGAATTCTAATATTCACAGTCAGAAATTCTGGCAGTTTCTTACGAAGTTAAGCATTCACCACCTTAAGACCAAGCAATCTTACTAAGTATTTGGCTCAGAGACTTGTACACAAAAGACTAATACATGAATGGTAGCAGCAACCTTGTTTATAGTGGCTAAGAACTGCAAATAACTTAATCATTTGTTAATGGGTGAATGGATTAACAAATTGTGGTACATTCATACAAGTGAACTACTACTTACTAATAAAAGTGAACAAATTGCTGAACAAACAAAATCCAGCCGTAACCTGGATATGTTTCAGGGACGTTATGTTGAGAGATTCAAGCCAGACAAAAAGGATATAGATCTCTCTATCTTTTGGTATATATGTATATATATGGATAGCATGTATAGTATCTATACATAATCGTATGTCATCATATATATGGGCTTCCCTGGTCACTCACTGGTAAAGAATCTGCCTACCAATGTAGGAGATGTGGGTTCAATCCCTGCGTCGGGAAGATCCCCTGGAGAAGGACATGGCAACCCACTCCAGTATTCTTGCCTGTAGAATCCTATGGACAGAGGAGCCTGGCGGGCTACAGCCCACAGGGTCACAAAGAGTTGGACATCACTGAGCAACTAAAGAACAACAACAAAATCATATATATGTATGTGTATATATAGGGCATCACAAATATAAAATATGATTTAATTTATATGAAATTCTAGAACAGGTAAATATAATCTATAATGACAGAAATCAGATCAGTGGGTCCCTGGAATGAGTGTAGACTGTGGAGAATTTACTTTTATAAAGGGGCATAAGAGAATGTTCTGGTGTGATGGTCATGTTCTCAACTAGGGTTTGGTAAACTTTTTCTGCTAAATATCAGCTAGTAAATATTGTAGGCTTTTCCCATTATATGGGCTGGGTTACAACTACTCTGCTTGGCTGTTGTAGCAGCAAAGCAGCCAGGCGCACATGCGTGCTAAGTCACTTCAGTTATTTGACTCTTTGAACAACCCTGTGGACTGTAGCCTGCCAGGCTCCTGTGTCCATGGGATTCTCCAGGCAAGAATACTGGAGTGGGTTGCCACTTCTTCCTCCAGGGTGCCTTCCTGACCCAGGGATTGAACCCACCTCTCTTATGTCTCCTGCCTTGGCAGGCGGGTTCTTTACCACTAGTGCCACCTGGTATGTGTGTATTTGCTTAGTAGTTCAGTCGTGTCCAACTCTTTGCGACCCCATGAACTGTAGCCCACGAGGCTCCTCTGTCCGTGGGTATTCTCCAGGCAAGAATACTGGAGTGGGTTGCCATGCCCTCCTCCAAGGGATCTTCCCAACCCAGGGATTGAACCCAGGTCTCCCGAATTGCAAGTGGGTTCTTTACTGTCTGAGTTACCACGGAAGCCCCTCAAAGCAGTCATAGATAATATGTAAATGAATGAGTATGGAAATATTTCAATAAAATTTTATTTGTGGACATTTTCATATATATTTTGCATGTCACAAAGTATTCTTAAAATTTCTTTCTTCAACCACGTGAAAATATAAAAACTGTTGTTAGCTTGTTGGCTCTGCGAAGACAGGCAGCAGGGCAGATCTGGCCCACTGGCTGCCGTTTTCCAGCTCTGGTTCTAAATCCCATTTGGTGTGGTGTTTATATGGGTATATCCATCTGTAAAACTCATCAAAGTGAAAGTGAAGTCGCTCAGTTATGTCCGATTCTTTGCGACCCCATGGACTGTAGCATACCAGGCTCCTTTGTCCATGGGATTTTCCAGGCAAAGGTACTGGAGTGGGTTGCCATTGCATTATTTATATATGTAAGAAAAGCCTCACAGTTTCCATAAGATAAAAATATATATATATCTCAATCTGTTGAAACTCAGCTTTTCAGGATAGAAATTTGTCCTCTGGGTTCTAACTAAGGTGACAGTTAGCTGGTTCCTCTAACTACTCTGTAGCTGCTGGCGGGCTGGCTCTTGCCTACAGATAGGTTCTGCTTGGCCTACAGAGGGTTAAAAACACGTACCTGATTTTGACTAGCCCTTGCCAGGCAACACCCTCCAGTTGCACAGACCCCACTGTGCCCTAAGTTCTTTACTGGGTTTGTTTGCCTTCCATTACTTTCAACCACTTTCTACTCTTATATTTGTTTCCCCCATAAGTGGTGTATATTTGGATCGCCTACTCATTTTTATTCCTTTGTATTGTTATGCATATTTCAACTTCTTTAAATCATTTGTAGAATAGAACATGAGGATTGGGACCTTGTCTGTTTTGCTCACCACTGTTTCCCTGGAGCCTGACATAGTGCCTGCATAGCGGAGCTGAATGCATCCTTTTGGGTATATGAGTAAGTCCACAGATAAGTCAGTGTCCTTCAGGCAGCCCTCATGATGCTCATCTTTTTGAGGAAGATCTGATAAGAACTGAGAAACAATGAATCTGAGATTCTATTTTCTGGCAGGAAATTACTGTGATCAAATTAGTGGTCTACTCTTCCAGGGTGTGGATGATGGAAAGCATAGACAGTAGTAGGTACAGTTCCCATGCAGCTATCCAAGTTTAAATTAACTCAAAACAAAATTTAAGAATTGAGTTCCTCAGTTCCACCAGTGGCATTTCAAGCACTCAACACCACATGTAGCTAGTGGCTCCTCTGTGAGATTGCAGAGAGAGAGAACACTTCTGTTATCACAGAAACTTCTATTGGACAGTAGTTGCCCAGCATCCAGACATGTGTCTATGTATCATGACCTTGACACATGCCATTTGTCTGAAAAACTACAGAGAAAAACAAGAAAAAAAGTATAGTAAGTCCCCTTATACATACTAATAGGTTTCATTCCGAGAGCACATTTTTAAGTACAGTTTGTTCATAAGTTCAACAAACAGCCTAGGTACCCAACTAATACAATTGGCTACATAGTACTGTATTGCCATGGGTTTATAACACTATTTGCACAAATAATATGTTAAAAAATACAAACACAAAAAGAAAAGAAAACATTTTTAATCTTACAATACCTTGAAAAGTACAGTACTATACGTAACTGCTACTTTTATGATTGCTTTGGGCTTCCCATGTGGGTGACTCAGTGGTAGAGAATCCACTTGCTAATGCAGAAGACACAGGAGACATGGGTTTGATCCCTAGGTTGGGAAAATCCCCTGGAGCAGGAAATGGCAACCCACTCCAATATTCTTGCCTGGAAAATTCCATGGACAGACGAGCCTGGGGGGCTACAGTCCATGCGGTTGCAAGGAGGTAGACTCTACTTAGCACACACCACACCTGGACATCCTGGGCTTGAAATAAGAATACTGTACATATAGTTGATATGTATCCTTAATTTCCAGATCCAGGGTCAAGAGAGATATACAAAGTATAGTCCTATATCTTTCTTGGCAATCTCTCAAGTTTCTCATTTCATAGAGGTAGATGCTGAGATAACGTAAAGTGAAATTTGGGTATCTAGTTTAGTCTCGTTTAATACATAGTAGAACTTCTTTTTCGATTCTGGAACTAGATTGGCCTCCACATTGGTTTTTGCTGTTGGACATTTTGATGTTTTCCAGTGCCATTATAGTCTTTTAAATTGGACGTTAGTGGAGGCTGCCTTATGTGGTGATTACTAGCTCAATAGTATTTTCAGCTGAATGTTTGACTTATTTTTTCTAAATTAGGATTGCTCAGGTGGCTACTTGTTTATCACTTGATCGCTCCTCCTTCCAACACCTGCAATGTTAGTGCTGGGACACTTCACGATTTCAGCTTTCCATTTAATGGGGTACTGCCAATGCTTGCCACTAAAGGGGCCACCCCTTTCTTTTCTCTCTGAACAGTTCAAACCACATTTGAAAAGAACATTTAAAAATAGGATTCTATAGTGAATTTGTCAAATCTACAGTCCTCAGTGAGAAAACATGAAAGAAACCTCTGATAGCAAGCAAAAAAGTGAATCCTTTCCATGTATGCTTTGGCTTGACAAAGGGATTACAAAGCTATTGTTGGACCACAGGCAACTCAAAAATGAAGAATTTTCTATCTGTCCTGCTGAAGTTTTGAAGGGCTTTCTGAATCAAAAAGGTCAATTTAGCATTGAGGCCTTGCTATTTATTTTAGAATTTAATTACATAGCGTGGTGACATCTTGACTCAAGAGACCTGGATGGGTATAACCAGTTTTGAGCAAAGTGGGAGATCAGCAAAGGAGGAATAAAAGAATGATGTGAGGGCTGAATTGAAGATGCAGCCTTTATTTCGTCATTATATAACACTTACTAGGAAATAATTTCTTATTGAGAATTAATGTTAACATGCAAATGCTAAGAGAGGGATGTCAGTGAGGCTTGGTCGTTATGGAAACATATACCATTAATGAGAAATGTAAAGTTATTCATTTAGATATGTACACAGAGCACTGCTTACTAAAAAGCCTGGATGGTGCCATGATACTTCACTTCAAAGTTGGCGGCATAGGTTTAATCACTGGATGGTTCTCTGTTTTTATTTCACCAACAGGTTTTTATTTTGTGGTTATGAAAGAAGCAAGCAAGGGATTAAGTGTGAGTCTCAATCCAGCTCACATCATCTCTCTGAGCCTTTTCTCCTCATCTGTAGACAAAGGATACCTGCATGTCTCCTTCCTTAGAAGGCTAAGCTTTGAAGAACTGTTGCTTTTGAGCAGTGGTATTGAAGAAGACTCTTGAGAGCCCCTTGGACTGCAAGGAGATCAAACCAGTCAATCCTAAAGGAAATAAGTCCTGAATATTCATTGGAAGGACTGATGCTGAAGCTGAAGGTCCAGTGCTTTAACCACCTGATGAGAAGAACTGACTCATTAGAAAAGACCCTGATGCTGGGAAAGATTGAAGACAGGAGGAGAAGGGGAAAACAGAGGGTGAGGCAGTTAGATGGCATCACTGACTCAATGGACATGAGTTTGAACAAGCTCCAGGAGATGGTGAAGGACAGGGAAGCCTGGTGTGCTGCAGTTCATGGGGTCGTAAAGAGTCTGACATGACTGAGGGACTGAACAACAACAAAGGCTCCTTCCAGCTGACATTGTCTGATTCCTTGTAAAGTACACTTGGAACACACAAACTGGCTTTTTCATGAGGTGGAAAGGCTTGCTGTTGTGTGGTCAGCCCATGTTAACTAGCCCATGAGCAGCAGGGATCTAGAATTATTTGCTGTGCTTGTTCTCTGGGGCATGCTAATGAGCTCCGGCAAATTGGAGCTGCTGAATCTTTCAGGCAAGCCCTGCTCCCCCAGTGATATGTTCTGAGATAGCACATTACTGAAATGAAGATGTGTTTTCATGGACTTTATGCTATCAAATATTTATGCCCTGCCTTTGGTTATAGAAGTATTTTGCAGTGTAGGTCATCTTCTCAGAAAAATGTTCCACTACAAGAACAGCTTCTAGAGCCCCAGTGGATCCTTAGGGCAGGCGCATAAGATGGCCCCACAGAACCAGACACTGTCAGGGTGAATGCCTGAATATAAATGGATCATGCATGACTTAACTCTAAAAGAAGATTTGGAGTGAATAGAATTTCCAAGATGTACAATTAACTCTTTTATATTAATGAGAAATATAACCTCCAATGATGTTATCTGTCTCAGGATATAGTCTACGAAAATTTAACTCTTTCCTTCCTCCGTATGGAGCAATGTTCCATTATTTAAATCTGTCAAGGTGCACGGGGGGAAGGGATGATCAGACCTGTTGCTCCTTTTGTCTTGTCTATCTTCTCCCTTCTTCATGTGCTCTTCTTGATATCATAACTGTTTATTAGGTCTCTACTCCAATATTCCGGCCATGCTGCAGGAGGTCTGCAGAAATGCATAATATGATTTCTGCACCAAAAAGACCAATCATTCTTTCTTATCTTAAAGAAAGAAACAACTTAAAACAGCATACACTGAGATGTGTTACATGCAGTATGATTGGATTCTAATTTATATGATGACGATAGTCAGCAAGACTCTGATTACAAAGAGTAAGAATTAAGGCCATGCTGGGGAAGTTAAGGAAAACATTTTGGGTGTGTGGAATTTTAGCTGGCCTGTGAAAGATGGCAAATGTTTGGGGCAAGTAGGAAAAGGGAGGAAGTCATGTGACTCATTGGGTGAGACTTACCAGCTGCTAAAGGTAGAAGAAGGGCCCTTGATGGCTGTGGATAGACTGGGTTATGCTGCAATAACAAACATGCCCAATTCTTGGTGGCTTAATTAGTCAAAGCTTACTCTTCCCTTGAGTTACAAGCCTGTTGCAGATGGACTGAGATCTCCATTCTGAATTGTCCTTTTTCAGGGATGCAGGCCGACAGAACCACCACCACCTAGAATGTCTCTGCTCACTTTGGAAGGGAGGAGGGAGGGCAAATCACACACTGGCTCTTACAGGCTTTTGATTGGAAATGACCCATGGCATGTCTTATATTTCACTGACCAAAGTAAATCACACATGTGTGTTCAACTTCAAGGAGAAATACATTTCTCCTATGTGTCTGGAAGGAGGAGGACAGGCAATGTCAGTGAGTAGCTCTGAGAATACCAGCCACATGCCGAGGATGAGAGAGGCTGTGTAGGGCAGTGAACAGCACAAGGACATTGCAGACACGGGCCTAGATTTGAAAATTCTCTCAGGGGCCAGCTGAGTGACGTTTGGCAAGACACTGTGTCTACAGAACGAGATGAATTATTATGATATAGCAAGGAGGTTATGGGGACTACATGTGCAGGTAAATACTGATATGTTTGGTTATTACCTTTCCCTCTTGACAGCTTTCTATTGGGTTGGTTGAAAAGTTAGTTCAAATTTTTCTAAGAGATGTTATGGAAAAACCCAAATGAACTTTTTGGCTAATCTAATATATATATATATATATATACACACACACATATATATGTGTATATATATATATATATATATAGTAATTCCACATGATATCTACTGCACATCTTGCTCTTGAGTCCTAAGAAATAAACTTGCAACCTTGCAATAAATTTCCATTCTTTGCTTAGCTTAGTTGCTAAGTTGTGTCTGACTCTTGCAATCCTATGGACTGTAGCCCGCCAGGCTCCTCTGTCCATGGGATTTTCTTTGCTTAAGCTATGCCAAACGGATTTAAGCCAAGACCTCTGCTGGTCCATGGGGTGCCTTTGCAAAGTAGAAAAAGATATCTCCTCTTCAGTGGGACTGCATCGGTTCATGGGCATTCAGTCACTTTAGGTGGTGCTAGTGGTAAGGAACTGGAGAAGGCAATGGCACCCCACTCCAGGACTCTTGCCTGGAAAATCCCATGGACGGAGGAGCCTGGTAGGCTGCTGTCCATGGGGTCGCTAAGAGTCGGACACGACTGAGTGACTTCACTTTCATTTTTCACTTTCATGCATTGGAGAAGGAAATGGCAACCCACTCCAGTGTTCTTGCCTGGAGAATCCCAGGAAGGGAGCCTGGTGGGCTGCCGTCTATGGGGTCGCACAGAGTCGGACACGACTGAAGTGACTTAGCAGTGGTAAGGAATGTGCCTGCCAACGCAGGAGACGTGAGAGTCAGGTTTAATCCCCAAGTCTGGAAGATCCGCTGGAGAAGGACATGACAACCCACTCCAATATTCTTGCCTGGAGAATTCCATGGACAGAGAAGCCTGGTGGGCTACAGTCTACACAAAGTGTCAGACATGGTTGAAGTGACTTAGCACGCACACACAGTCACTTTATGTGAATTAAGAAAAGATCCCTGATTGTTTTGATGGCCTTATGCTAGGATGTATAGTTTGGTAGCAGAACATAGGCCGTATTTCAGCCTCAGTTCGTTTTGGTGGTTGCCTTTGTGCAGTGAACAACCTGTACAACCATATGTGGTAGTCTTGGCTTTAGCTCCTTTTAACAGATTCTGAGAAAGACAGTTGTCCTTTTATGGTCCAGCTTCCCTTCACAAGAGAAGGCAGGATTTTAAAAAGGTGTGTCATCCATTCTTGGGAAAGTATGCTGTACAAAGATTCCCAATATATGAATTCCCAAGAAAATTACTAAGAAGCATTATGCTCTTACAATCTGAGAATATCCTTACTTATCTACAATATTTCAAATCAATAGTATCGTTATTTATAAGCAATTCCTACTGATTTTAATGAGTTTAATGAATAAAGAATGAGCATAATAAGTGAGCTTAACTTCACCAAGAAATCATTTCTTATACAAAAGAAGTTTGATATTAAAACTACCACCAAATATAATACAGTTAAATCACATTAATTCTCTTAGGTATAATGCAATTGTCTGTGTGGAACATAGATAAGCTGAAGGCAAATTTCTGGTATGCCTTTGAGTAAAATTTGTGTAACTTTAAAAATAACTCAGGGGAAAACAAGGCCAATGTTGAGAGGGTTTTCTAAGGTAGAGGTGTTATTTTCATTTGCGTGACTTCCTCAGAGGAAGAGCTAATTTGCTGATCATGATCCATAGGAAAAGGTTAGAGAAGTGAGGCTGGGAAAACATTGATCTCAGTGTTCTCGGTCTGTGGGGGGAGCAAAGGAAGGCAAGAGACCCTTCATGTGGACACAGGTCCACTTGCTGAGTGGTGGCCCCTTCTCTTGGAGGCACTGACTCTGTGAAAGCCTGATAGTGTGGTTGGCTGAATAAAAGTGTCCCCCCTGAGCACCGAAGAATTGATGCTTTTGAACTGTGGTGTTGGAGAAGACTGTTGTGAGTCCCTTGGACTGCTAGGAGATCAAACCAGTCAATCCTAAAGGAAACCAGTCCTGAATATTCATTGGAAGGACTGGTGTTGAAGCTGAAACTCCAGTACTTGGCCACCTGATGTGAAGAACTGACTCACTGGAAAAGACTCTGATTCTGGGAAAGATTGAAGGCAGGAGGAGAAGGGGATGACAGAGGATGAGATGGTTGGATGGTATCACCGACTCAATGGACATGAGTTTGAGCAAGCTCTGGGAGTTGGTGATGGACAGGGAAGCCTGGCGTGCTGCAGTCCATGGGGTCACAAAGAGTCAGACATGACTGAGAGACTGAACTGAACTGACCCCTAAGATGTCTACATTCAGATCCCAAGAACCTGTGGATATGTTCCTTTACATGGCAAAAGGGGTTTTGCAGATGTGATTAAATCATGGCTTTGGGGATGGAGAGATTACTTTGGATTATCCAGTGGGGCCCAATGTAGTTATAAAGGTCTTAAGAGGCAGGAGGCCTCTTCAGAATCAGAGTAGGAGACGTGGTCATGGAAGAGAAATTGTAGCAATGTGGCCACAAATGCTGCTGCCTCTGGAAGTCAGAAGAAACAAGGAAAAGATTTTTCCCTGGAGTTTTCAGATAGAGCCATACCTGCTGGCACCTTGGTTTTAGCCCTGTTAGGGTCAGGTTCCACTTCTGACCTCTGGAACCATAAGAGGACACATTTGTGTTGTTTAAACCACCGTATGTTTGTGGTGATTTATTACAGCAGCATAGGAAGCTCTTACAGGGAGCAAAGATGGGTTTTTATGAAGATTCACCTGAACGGAGGGTGAGTTAGCAGACACAGTGTCCTTGGGTCAGTTCACTAGCCCAGGAGTTGGAAAGAACTATGGCCTGTGGGTCAAATCCAGCCTGCCACTTGTTTGCGTGCAGCCCTGAGCTAAGAATTGTTTATGCATTTTTAATGATTGGAAAAAAGTATATAATCTTTTTGTGACATGAAAATATAAAATTCAAAATTCGGTGTCTATAAGTAAACACAGCTCCACTCATTCACCTACATAGTGTCCAAGGGCACTTTCACTCTGCAGTGGCAGAGCTGAGTAATTATAACAGAGATCGGATAGCCTGTAAAATTGAAAATATTTATTATCTGACCTTTTTCAGAAAAGAGTTGCTGATCTGTGTACTAGAGTCAGGGAATCAGCTTTAAACCTGGGGTTCTAATGTTTTTCTGTGTCTTTCATGAGACTGAATTTACCCTCCCCTCTGCTGCCCACCGGGTTCACTTGGTCAAATCCTCCACTTAACTTAATGTTTCTCTGACCCAGACTCTGGCCTCCTCTATGAGGCCTGCTTGCCACGTTGAGGGCTTAACCATGTTCTGTACTCTGTGATACATGTTGGACATACAAAGGTGACTAAGGTGTGATTTATTCCCTCAAGGACTTTACACCCACACATTACAATCTACAGCAAGAAACCCTATTGTGCATCAAATGCGTTTGAGAGCTGTTCACTCTCCCAACAGTCACATGAAGTAAACATTACTAGATCAGTTTTCCAGATGACAAAGTGAGGCTCAGAGATGCTAAATAACTACCCATAGTTAGTTGAGCATTTCTATTTAATGCCTAAATCCAGTCTCTTGCCTGGGAAATCCCATGGACAGAGGAGCCTGGTGGGCTGCAGTCCATGGGGTCGCGAAGAGTCAGACATGACTGAGGAACTTCACCTTCACTTTTCACTTTCATGCGCTGGAGAAGGAAATGGCAGCCCACTCCAGTGATCTTGCCTGGAGAATCCCAGGGATGGGAGCCTGGTGGGCTGCTGTCTGTGAGGTCACACAGAGTCGGACACGACTGGCGTGACTTAGCAGCAGAGGTCTCTTTCTATAGTATTACATGGGGATCCCAGAGTAACCTGGTCCTGCTCCCTTTCCTCCACCTCCTCCCATCAGCTGAAAGCTATTGTGACCTCTTCTCTCCATCGCTCAAAATCCCTACCTGTTTATGGGATTCACAGTTTCCAGGCACCTAGCTGAATCTGGAAAGACCCCTCAGAGTTTTGTTATCAAAAAAATCCTAAGAGTCAACAAATTAGGAAGTTGAGAGCAGGTATTAGATTAAAATTTAAAACTGCAGGCACAGCGGTCCCTGGCCTTGCTGGGCAGTGGGCAGTGGACTAGATTCATTTTTGCCCATGGGCCTCGAGTCCTGTAAGGCAGGATTGTACTTACAATTTTGACTTTCTTCTTAGATTTCCTTTGGTATGAGACCCTTGAGTGACCATCTGTGTGTCTAGTGTAGAAAGGGCAGAAAACTATGGGTTGGTTGTTTTAATTTCTCTCCAGGCTCAGATGATAAAGAATCCATCTGCAGTGTGGGAGAGCTGGGTCCAATCCCTGGATTGCGAAGATCCCCTGGAGGAGGGCATGGCAACCTACTCAAGTATTCTTGCCTGGAGAATCCCCATGGAGAGGAGCCTGGGGGCTGCTGTCCATGGGGTTGTAAAGAGTCAGACACAGCTGAGTGAGTAAATCACCATCACCCCCAGACTTATGGGGTAACATCAAATGTTGGACACCTTCTTATGCCCAAGCATGGAGCCAGAAAGGACAAAGGACTAAGGGTCATTCAGGTGCCATGAAGAAAATAAGTTTTTTGACTTATTTTTGATCCAAGTGCTTCTCTTACCCTTCCTCATAGGATTGTGGTGATTGTCTAATGAAAGTGTGCATGCTAATTTGCTTTAGTTGTGTCTAACTTTTTGTGACCCCATGGACTATAGCCTGCCAGACTTCTCTGTCTATGGGATTCTCCAGGCAAGAATACTAGAGTGGGTTGTCGTGTCCTCCTCCAGGGAATCTTCCTGACCCAGGGTTTGAACCTATGTCTCCTGCATTGGCAAGTGGGTTCTTTACCACTAGTGCCACCGGGGAAGCCCAATGAAAGTGTACAGGTGAAGTATTTTATATGTCAGAAAATGTTTTCACCAGTGTAAGACTTGGTATTAGATTATACCAAACAAGATGTATTCTTATTTTCAACAAAATTTATTTTGTGCTTTCTGTGTTCTTAGTTCTGTTTCATGGATTCCTAGAGGACTGTTAAGAAGCATTGGCAGGTACTACAAATTCTTTTTCTTATTATTAGTGTTTTTGTTTTCCTTGTACGGCAGAGAAATCATATTTTATATCAGTTTGACCCTACTTCACTGCTGCTGACTGTGGTTCATACATTTACGAAATGTAATCTAGTAAAGGGAAAAAACAGACATTTTTCTTCCTGGAAAGTCTCATAGGTTTGTCACACTGCTCTGAGCAACAGTGGTAGAATTTCCAAACTCCTATCAATGAGAGAACAACTTATTCTTGCTGGGAGGAGGGGGCTAGAGGGAGGAAATCTTGGCCAAAAATATGTAAAACAAGAGACAAAAGATAGAATCCCAGTTCTGAAGCCCTTTCATTACAACCCTGCTAATTTGTGCTTGAGTGAGGTATTAGAAAGATTGTATGTAGGAGACTGTCATACTAACCCAGCTTTCAATCCCAGCACATCAGATTATCCTCCCAAAGCAGTGGTGTCAGGCTTGACCTGGGAACTGAGGCATATAAAAATAGTTATGGGAAGTTTTAAGGAAGAAAATGGATGTAGTTTTGAAATTGGGGTGGGATCTATTTTGCCAATGACTATTTATATGGGTGTGGTCAAATCAGACATGCTTTTTATAATTCACCACAACTTATTACAAATGGCATAATTGCACCAGTAGTGGTATGGCTTTTTTAAGAAAATTCAATATTTATAACCCCACAGATTTATAAACAGATGAATTAGGTGATGGGTATTTTCATTGTAAAAGTATACACTTATGGGATTCTCTTCCAGAATATTTAAACTATAACTTGATTTACAAATATGGTTTGCCCATGTGTTTTCAGAAATGCATCTGAGAAAAGTATGAATACACATGCACACACTCTTCTGGATGTAGATCCTTTGTTAAAGTAGGTAGATGGCACCTTATGTCTCAGAGTGACTATACCTTCTACAGGCTTGTTCCTACTGCAAATAGCTCACTTGGCTGTCAAGAACTACTTATTGTTGGGAGATACAATCTGTCATAGGCTTTGAATGTCCCTGTAGTTTTTGCTGGATATGCAAATCTCTGAATATTCTTTACCTGGACCATTTCTCAGGGTTGTGTTGACTGTGAATATACTTGAGGGACATGATAATGTCTCTTGCTTACTGCTTACCAGCAAACATCACGGTCCCTAAGCTCACTGTTCCTCATCTGTGTTGCAAATCTTGTTTGCACAGCATTGATCTGGGCCCCTGACTTTGCTCCAATGGGACTTGAGGGCCAGGGGAACTGACATATGCCGATGTTCAAATTCCTTGCTGGGCCAAGAGTAAAAAGGTCTTTTGTCTCTAATCCAGAAGTCCCATATCTTCCACCAGTACCACAAAACAGCAACCTGCTAACTTATTAGCTTGTATATAAGGTAAAAATAAAATCCTAGACTAGATAGTTATTTCAATTTGATTTGTTGGATCTATACCTGTGGATTTTGCTTTATCTGGGTACATTGTTAACTTTATATAAAAGGCATCTCCTACTTTGTTTTCCCATCTTTTATTTGCTTAGGACTGCATGCTAAAATAGTAGTTCTTATTTTATTGTCATGGGTCTCAGCTATAGCAGCTGGTGTTTGGCTTAGATTTTTATTGTTGTTCCCTTTTATATTTAGAAAGGCAAAATTCTTAGTACTATTGAAATAACTATCAAATTAACATTATATTCTCCAAGTGAAACTTTCGATTATACATGGAAGGGAGAAACTCATGATTATTAAGGAAACTGCAAACTGGGACTGAGTTTGTATGTGGGATTTATGAACTGATTGCACATGTAGGATGTGTACTTTAAAAGTTATCTTTAAAATGCTTCATGCGTGGTTACCTGTGCTGCGTGGTTGCTACTAGGGTGTACATATGTATCTGAACCACATGACAGGTGGTACTTTGTGCTCTGAGAATTAAAATTCAGCCCCTAGGTTTTGCTTTTTTCCCCTGAGTTTGGGTCCAGTGCCTCAGCACTTAGATGGATTTCTACCAGAATTTTTGGGAAGTAAAAAACCACTACTTTTGAGGTAGAATATATGTGTGGGTGTACATTTGGGTGGATCTGTAGATCAGATTTGTTGCATATATTTGTGAATGGACACAGCGATGAGCTGGATTTGTTTTAAGCGAACTCTTGAAATGATCCAAATGAATGTCATCCTCTTCAAATTATCACCTTGGGATATTTATATATTATTCCCAAATTATTGCCAGTATTATGACTCAGACTTTCCTGCAACTTCTTTTATGGGGTGTGTTCAGAGTCTGAGGTCCAGTAGTGATCAACCTTTGTGCTTTCTTCCCCCATCCTCTTACATTTAGCTCCATGGCTGAACCATCTGGCATGTCGATACCAACGTGACTCTGTGTGGTGAGTATGTGCTTCAGGGCCAACTGCACACCTGATTAGAATTGGTTCCAAGCAGCCGATCTTTATTATTTAATTCATTGCTGAAAGCTCTGTGAAAAGCCAGGTCCTTTAATACTGATGAGACTATTTAATGACTGGTGACAAGTTGGTCTCAGAATTCTGCCTTGTCCTTTATCTTCCACTTTCATGATAATAGAGCAGGTGCAGGGATCTTGGATATCACTTGGTTAAGTGTTTCTCAAATTTTGGTTATTATGCATCATGATTTTGCAATATATATAAGCCAACTGTGTTATTATTTACTTACTTTCTTAAAAATAAATCACTTGAAAAAAATCATAAATTTATTTTATTTTTTTATTTTTTTGATCAAAAGTGTGGAACACTTTTTAAGACTTTATTGAATTTGTTGTGATATTGCTTCTGTTTTATGTTTTGGTTTTTGGCCATGAGGCATGTGGGATCTTAGATCCCTGACTGGGGATCGAAACTGTACCGCCTTCATTGAAAGGCAAAGTCTTAACCACTGGATTGCCAGGGAAGATCCATAATATTATTTTAAAAGGAGACCCTCCATTTCTACTAGAAATGAAAAGCCATTTGACATTTGAATATAAGAAAGCTGTAAAATAAATATGAGGAACATAAAAAATGTTATTACATTTAAATACTGATTCTTTGAGCCTGAGTTATAGTTTTTGTTTGCTAACAAGGAGATTAGCAAGTGCTGGATAGATGTTAAAGACATATGAAGCCTATGATAGATTATTGCGCCTGAATTCCTTTATGCCTGTTTGTGTCTACACCCTTGGGTAGTCATTCCCACAGTGACTCTGGTTTTGGCTGTGGTTTGCTTTGGCCATTGAACTAAGTCATTGCTAGTTGTGACTTGAAAAGTGCTAACACACTGGAGCTTTCCTTGTGTTGCTGTTCTTGGAACTTTTGACTGGCACATGAACAAGCCTAGGCCAGCCTATTGGATGATGAGAATCACATGTCCCAGTCACCTCACCCCTCAGCCAACAGTCAACCAATGACCAGACATGTGACAGAGTAACCCTAGTCTATCTGATGCTAAATGCACAGTGAGCTCAGTCAAGATCAGCTGAGCCTGGTCCAGGTCAGCAGGACCAGTAGACCCATAGATGTGAGCACTAATAAATCATTGTTGTGCTACCAAAACATGTTGGGGTGGTTTTTCAGTCAACAAAACTTGACTTAGACCCTGGACCTTGGTGCAGCAGAACAAGTCTCTCAGGCAGGATCTTTCCCAGAGTTCATAAAATATGTAGAAGTTCAGTCTGCATGGGTAGTTAGTGTTCACCAAAGTATTCAAGTTCACTTTATTTGGGGCGTGATGAACATTTCTGTCTCCTGTCAGTGAAACCATCTTCTTGGACTACAGAGAGATACACCCAGAGTTGGAATTCCCTCTCTTCTTCCTCCTTATTATACTGAGATCCTGGCGCTGGTTTTTCTACACAGGAGTTATGTTGACATTCAGTGAATTTCTACTGTCTGCCCTTTCAGCAGCCAGAGCAACACTTCCTTTCCTTGGTCGCAGTCATTATCCATTTACAGTTATTTGCATTTTGAAATCCTTATCCTGTCGCATCAAAGTATTAATGAGGGCTGTGGGGCAGATCCACCAAGACAATTTGCGTGGCTTCTGAAAACTTCCTCAGATAAGCCCCCCAAATCTGTCACTATGGGGGCCCCAATTTGTCTGAGCACCTTTTTACAACAGCTGCTAGGGTCATATCTTCAGACTTTTATTTTTGTTGCTTTCCTTTGGTTAATACTGTGAGTGACTTACTCTGGACATGAAAGTCGTTTGCTATTAAAAACAAATGTCATCTCAAAAGGAAAATCCCAAGGTTGCCTTTCCTTCTGATCTCTGTATCAGCAGCAGCATTCTGGATGTTCAAATCAAAAGTGCTGCTTTGCATTTATTGTCTTCTCTCCACCTGTACCTCTTTAGCATTTGGGAAATAATGGCTCAGACTGAAGAAGAAAAAGAGGTCATGAATAACTTTGGGGATTGGATGAATTAGAAGCTGTTCTTTAGACTGTATCTGGATGGCACACTAAACATGATGCCAACCTTGAAAATTTTTGGTGAATTTGTCAGTGACTGCCCCAACCCCTTGGAATAACATTTCACTCCTCCTTCCTCAAGTGCTAATTTATTGGGGCTACCAATGTGCTCACCTACAAAACCACCTTTCCCAGCTTCCCTGAAGCTAGGTGGCCATGTGGCACAGTTCTGGCCAATGGCATGTAAGTGGCAATCTGCTGGGGCTTTCTGGGAAAATCTTTGCTTTCTTAATATAGGCATTGTTCTTCCTTTCTTCTAGACCCATATCCCCTCCCTCTTGTCTGGAATGCCTATGAAATGTCTGGAACTGGAGTATCCATCTTGTGACAATAATGTAAAGAACAAGAGAATTGCAAAAACTTTTCTCTGATGCGCTTAGTGACCAAACCAATGCCAGGAACCTTCTATCTCTGGACTTCTTTCATGAGGAAAAATAATTTCCACTTATCCACATCACTGTTAAGTGGGCTTCTTATGTGCAGCCAACTTGATCCCTGGGTGATATAGTGTGCTGCTGCATTTTGGGCTAAAGAGTTATTTGAAGCTGGAAGGAAATATGAACCAGGGCAGGGAGGGAAGACTATCGTGGCAGAGAGCCCTGTCATTCCTGTGTGTGTGTCAGACTGGGCCTCTTCTCATATTCTCCCATGGCTTAGCTCTTTATTGGTGTTCTGGATAACTTGTCAGAAGGATTCCCTGGGCTTTCGTGCCCTTTTGGGGAATTGCATTTAATGAACTTCTGCTTTGTTCATTTCCTCTCTAATTTTCCATTTCTTGAGAGAAAAAGGAAGCTCTGACTGAGATAATGATATCCTAGTGCCTGTTAGGAGAGAACTGTGTACTTCTAAATAAGTTGGGGAGGAGAAAGGATACATTTTTGTGAATTGAAAATGTCATTTTGTGCACAAGAAGTCATTTCAAGTGAAGACAGACACACTCACAAAACCTAGAAAAGTGGCTGGATGGGGTGATATCTTTTCCTGATGTAGTTTAAAAAAAAAGTGTTTCAGAATGTTCAAGTTATTATTTCCCACTGCCCTCTGAAGATTGGAAGTTTACTGTGGTCTCTTGAAATAGTCTTGCCTAGATGAGGGGGTCAGAGTGTCAGTGAATGGGCTGCTTGTGCTACTGCAAGCTGGAGAACTCTATGCTTGCTCTTGGCTTTGGGGGAGTCCTCTGTGGAATCCCTTCATGGCCTTGGGACCAGATAGTGAGAGAGGGGTATGGACGGGACCTCTGGGGTGCAGAGGGATCAGCTTCCTCGTGAGGAGAGCAGGGGACCCCTCTTTGAATTTGTTCCTAGCATCTCTGGCTAGACTCAGGGACTTATTTACTTCCAGTTGTTGGCTATTGTCTTCACACAGCTTGACACAAAATGCACCTCCTTAGCGAACAGAAAGTGGGACAGTATAACAATTGAGAACCTGGTCTGGAAGATCTGAGTTCTGCCCTATTTCTGCCATTTATTTGCTGGTTGACCCTCAGATAAGTTACTTAGCCTCTCTGAGCCTTGCTTTCCCCATCTATACAATTAATAACTCATGGTATCTACTATTGATGCGTAATAAACACAGTCTCAGTGGCAGTTGACAATAAGCACTTATTTCTTCCTCACATATGGCTCATTAGCTGGGGCAGTGCTTCTTCAGATGGCTGAAGAGTGAGCCTCAGACCCAGATTACTCCGTGTGGGTTATTCTGGGGCCCAGGCAGGGGATGGGGGCTACTAGAAGCATGTTCTTCCCATGGTGGAGTCTCAAGGCTCCCGCAGTGACGGGCAGGAACCTGTGACCCTTCTTAGGCTTATGGCTCAGGTACTTACAGTTCTCCTGTCTTTCCACTGGCCAAAGTCAGTTACATGGCCAAGTCCCACATCTCTGGAATAGGAAATGCATCACACTGGTTCCAAATTGGGAAAGGAGTACATCAAAGTTGTATACTGTCATCCTACTTATTTAACTTATATGCAGAGTACATCACGAGAAATGCTGGACTGGATGAAGCACAAGCTGGAATCAAGATTGCCGGGAGAAACATCAATAACATATGCAGATGACACCACCCTTATGGCAGAAAGTGAAGAAGAACTAAAGAACCTCTTGATGAAAGTGAAAGAGGAGAATGAAAACAGTTGGCTTAAAACTCAGCATTCAGAAAACTAAGATCTTGGCATCTGGTCCCATCACTTCCTGGCAAATAGATGGGGAATCAGTGGAAACAGTGACAGACATTATTTTTTTGGGCTTCAAAATCACTGCAGATGGTGACTGTAGCTATGAAATTAAGACACTTGCTCCTTGAAAGGAAAGTTATGACTAACCTAGACAATGTATTAAAAAGCAGAGTCATTACTTTGCCAACAAAAGTCTGTGTAGTCAAAGCTATGGTTTTTCCAGTGGTCATGTGTGGATGTGAGAGTTGGACTATAAAGAAAACTGAACACAGAAGAATTGATGCTTTTGAACTGTGGTGTTGGAGGAGACTCTTGACTGCAAGGAAATCCAACCAGTCTATCCTGAAGGAAATCAGTTCTGAATATTCATTGGAAGGACTGATGTTGAAGCTGAAACTCCAATACTTTGGCCTCCTGATGCGAGAAACTGACTCATTTGAAAAGACCCTGATGCTGGGAAAGATTGAGGGCAGGAGGAGAAGGGGACGGCAGAGGATAAGATGGTTGGATGGCATCACCGACTCAATGGACATGAGTTTGAGTAAATTCCGGGAGTTGGTGATAGACAGGGAGGCCTGGTATGCTGCAGTCCATGGGGTTGCAAAGAGTCAGACACGACTGAGTGACTGAACTGAATAAAGGGAGGTGGGAAATGAATGTTTACTGAACAACACTCTAATTACCAGGGCCTCCCAGGTGACACTTATGGTAAAGAACCCACCAGCCAATGCAGGAGACATAAGAGACTTGGGTTCGATCCCTGAGTCAGGAAGATCCCCTGGAGGAGGGCATGGCAACCCACTCCAATGTTCTTGCTTGGAGAATCCCATGGACAGAAAGCCTGGTGGGATATGGTCCGTAGGGTCACAAAGAGTCAAAGACAACTGAAGTGACTTAGCACCCACACACACATTCTAGTTACCACTTTCAGCTTAAACAGATGTTTGGAGACTTAGATGATGGTGAGAGGCATCTGGCCTGGAGCCATGCACATAGTAAGTACTGATTAAATGATAGTGGCTCTTTCTGCTGCTGCTGTTGTTACCACAATGTCTTGTTACTACTCCACTCCTGTCGTCAGTGTGGAGAGATATATAGACTCTCAAGGAATGCACAGAATAGGCTGTGCACTGTTGAAGACCTTGCTGGCATGAGAATCAAAGCATTATTTCCTCCTCTCCAGCATGTGGTGTCCTCCCATTTGACCTCAAATGGGCCCGAGGAAGCTTCTGAAAATTTTTGTGATATTTGAGATCATTGAGATATTTTGAGATAATTTGAGATAAATTGAGGTATTTTGAGATAAATGGGATATTTTGAGATCATTGTGATATTCGCTTACTATTGTATATCCTACACCATGTAAAGCATGTTCATGTCCATTCTGACTTGATTCTCTCAGTTATCCTGGGGAATAAGCCGAGAAGCCATTGATCCTGTCATTTTGTGGAGAAGGGCACAGGTTGGGTTGAACCCAGAGTCCCTTGGCCTTTAGACTAGCAATTGGATAACAAAGTGTCATTTTCATGAGAAGGGCATTAGTCAAGGTGTATAGGAATCAGCCATAAAGATCTGGAACGTTAGTCTTTATTTATTTTTTGGAACTTCAGTATTTATTTCTTCATTTATTCACTCGTTTAACAAGTTGACATTTATGGAGCCCCCATTATCTGCTCTATAAACTTTGTGGAGAGTGCCTCAGATACATCCTGTAAGGAGAGAAGAGCTCAATAGACTCTGGTAGCTCCAGAGCCCATCTAGGGTTCAGATATTGGCAGGGAGCTGGGGATGAGGACCAGAGTCAGGCAGCCGAGCTTGCTCATCTCTCCTGTCACCCTTTATCCTGTATCTCTAAGCACCATGTGCAAGCTCCTCCCACATCTCCTTAGAGTGCACATCAGGTCCAATGAAACCACTTCTTCAGGAGATGCTGGGTCAGTCCAGGGTCCCCAGAGGGGTCCAGACAACTCCAATTCCCCAGGATCACACAGTGACCTGCTTCGAGATGCACATAGCCTGTCACTCTAATAAGCACCTGGAGAGTGTGGGCAACAAGGTCTGAGGCCTACAGTTGGGAGTCAGGAGTGTGGGTTGCTGCACTGACTCTGGGGCCAACTGGGAGCTTGGGAGGCTATCTAACCACATACCTTCCCATTTCATTTCCATTTTTCTGGCTCTGAGATGGGACTTGTGGTACATTGGATGGAGAGAGTCTTGATTACTTAATTTCCTATTCTCAAGCCTTAGCTAAAGCTCACAACAATATATTCCCTTTTACAGATGAAAAAAACAGGCTCAGGGTAAGTGAGTAAGTGGCCTGTCCACAGTTCTGCTAGAATCCCTACTGACCCCACAGATCCCATCTAGTCTTCAGATTCCATGATGGATTTCCATTCACAAACACTCACTTTGTGTTGGTCCTTGCAGCTCCCCAAGCTTGTCTGTGCTCCCTCGTCAGTGGTCTTGGGAAGAGGCCTGAGGTAGAGGGGCAGACAGGAATGGGAGTCTTCTTTCTCTCTCCGAGGGAATCCTGATCATCTATAACAACTTCTCTGGCTTCTCACCACTCCTATAACACTGGATTTTGTAGGGGAAGGAAGGTCCAGTCCAGGACCTGAGCCCATTGGAACCAATCCAGACTGAGGTTGAGCTGGAATCAACAGGCATGGCCCCTCTGCTCTGGGTGGGCAGCCTTACTTCTCTGCCAGTGCTGGCCCTTTGGCCTTTGGTCATCTTTGGCTTTAGCCTGCTGTGGGCCTGAAATCTTTTGGTTGCTTTGTCAGTCTTCCTCCTACCCTCTTGTTGAAGGTCTTGACTTCAGAACTTTATTTTTGCAAATAATAAAGGTATCACTGCAGTGTGACCTCTATGCCAATTCTTTACTAAATGCTTTACATCTGCTGTTTTTTTGAGTGAACTTAATCCCTCCTTCTGTGATAGGGGTTGTATTCACTTCATTTTATAGGCAAGGAAAACGTGAAGCTCAGAAATGTTATTTGTCTTTCTCAGGATTACACAGCTGGTAAACAAAACTTCCTCTTTCCATCACATAATTCTAGTCTTGGTCACGGCTGCTGATAAGGGTCAGGGACTTCTTATATGTTGATTTGCAATCCTCATAACAATTGCTTTCTCATCAGTTGCATAATTGACTGCTTTCTAATCCCCTTTATTTGCCAGGTGAGAGATTCGAGGCACAGAGAAGTTAAGTAACTTGCTCTAGTTCACAGTGAGTAAGTTACAGTTAGGAGGTTCAAGCCCAAGGACCCTAGATTCCCACACTCTTTTTTATTTTCTTTCTTGCTGAGAAAGACCTTATGGGCTTCCCCATGATCTTACCAAGCCTTTCTCCCACACCCATGTGTGGTAGAGACTAATTAAAATAACATTGAGAAAGAGGTGATGGAGAAAACAGATCTCATTTAAAGAGGGGCACCTGTGTGTGTGGTGTTTGGAGGGAGAGAGATGGTGGGAAGAAAAAGCTCATCCTCTTGGTGGTGGTTGGTGGGCCAAATGGAAGACCCTCACACCTTCTTTTGAGCATCTCCTCTTGGAGCCACCTCCTTTTCTAGCCTTTGACTTTATGAGTCTCTGGTCAACAGCCATCACTCTAAGGACTGTCTTTCCTCTGGCTAAGCCCCTCTGACCTATGCCCCCAACCTCAAACCATTTGGAGTTTGCATTCGTCTTAGCGAGGTAAGCCAGGCAAACACAATAAAACAATAACAACAGCACACATGGCTTCCAGCACCAGGAAGTGATTCAGAGTCTTGCCAGGACCCCAGCCCGAGCTCAGAACACACAACAAAAGATCACTTGGAAAGGGTATTAGCTCATGGCAACCTTTGGGAGCTGTGGTTTTGCTCCTGCCCTGGGAAAAACTGCCCATTTTCCCCCTCACTACTCCCCATTTCTTCCACATAAACCCAAATGCTCAGGGTCGAAATTTGTCAGGGTGAAACAGCCAGCTCACCCTGTGTCGTGAGCACCACACGGCTCTGCACATCTTCTAATCTGATTACATTTCCAGTCTAAACCATCTTCATTTCTCACCTCCTAATTGATTTCCCTGCTTCTACTCCTACAATTTATTCTTTACTCAGCAGCTGCCCTGATCCTTCTAAATTGTGAGTCTGGTCATGTCACTCCTCTGCTCCAAGTCCCCTAATGGCTTCTCGTGTTCCCGCGAGAAAAGCCAAGTTCTCCATCAGAGTGGCCTCTGTGATTGAGGGCAGGTGCCAGCATGCTTTTTCTGTAAAGGGTCAGATAGTAAATATTTTTGGCTTCTGTGGGTCACCTTCTCTGTGTCAACGAAACTCTGATGTAGCAGGAGAGCAACATGGACAATATGCAAATAAGTGGGCGTGGGCATCCCAGCTAGACTTTATTTACAAAAACAGGCAATAGGTTGGATATGGACCATGGACTCCAGTCTGCTGAGCTCTGATCCTGCTGATTTGGCTTCTGGTACCCCTTGGTCCTAATTGCTTTCTGCTCTTGCCCTCTACTTCAGCTCCAGTGAGCTCTGCAAACACTCCAAGCCTTTGCCTGAGCCCTTGCAGTGCCTGTTCTATCCAGAACATTCTTCCCTGATACATACACTTTTATTTTATTTTTTTACTTCTTCCAGGTTTCTGCTTAAACATAATGACCAGGGAGCCCTCCCTGACCACTCAATCTGAAATAGCTACCCTTCTCATATTCTAAACCCTTTTGCTGCTTTATTTTCCTCAATAGCCCTTGCCATCAGCTAGCATATTTATTTATTTATTGAATGATTTAATGATTTCTTCAGCAATTATTACCGAGTGCCTCCTTAATGCCAGGCAGTTGCCAGAATTCCATCAAGAACAAAACAAAGGCCTTACTATCACTGGACTTGAAGTCTAGCTGGGAAAGACAGACAATAAAAGTAGTGAAAATAAGTATAAATGTGGCAGGTGGAGATAAGCACCATGGAGGAAATGAGGCTGGGCCAGGGGACAAGTTGTGGGGGCTGCCTCTCTGCTGCTCTCCCACTGTTTGCTGCCAGGCATCATCGCTAAGGTTTCCCAAGTTACAGCTGCAGTGACATTCTCCCTTTGCTCCGCTTAGAGCCTGTAGCTGAGCTGGCTTGTCTGACATAATCCTGGAGCCAATAGGGGGCGCCCCAGACTGTGCAGAACTGGCTGTGCAACGAGGTGTGATGGAGACCGGGGCAGCCAAGCTTTTGCACAGGAGGGGACGGGAGGTGAAGGCTGCAGCGGAGGGATGGGGAGGTTGGAAGCTGTGGGATGTAACAGGATCTGAACACAACGGCTTGCACCACAAGTATTTTTCATGGAGCGCTGCCTAAACTCCGAGGCATTACGGAACAATGCACTTCTGAGTCGGATGCTTAATAAATCAGCCAGGCGTGCATTATTATGCCGCAGCGGAGCCCTTGTTGTGTCTTAATGCTCAATTATACAGCGCAGAATCTGGGTCGGGCTTTCTATCATCTTGGACGTGCGGCAGCAATGGCCTAGCTCTAATTGCTCTACATGGGGATGGATTCGTTTGTGTCTTGGAAGAGTGACTCACTCTGACTGACGTTTAGATCGATGGAGGCTTCCATAGAAACACGGGCTCAGAGAACTCTACAGACCTTAGAGGTGATCTTAGTCCAGTCTGCTCACTTTACAGATGGGAAAATTGAGGCTCATGGAGAGGAAGTGACTTGCCCAAGGTCATAAGATAAGTAGCTGTTGAGGTTTCAAGTGAGGCTACTGATTCTGAGTCAAACACACACTTTACCACCCCAGGGGCTTCGGTTGGTGACTCAGGCAGTGAAGAATCTGCTGGCAGTGTGGGAGACCTGGGTTCGATCCCTGGGTTGGGAAGATCCCCTGGAGAAGGAAATTGCAACCCACTCCAGTATGCTTGACTGGAGAATTTCATGGACAGAGGAGCCTGGCAGTCACAAAGAGTCAGACAGGACCAAATGACTAACACTTTCTAACACCTGACCACCCAGAGTCTCAGGACAGCCACTCTGCCCTTCCCATTTTCGTCGATGTTTGCAGTAAATGCCACGGACTGATATTCCTTCTTGCCATCTGATTCTGAAGTTAAACATCGACCAGAAGAAGCTGTGCCTCATTTATGTGAATAAAAATGGACAACCAGTTAAAAAACCACAGACTTCCATATTTTTTGGATCCCTAAGGACTCGTGAACTCATGCTCCCAGATTAAAGGAAGGAGGAAAACCATCCCCTACTTGCTGAACTAGGCTGCCTGCTGGTTCCCCAGAGCCCCAGTGGTCTTCAGGATGGAGACAGTTATATATGACAGCTGGAGAGCATTATCACTTGAAGGTTTGCATTCCGGTTTTTATATTTGATTTACATAGATCTGCATGCTCTATGCTCTGGGCATGGTTTTCTGTTTCATTCCATCTTCACAGCCTCTCTTCTCCAAGCTCAGTTGGTATTTTGGCTTCCTCAGCTCTGCTGGGTGAGATGAGCACTTGGTTAATTTGATCTAGAGAAACATCTGGAAGTTCCATCTCATCATGAGAGGCTCTGGGGAAGAAAGTATCTGCTGAGTCAGTGATGTGGGTTTTTGGTCATCAGTTCCCTAAGGTTCTACTGTAAAGATCTGTTAATTGCAGTCCTCATCTGTCTCTTATATCTAGGGCCATCTGTATGTAAATGCCCAGAAGGTGGCCCGTGTGATCATAATAACTCTCTGAGTCAGGGAATGCTGAAGAGGATAATCCACAAAGCACTCTGGTATCAAGAGTCTAGCATAGAGGCTTCTTCTAGGCCAAGTGAGGCAAAGTGGCACCTTCTAGATGCCATGGAGGAATGACCATCGTTTGGGTACCTAGATCAGTCCTAGATGGGAATTAGTCCTAGGTAAGAAATGCATGTTAAAACCACAGTGAGATATCACTACCCACCCATTAGGATGGCTAAATTGACAAAACTGATGATCCTAAGAGTTGACAAGGGTATGGGTCAAGAAGAACTCTCATGTAGAACTTCTAGGAGAGTAAACTGGTACAATCACATTAAAGCATCACTTGACAGACCTTCTAGAGGTAAACATGTTTCTCCTGTGACCAAACCATTGCATTCCCAGACCTTTCACCAAGAGAAATGAGTGCATACATCCACCAAAGCACACATACAGAAATGCTCCTAGCAGCTTCATTCTTAACAGCAAAATACTGCAAACTACTCAGATGGATAAGTAAATTGGATGTGCTCTTAGAGTGGAAGAGCAGCCAGAAAGACTAGACTACTTATATGCAATAACATGGATGAGTCTCACCCATGCAATGTGCAGCCGAAGAAAACAGACACAAGAGTCCATGCTGTGGGATTCCATTTACACAAAGTTCAAAAACAACAAAGCTAGCTGATGGTGCTAGAGGTCAGAATTACGGTTACTTTTGGGGAAGGGAAGTAGATTAGGAAAGGGCGTGGAGAAGACTGCTGGGTGTTGGGAATGTTACCTGTGTAAAAATTAATTCACTCCCTTAAGATCTGTGCACTGTACTGTGTATCTATTATACCTCGGTGAAACCTCAGAGGCAAAAAGGACTCAGGAGGGAAAGGCTTCAGGGACATTTCAGAGAATGTTCCAGATCTCTGACTTCCAGGACTTGGCCTCTATTCTAGACTCTTGATCTCAGTTTGCTTCGTGGACTGTCCTCTTCAGCATTTCCTGATGCCAGCTTTACCACCTGCCTAAAGCCTTTATGTTCAAACATGCCCCAGGCCTGCCACCAGCCTCTGTGTTTGTAGAGTATATGTACACTTTCAGGTTTGTCCAACTTCAAATTGAGTTCATGGTGTCAGAGTTTGCCTGCAGCAAGATAGCTCTTCTGTGGCCTGCCTTCCCCCACGCCCCAGCGTCCTAATCCCACACTCAGTAGTCAGGGTGAGATGGGAACTCTCCACACCATGCCCTCCATTAGCTACCTACTGCTGCCAGAATTTCTAACAGGCATCCGCAGAGAGAACACCCCAGGTCACGTGTACTGTCTTCCAAACTGTGTAATAAACCCTGGGTAGCCCCAGTGAGCTGGTCTGTGTAGACCCATCCAGACTTCTTTGGCCTGAGCTAGTGGCCAGCTAAAGACTTAGAACAAAAACAGACCCCACCCTCCTTGGGCCCTCTCCTCTGGGACAGGGGTGGCAAATCATTTATGTATGGGCCAATGCATCCTTCTCCTGATCATTCCTACCCCGTGGCAGACATTAATAATCAATTATAGCACTTTTCTAATGAGCCTGGATGGAAAAATACAAGAGACAAAGAGTGAGCTCAAGTTTCTGGAGAGGAGCTGCCCTTTTAAGTCCTAGCCAGGGCAGCACCTCCTCCCAAAAAAAAGGCCACCCTAGGCCCCTCCTACCACACCAGCTGCAGATAAGAGAGATGCAAAGTTCTAGGGTCTTCGAGGCATATGCTGAAAGAAGGATTTGCCTATAAGAGACTTATTAAGGAAGTGCTCCCAGGTTATAGAAAGGGATAAAAGCAAGTAAAATTGCAGTCTCAGGCAGAAGACCCCCAGAATTGGCTTCACTCTGATTGGTAGGGATGTTCTGGAGCATCAGTTTCTCTGGGAGTTGTCCAAGGGACCTGGTCTTGTACACTTTCTCACCCTCTGTTGGTTAAGGGCCTCTGGGAGAGGGAGGTTCCTAAACACTCCTGGCCATCTGCATGCAGGGGTGATCCAGTGGCCCGAGGGCAGTCCTCTGAAGATGAGCCTCAGGGTGGGTGAGTGAGGCATCCAAACTGGGGCACGCAGAAACAGTAAAACACAAACACTCTCTTCCACTGTGTCAGTCACTGCTACTGCTACTGCTAAGTCACTTCAGTTGTGTCCGACCCTGTGCGACCCCATAGACGACAGCCCACCAGGCTCCCCCGTCCCTGGGATTCTCAAGGCAAGAACACAGGAGTGGGTTGCCATTTCCTTCTCCAATGTGTGAAAGTGAAAAGTGAAAGTGAATTCGCTCAGTCGTGTCCGACTTGAGCGACCCGATGGACTGCAGCCTACCAGGTTCCTCCATCCATGGGATTTTCCAGGCAAGAGCACTGGAGTGGGGTGCCATTGCCTTCTCCATGTTAGTCACTCAGTTGTATCCAACTCTTTATGACCCCATGCACTGTAGCCCACCAGGCTCCTCTGTCCATAGAATTCTCCAGGCAAGAATACTGGAGTGGGTTGCCATTCCCTTCTCCAGGGGATCTTCCTGACCCAGAGATCCAACCTGTGTCTCCTGAATTGAAGGCAGTTTCCTTACCATCTGAGTCAACAGGGAAGCCGAGGAAAGTAAAAAAGACAAACCCAATGAGAAAAGCTTTGTGATGAGCAGCAGAGTGGCCTTTAATCCTTTCTGACTCCTGGAAGGGGTGAGGCAGGAGGAAGGTGGTTGAGTTCCTTACGGTCAGTCCCATTCTGACCCCCAGCCTAGTTGTCCCTAACGGCTGAAGATGGTTAGAAGGGGCAGGGACACTGCCTCTAGATGCCACTGTTGCAAAGACACAAAGGAATCTTCTTAGGAGAGGCTGCAAGCTCCTAATCCTCGTGCGAAATTCATGTGGATCACGATCGCTTCTGTTTTTACAGCAACATACGGTTTCAGAGCTTTCATGTGCAGGGCTGTATTTTCATGCTCTGCGAGGTGGCAGGGGCTTTGATTTCTATCAGTCACATAATATAAAGGGTTGGTGCTCTCTCCAACATACTTTTGTGTGCCGCTTCTCCAATTAGTTTGTATTTTTGTCTGGAGCTGACCCTGATTGTACATATCGACTGCTGAACTGGGTGGCGATGCGGGGTCAGGGGTGTTATATGCTCAGAGGCGGGTGCTGGTGTTACTTGCCCACCTTTAAATAGTCCTCTGCCTACTCTAAATAATAGAATGATTTTTTTTCCTTTTGTGCATAAAAGATGGGGACTCTGAACATCTGGCCCGAGTGTTGGCTCAGCCCACCCGCTGGCTGTTAAAATTCTTTAACCTCTCTGGGCCTCAGTTTCCTCATTTGTAGTATAAAGAGGTTGGCCTAGATTACAGCTGCAGTCCTTGTTCTGAAATGGTGTGCACACATGGCTCCCGGTTATGGGAATTGTGTTTCTTTGTTCATTAGGAACAAAGAGCAGGACTCAGATTTTAAAGGTTGCTACTATTTTTTTTTTTTTTTTGGCTCCATTACCTTAATTTTTAGGCAACATGTTTCTTTAAGAGGAGGGAGCTGACGGGTGTAAGGGAACCTGTTTTTTCTTTTCTTTTTTTTTTAAAGACATTAAAGCCTCTGTCTTCAGGGAAGAAGAGGCTGTTGGATGTGTTTTGAATGTTTCAAATCAAAGCCTGCCAAGAAATGGAGAGCTATAGGTTTCAATAAGCACCTTCTTTCCGTAATTTTAAGAATTTCACTTATGAGGATAATGAAATCTTCAGAAACCCTAGGAGACATACCAGAAAAAAGTATGATTCGCCAGTGGAATTTTCCTAAATACTCTCTCTCCCTACTCCCTGTGCCCATCAGGAGGGGTCTCCTCTGCGAATTCTGATGTTTTCTACATCCTAACTTAGGGATCTTTGGAAGCTTGAGACCTTGAGAGTTTTGAGTTCCCTTACTCCTCTTTCTAGTCCCCTTCCCCCACTCCCCCTGCAGTATCCAGGCCCACGGTTGAGCATCTTGTCCCTGCGGCCCGAGTTGCCATCACGGGTGGCTGTGTCTGCCCATGGCAAATGTTTCCACCAGAAGCCCAGGCTTTTCATAGCAAATGTTTGTTGCTTTGCCTCCTGCCTCTCACAGTATTGCTTTAAAAAAACAAAGGTGCAAGTGCATTCTTTCTGTGACAAGATGTATAGATTTCTTGTAGAATCTGCTCCCACCCCAGGGTTTGTGGGCCTCAGCTGAGTGGTAAATGCCCCGAGATCAGACGGTATGTGCAGGTTCTTCCACATAGAGTGTGCCCTGCTCTGAGTTGGGAGAGAAATGGGTATGGAGCTGACTTCTTCCCTTTGATAGCTTTTCTTGAGATTTTGCCAAAGTTTGTTCCTAGCTATTTAAAGATTAAGAAGTACATTTTTGAGAACTTAATTTGATGTAATATCAGGCCCCCAAAAAGGATCCATTTAGAAAAGGCAATGTGAAATCCTTAAAGAGCTGGTTGAAAGTACGAGTTGATGTTTAATTAAAAGCAGTGGGCATGGATGGATTCTGTACATTTTTCAAGGATCAAGTTACATGGAAAGAAAGAAAAATTGTGGGATGGGTATAACATAAACAAAAAGCAGAGTTCAAATGAGGACTTTAAGAAATTACAATCAAAAGAAACCCTTCAAAAAGAGTGTCCATCTTGGGTATTAACCTCCAACCATTGAAATGAAAACAATTTTGAAAAGCTTTAAAACAAAAGGCAGCCCACATTGGAGCATCCTTCAGATGTCTTGGCCTCCAGCTTTCTGTGGGAAGCTATGGTTTCCCATTGTTTGCTTGCTGGGTCCAGCGTTTATTCTCTGCCAGTTCATCTAGAATTTCTTACCAAAGCCATGCTGACTTGAAAGAGGACACTTTATGGCTCTTGTACAGTGTGTGTGAATCCAGTGTAATGGTTGAAACACAGAGCAGCAGCTAGGAGACGTGAGTTCTTGGTCCCGTTTCTGTTTCTCACTTACTGAGTGACTTGGGGGAAATTACTTTCTTCCTCTGAAACTCAGTTCTCTTTTGCTATAAAACAAGACCCTTTTCAGTGCCACCCAACAGGACTTTTTGTGACAATGGAAATATTTGTATCCACACCATCCAGTAGAGTAACTGTAAGACACATGTGCTGTGAAGCCCTGGAAATGATGCTAGTGTATCTGAGGAATACGCATTGTAATTTTATTTAATCTTGGCTAATTTAAATTGCCACACATAGCTAGTGGCTAATGTATTGGATGGAACAATTTTAGGTGGTTGCTGAAATCCCTCCTGGTTGTAAAATTCTGTGTTTCCATCCTCAGGGTTCATTGTTAATCAATCACGAACAATCCTCAGACCATTATTTGGGATCTTGACTGATCCAGGCGCAATTTTAATTCCTAGGAAAACAAAGATGAGTAAGGCAGAGACCTTGTTCTTTAAGAGCTCACAGTCTCATGGGAGAAAAATCATAAACTCTAGAAACCATAGACTGTTAAGGCCTGGGACTCCTGGGAAAATGAAGAGTCAGTGGAGCCAACCTTCGTCAATATCGGTTACACGTGAGTCTATCACGTCCGTGAGCAGGTATGCACTGTAGGCAGTTTGACCGTCTGAGTCTGGCTCACTTTTCCTCCTTAACCCTAGATGCTAAGAGTAAACCTGGACGTTTGCCAGCTGCTGAGTCAAAACTTGGTTATTTTTAGTGTTGGGAGCCTTGAAACCTGGTTAGGGTAGAAAACCTAAAAGGATGGACTGAGAGATTTATTCTTTCATTCAATAAATAGGTATGTGTGCTTTTTGAGCATCAGACGATGGGCTGGCATGGGGATGTAGCCACAAAAGAGGCTGAAACCTGCTTTCCTCTTGGAGAGCTGAGTTAGCTTTCTTGGGGAAAAGGGGCGGGCTGTGCACAAGCAAATAGAGATAATGCTTTTAGATAGTGTTAAGAAAGGAAGGAGATCCAACCAGTCCATCCTAAAGGAAATCAGTCCTGAATATTCATTGCCAGAACTGGTGTTGAAGCTGAAACTCCAATACTTTGGCCACCTGATTCCAAGGACTGACTCATTTGAAAAGACCCTGATGCTGGGAAAGATTGAGGGCAGGAGGAGAAGGGGATGACAGAGGATGAGATGGTTGGATGGCATCACTGACTCAATGGACATGAGTATGAGTAAACTCTGGGAGTTGGTGATGGACAGGGAGGCCTGGCATGCTGCAGTCCATGGGGTCGCAGAGTTGGACACGACTGGGCGACTGAACAGAACTGAAGAAAAGAGGTTGGCAATTAATAAAAAAAAATTATTTAAAAAGTCATTTAGGACAAGCCCACAAAATCTGCTGGCCTCTAGCTTGTGGTCTCTGGGTAGTTGGTGGTGTCGGAATCTTGGTTTTGGAGTAAAACAAAGGAATTCCAGGCCTGGCTGTGCTGCTCACTTTGGTGGATATTTGGAGAAGCACAAGCTTGTTCTGGGAATGGAATTATGTGTATATTGTGTATGAAAGGGCTTCATAATCAGTTAAGCACTCTACAATGGTAAGGGTCCATTATTGCTGAAGTTCCAAAATCTCCTGTAGATAGTAATTGACTAATTGAGGACCACTTGTTCAGCACACAGGAAGGGGAGACCCAGGAGAGAGATGGAGAACATCATGAGGAGTATCTGAGCGATGCTGCAGGTCAGGGGTCTTCACACAGTGACCTCCAGAGCCATTGGCTTCTGGCAGAGGGGCTCCGGCTGCTCTACGGTGTACAGCCTAAGAGGCCGGTCCAGTAGTCTGACCCTATCTAGCTAGAACTGCCCAATCTTAACTATTTTATATGCTGGATGTATGTGCAAAGTGTTATTAAAAGTAATCTTTTGGCAAAAAAAGGTGCTTGAAACTTTGGGTGGCTGCTGAGAGTGAATGGGTTCACCAAAGGCTCTGGAGCACCGGAGGAGCTCAGGCCAACTTCCCTGCCTTGGGGACAAAATGGGTATGACCAGTAGGAACCTAGGAGAATCCCTGGGAGATGATGAGAAAGGAGCAGATGGCTTCACCAGGCGTTGAACCTCATTTACAGGGCAGCCATTTGTCCACGTTGTGTACCATTTGTCCACGTTGTGTGCAATTCATGTTGTGTCCAGAACAAATCACTAGTAACAGGAAGTCAGCAGTTAATACAGTATATGTTGAACGTGTGCTCCAGGCACTGTGCTCTGCTGCCTCATTGAGTTCTTAGTCTCAGTAACTTCCATTTGTCCCTGCATGTTTGCTTTCTACTCCTCTCCACCCTGCTAGGTGCCCCATGTGGAATATATTAAGGGGCTCCTCTGCCCTCTGATTTCTTTTGGTTTCAGCAATGGAAGGAATGGAGGGGGGAAAGTGCGGTCAGTACATTTATTCATGTGGCTCCCTCACTGCGGGGTTGCTACATCTGGTTGCATCCCTGTCTTGAAGGTCATAACTCATATCAGGTACCCTCTTCACAGAGATCTCGCTTTCTCTGGGTATAGGTCCCTGCGTTTGTCATCGTGCCCTTTCAGACCTAGGTGTGATGATGACACCCACTGGTGCTGGCCTGGGGTACCGTACCCTCTGTTGCAGTTTTGCTACATTTTTTCACACGCCTGTGTAAACTGGTTTTTCATTAAACCTTTCTTGTATTATCCCAATCTGAGGGTACTGTCTCCTCCTGGGGTTCTAATGGGTGTAGGCACATCAGTAAGGTATGTACAGTTATTATACCACCCTGCAGATGAGGAAATGGAGAAACAGAAATGTTAGGATATGCATCCAAGGTCACACAGCGAATCAGTGAGCCCAGAGGATTAAAAAACCAGGCAGCGTGCCCTTGAGCAATGCATTATAGCACCTCTTCAAGCAGTGGGGTGGGTGGGTGGATGAGGGGAAAGGCTTTCAGCTTGGTTTCCATTGCAGGGAGCTTCCTGCTTGCTGCCCATTGAGCCAGTCTTTCTCATTAGCCCCTCTTATCTAGCAGTCCATCCAGCAACATTACGTGCTCCCAGGTGGGCAGCCTATAAGAGGGGACAGTGGGGTGAGGTCCGGGAAAGAGCAGACAACAAAGTTGGCTTCTGTGGTGGCAGAAAACACCACTACCCAAAACAGTATGACTCCTAATTAGTTAAATGAGCCGAAAATAGCCTCCTGGATGTGGCAGGGGCTGACATCTTCCCCTCCATGATTTCATTTGGGGGTGACAGTTTTGTCAATACAACATACTGCCTGGAACCACACACAGTGTCTGATTCTGTCTGAGAACAATTTTTTTTTTCCTTCTGACTTGCGCAGGCTCTGACTGGGAGTGACAGAAGCCAGCCTCTAACTTCGCTGACCTACTTCCCGGCTGCCTCTCCAGCCAGCACTCCACGCAGCATCCATTTTAACCAGCTTTTCAAGGTCGGGACTCTTCAATGCAGAGGCTGGCTTTTGCTTGACACAAAGCCAGGTACCATCAATTGTCCTGTTTACTAAATTTCCAGTGTTCCCTTTCTTTAGCTGAGTAAAAAGTATGGATTGGGCTCCTGTTTAGGACAGATAACAAATGCAGCTGCTTTGAGCCGAAATTGGCCACTTGGTCTATACTTCAGGTGCTTTAAAAGGCAGGTTTTCTACTATTATGGAATACCTGGGCCAGACCAAATGCAAACAGGGCGGATTTAGGCTGTCCCAATAGACGGTCAGCCTTTTTTTTTTTTTTTTTTGTGACGCAGACAAATGTATGCTCCATATAAACACAATGTCTTATTTTTCACTTTTATGAAAGGATCATATGAAACCAGCTCTTCGCAGATAAAAAGCAAGTGCTTTGTGTATCTATTACTGTACCTTTCATCTCCCAAGGCTTTGTGAGAAACTTCCAGCTGGAGCTACATTCTTTTCTGGTTTGATAAAGATAAATTGTATTCAGTGGGACAGAAAGGGGAAACCTTTTCTTGATTATTCTCTAAATAAAAAGTCAGGGGAACTGTGATTTTTTTTTTTCTCTAGCCCTCAAAGAAATTAGTCCCCCTTCAAAATGACCCCACATTTTCTGTGCTGCTCAGCATACTTAAACTGTTTGATCTTTAAGAGAAGCTTGTTATGTATTGGGTCCTGAGAACTCATTAGAGAATACAGAGGACAGATCTTTTTCTTGACTAGTATCTGTTCATGATCAGCACTCAGGTTCAGGCAGTGTGGTGTAGTGGTTTCTGCCATAGGCTCTGGAGTTTAAACCTCAGCTTTTTTACTTGTCAGACTGGTAATTTGCCAGTACCTCAATTTCCTCATCTGGAGCATTAGATATAATATTGTTGTTGTTGACATTCAGTTGTTAAGTCGTGTCCAACTCTTTGTGACCCCATGGACTGCAATATGCCAGACTCCCCTGTCCTTCACTATTTCCCGGAGTTTGCTCAGATTCCTGTCCATTGAGTCGGTGATGCTATCTAGCCATCTCATCCTCTGCTGTCCCCTTCTTCTTTTGCCTTCAATCCTTCCCAGCATCAGGATATTTTCCAGTGAGTTGGTTCTTTACATCAGGTGGCCAAAGTATTGGAGTTTCAGCTTCAGCATCAGTCCTTCCAATGAACATTTAGGGTTGATTTCCCATTAGGTTTCCCATAAGATATTTTGAGAGGTAAATGAAGTAGATCATGAAAGGTGTTCTAAATAATGCTTGGCACATTGTTAGATTTTAACAAATGTTTACCATCATTATCAATCAAAAGAAAGATAGAAAGGTGGGAAGAAACCCAGGCCAGTGAGTGTATGTGTGTGTGTGCGTGTGTGTACATGAGCAAGAGTAAGTATGGAAGTGAGTTGCTGGGAGAAGGGAACTTGAAGAAGCAGGGAGCAGAGCAAGAGGAAGGTGGTGGGGATTTTAGAAAGAGCTGAGTGGGATCCAAGTGTCTTAAAGACTGATTCTCATTTTGTGTTTGCTTTCGACACAAGAAGGATGGAGAAAGCAGCAAACTGCCTGTCGGGTTGCTGTCCTTGCCCAGGTGGTGCCATGAAGAGCGCTGAGCTTTGCTTTCAGTGGAACCACATGTGTTGGGATTTGTAGTCTCCTGAGGCCGGTCAGAAAGGGGCTCAGTGGGGTCGACTCTTGATGCTCTGAATGCTGCAGTGACCTTTTGTCTTCCAAGAAAGTCTTCTTTCACCACACCTGGAGCCACTCACAGACCAAGGAGCTGCTGGAGTGGACCCAGCAGGCTGCAGGTGTCTGTGACCTCACGGTTTAGGGATTCAGGATATTTTGACCTTACCATTTTGTTCCAAGAACATTGTGAATATCAGACTTTTAGTAGAATTGTGCCAATATTGATTGTTTTATGTTGGAAACGTATTTTTTTCCTTAGGGACTCCCATTAATTCAGTTTCAAATCTTGATTAATATTCTAGCTAGCACAGGAAATACTTTTGGATATTTTTCTATTTTTAATAAGATTATTTTCATTTGGATTTGATTCAAAGAGAAACAGAGAAAAGAGGGAAGGTTGAAAAAGGGATCAAGAAAGGGAGACAGAGCAGAAGGCAGAGAGAGAAGAAGCAGAGAAACACAGAGGAATGCATACACAAGCACATTTACACAAAGACACAAAGGAAAATCCAAAGATGCAGACTTAGAAGAATTGGGGGATTTACAGAGGTTGTCACACAACGAGAGAGGGAGACAGAGAAGCACAGAAAGATGAGGGGAGAGAAAGCTACATAGGACAAATGTTCGGGTATGCACACGTGTGCAGACACTTGCATGCACAATCACAAAGCAAGAGAATCATAGACAAGACACACACACACACATACCCCACAACCAAAGAGGCAGCAGCTGTTCTGGTGCATTATTTGCCAAATTTTAGGGACTAGCAGGATCAGAATACCATTAGGATCAAACAGTGGGGTTGAACTTCATGATTAAAATGGCAGAATTAAGATCAGGTATATAAAGTTCTTCACAGAGTACTTGATAAATAGAAGTTATTAATTGTTAGCCCAGATACTTGCAGCAGAAACCCCTTTCCTGGTTGGAGACGGATTTCAGGTGACCTTAGAGATTTTTTCCTTCCAGGGTTGGGAGCAAGCTGGTTCAGAGCTTCCTCCTCATCCATTGACATGTTTCCCACTCCTCTCTTTTATATTCTTGAGATGCATGGTGGGCACAAAATAAAGCTATTATTTGCTCCTCTTTAGTAAGGTGGCAAACCTTGTAAAGACTGGTGGAATGGGGGCTGCTGGGCAATGAAATTTGGTACAACAGACTGAAATAAAATAAAATGTCTGTGACTGGGGGCACCAAATGCCGTGAGACTCATTCTAAGCAGTGTTTTTTTATGGCTGTTTCAAGATCTCAAAATCCTTATGGTTTCTTAAATCCCAAGGAAATGGGCCTGAAGACACAGAGAATGTAAACTAGATCTTTGAAATTCCCTCCGGTTATTCTCTGGAAACCTATTTCTGCAGAAGTGCATTCTGATTGACAAAAGCTCACTTTTATATTCACAATCTCACCCTGTCAAGGTCTAGTCTAAAATCACCCTCAGAGAATATTGTGCAGTAACTTCTAAAAAGCCCCAATCCTCTCAATTTATGCATTTAATTTATTGTTTTTCTCTTTCAGAGCTTTCCTTTGTTCATAACCAAATCCCAATTTTGAGTGCCTATTGCACACCCCTAAACCATGATGTTGGTTAAAAATACCATGAAGGTATTTTTAAAATTTAGAACTTGAAATTCCCTTCATTTACTTTCAAGTCCCTTGACCTTTGGAAATTTATATAAAATTTCCCATCCCTCCCAATCTCCTACTTTATGCTCCCTTTGGAAGCAGTTAATTAATTTCATTTCTCAAAGATGCTTTGTTTCCTTAAGTAGTTCAGTCTGGCTAGTCTTCCACTGGGTATCACTTTTCGCCAGCACTTTACGCAGATTCATTCAGAAATGGCTCATTGTGGGCCAGTTGTCTGGGTTTGATGGGGCTGTTGCTTGTGAGGTCAGGGTCTGTATGTATCACTCAGTTGTTCAACAATCATCACTGAATCTCTGACATGGGCCAGGCACTGAGGATACAAAAGCCTGACCTATTGAATCCCTGCCTCCAGGCCCTAAAGCCCTCAGTGACAGAGCTGGGTGGGGCCCTCACAGGCACTTTGGGGGATTTCATACAGAAAATACAAGATGTAAGAGCTGGTAAGTAAGGCCAGGCCAGTGCCTTTGACGGGGAGTTGAGAAACCAGCAGAGTACACGCATCTGTCAAGCCAACAGGCCTGTAAATGGGAGATAGAACCAAGAGTCAGTAACCAGACAAACAGCAGATTAGAAGGGGATTAGGGTGAGTCCGTTCCAGGATGACCGCCATAAGCTCAGTGTGGGGTGTTGACAGCTCAGATTGATGGTCCCGGAGGTACCCAGCACATGGGCGTTTCTGCTGGATTAAAGGCACAGGCTCTGGAGGGGCCCTCTCCACCATCCACCATCCCTCAGGCCTTCCATGCAATGTGATTTGGAAGAGGGCAACCTCCACTGCACTCAGTCAGAGAGCAGAGGGGTGTTCTGGGATGTTCACTTGAAAGGCCTGATTAACTTCTCTGAGTCATCTCCTTTGCATGGCTCTAGGTGTTGAAGCTGGAAAAGGTGTCTGTGGTAACCTTATGTTTCTTCAATTGCTTTCTCTGGCTTCCTGTCTTGGGCTGGGGGTCAGGATGAGGAAGTGTAGAGAAAGCCCAGGTGCGGACAGGTCAGGCTAGCAGAGGCGGTGGTCGATAAGGTGAATGGGATATCCCATCCTAGAGATGGGATAGCTTGGGGCAAAGATCAACATGGTGACTTGCACGACTTAGGGTGAGTCTCAGAAGTGCCTGTGAGTTTGGGGGAGGGGCACATTGTAAAGACAGAGATGTAGAAGATGGGTGGATTGATAGAAGCAGCCAGAGGTCCAGTGTAGAACTTTAAAATTTTGGTGAGTTTTCCTATTATTGTCAGAAACACACTGTGGCCTTAGAAGTGTGGTAGCTACATTTATTGTTACTGTTCAGTCGCTAAGTCATGTCTGACTCTTTGTGACCCCATGGACTACAGCACGCCAGGCTCCCCTGTCCTTCACTGTCTCCTGGAGTTTGCTCAGATTCATGTCCATTGAGTTGGTGATGCTATCTAACCATCTTATCCTTTGTCACCCCCTTCTCCTTTTGGTAGCTCCATTATAAACCTAAACTTATGATTTTTCAAGGAGTTTTCAGGACTGAGAGTGAAGGAGCTATCCCTTGGGAGTGTTACACTGGGGAGAACTGTGCTAGATTCCACATTGTGCATGGACCTCAGAGAACTCTCTACTTCTGCTCACTCCTCCAGCCCCTTGCCTATTCCAAGCCCTGGGGCAAAAGTCAGCATGACCACTTGCATGACTTAGGGTGAGTCCAGGCTTCCCACAAGGCCTGGGAAGCAAGACATTTGGGTAGAGCTAGGTCTTTTGGTAGAAGAGACCCACTTACAGTCAGTATATTTAGTCTATCAAATGATGCCAAGACTGTGTCAAGCCATGCCAGCCATGATTGGGCATAAGCAATCTCTGCCTTTCACACTAAATGATCCTAATTCTACTTGTGACTGGACTAATTTCTGGGCACAGAAGTTCTTGGAGCAGGATGTTTTACTGTTGTCTTGTAGATTGAGAAATCTGCTTAGCAGTTTGAATCTGAAACATTAAAAATAATTTCATCTCATCTGAAGGTCCAGAAATAAAAAAAAAATTGATATTCTGACACTGGCCAACATGGGGCACAAATGACATGGTCATAGATGATAGATGAAGGATGAGGTAACTTACCAGTAGAATGGTACAGAAATGACAGTGCTGGGCCTAAGCTTTAAAAGGCAAATTCATTTCCCCTTGTACTCTGGGGAGTCCTGAATTGCCAGGTTATAGGAGAAGCACAGTAGCTGGGATTTAGACTCTTGTGAGATCCAGCTGAGCCCAGTCCAGATAGATGAGTAAGCCATCTTGAATGTTCCAGCCCAGCTGATATTGCCAGATGCAGCCAGTATCACATAAGCAGAAGAATCACCCGTCTGATTCCAAGCAATGCACAGAATCTTTAGAGATAATAAATTAATTGCTGTTTTAAGCCACTAAGATTTGGAGTGGTGTGTTGTGCAGCCATAAGTAATTGAAACAAGAGACATATTCTTCATCAGTTCAGTTCAGTTCAGTCGCTCAGTCGTGTCTGACTTTTTGCGACCCCATGAACCACGGCACTCCAGGCCTCCCTGTCCATCACAAACTCCAGGAGTTTACCCAAACTCATGTCCATCGAGTCGGTGATGCCATCCAACCATCTTATCCTCTGTCGTCCCCTTCTCCTCCTGCCCTCAATCTTTCCCAACATCAGGGTCTTTTCCAATGAGTCAACTCTTCACATCAGGTGGCCAAAGTATTGAAGTTGCAGCTTCAACATCAGTCCTTCCAATGAACACCCAGGACTGATCTCCTTTAGGATGGACTAGTTGGCTCTCCTTGCAGTCCAAGGGACTCTCAAGAGTCTTCTCCAACACCACAGTTCAAAAGCATCAATTCTTCAGCACTCAGCTTTCTCTCACATCCATACATGACCACTGGAAAAACCATAGCCTTGACTAGATGGACCTTTGTTGACAAAGTAATGTCTCTGCTTTTTAATATGCTGTCTAGGTTGGTCATAATTTTCCTTCCAAGGAGTAAGCGTCTTTTAATTTCATGGCTGCAATCACCATCTGCAGTGATTTTGGAGCCCCCAAAACTAAAGTCAGCCACTGTTTCCACTGTTTCCCCATCTATTTGCCATGAAGTGATGGGACCAGATGCCATGATCTTAGTTTTCTGAATGTTGAGCTTTAAGCCAACTTTTTCAGTCTCCTCTTTCACTTTCATCAAGAGGCTCTTTAGTTCTTCACTTTCTGCCATAAGGGTGGTGTCACTTGCATATCCAGAGAAGGCAATGGCACCCCACTCCAGTACTCTTGCCTGGAGAATCCCATGGATGGTGGAGCCTGGTGGGTTGCAGTCCATGGGGTTGCTAAGAGTTGGACACAACTGAAGTGACTTAGCAGCAGCAGCAGCAGCACTTGCATATCTGAGGTTATTGATATTTCTCCCGGCAATCTTGATTCCAGTTTGTGCTTCCTCCAGCCCAGTGTTTCTCATGATGTACTCTGCATATAAGTTAAATAAGCAGGGTGACAATATACAGCCTTGACATACTGCTTTTCCTATTTGGAACCAGTCTGTTGTTCCATGTCCAGTTCTAACTGTTGCTCCCTGACCTGCCTACAGATTTCTCAAGAAGCAGGTCAGGTGGTCTGGTATTCCCATCTCCTTCAGGATTTTCCACAGTTTATTGTGATCCACACAGTCAAAGGCTTTGGCATAGTCAATAAAGCAGAAATAGATGCTTTTCTGGAACTCTCTTGCTTTTTTGATGATCCAGCGGATGTTGGCAATTTGATCTCTGGTTCCTCTGCCTTTTCTAAAACCAGCTTGAACATCTGGAAGTTCATCGTTCACGTATTGCTGAAGTCTGGCTTGGATAATTTTGAGCATTACTTTACTAGCGTATGAGATGAGTGCAATTGTGCAGTAGTTTGAGCATTCTTTGGCATTGCCTTTCTTTGGGATTGGAATGAAAACTGACCTTTTCCAGTTCTGTGGCCACTGCTGATTTTTCCAAATTTGCTGGCATATTGAGTGCAGCACTTTCACAGCATCATCTTTTAGGATTTGAAATAGCTCAACTGGAATTCCATCACCTCCACTAGCTTTGTTCGTAGTGATGCTTCCTAAGGCCCACTTGACTTCACATTCCAGGATGTCTGGCTCTAGGTGAATGATCACACCATTGTGATTATCTGGGTCATGAAGATGTTTTTTGTACAGTTCTCTGTATTCTTGCCACCTCTTCTGCTTCTGTTAGGTCTCTACCATTTCTGTCCTTTATCGAGCCCATCTTTGCCTGCAATGTTCCCTTGGTATCTCTAATTTTATTGAAGAGATCTCTAGTCTTTCCCATCCTATTGTTTCCCTCTATTACTTTGCATTGATTGCTGAGGAAGGCTTTCTTATCTCTCCTTGCTATTCTTTGGAACTCTGCATTCAAATGGGTATATCTTTCCTTTTCCCCTTTTCTTTTCACTTCTGTTCTTTTCACAGCTATTTGTAAGGCCTCCACAGACAGCCATTTTGCTTTTTCTTGGGGATGGTCTTGATTCTTGTCTCTTGTACAACGTCACGAACCTCTGTCCATAGTTCATCAGGCACTCTGTCTATCAGATCTAGTCCCTTAAATCTATTTCTCACTTCCACTGTATAGTCATAAGGGATTTGATTTAGGTCATACCTGAATGGTCTAGTGGTTTTCTCCACTTTCTTCTTTCTTCAATTTCAGTCTGAATCTGGCAATAAGGAGTTCATGATCTGAGCCACAGTCAACTCCCAGTCTTGTTTTTGTTGACTATATAGAGCTTCTCCATCTTTGGCTGCAAAGAATATAATCAATCTGATTTCAGTGTCAATCATCTGGTGATGTCCATGTGTAGAGTATTCTCTTGTGTTGTTGGAAGAGGGTGTTTGCTATGACCAGTGCATTCTCTTGGCAGAACTCTATTAGCCTTTGCCCTGCTTTATTCCGTTCTCCAAGGCCAAATTTGCCTGTTACTCCAGGTGTTTCTTGACTTCTTACTTTTGCATTCCAGTCCCCTATAATGAAAAGGACATCTTTTTGGGGTGTTAGTTCTAGAAGGTATTGTAGGTCTTCATAGAACTGTTCAACTTCAGCTTCCTCAGCGTTATTGGTCGGGGCATAGACTTGGATTACCATGATATTGAATGCTTTGCCTTGGAAACCAACAGAGATCATTCTGTCATTTTTGAGATTGCATCCAAGTACTGTATTTCAGACTCTTTTGTTGACTATGATGGCTACTCCATTTCTTCTAAGGGATTCCTGCCCACAGTAGTAGATATAATGGTCATCTGAGTTAAATTCACCCATTCCAGTCCATCTTATTTCACTGATTCCTAGAATGTCGATGTTCACTCTTGTCATCTTCTGTTTGACCACTTCCAATTTGTCTTGATTCATGGACCTAACATTCCAGGTTCCTATGCAATATTGCTCTTTACAGCATCGAACCTTGCTTCTATCACCAGTCCCATCCACAACTGGGTGTTGTTTTTGATTTGGCTCCATCCCTTCATTCTTTCTGGAGTTATTTCTCCACTGATCTCCAGTAGCATATTGGGCACCTACCAACCTGGGAGTTCATCTTTCAGTGTCCTATCTTTTTGCCTTTTCATACTGTTCATGGGGTTCTCAAGGCAAGAATACTGAAGTGGTTTGCCACTCCCTTCTCCAGTGGATCACATTCTGTCAGACCTCTCCACCATGACCCGTCCGTCTGGGGTGGCCCCACATAGCATGGCTTAGTTTCACTGAGTTAGACAAGGCTGTGGTCCATGTGATCAGATTTGCTAGTTGTCTGTGACTGTGGTTTCAGTCTGTCTGCCCTCTGATGCCCTCTCTCAGTGCCTACCGTGTTACTTGGGTTTCTCTTACCTTGGAGGTGGGGTATCTCTTCACGGCTGTTCCAGCAAAGCACAGCTGCTGCTCCTTACCTTGGATGTGGGGTAGCTCCCTCATCCTTCATAGTCTTACTTATTGGAGAAGTTAGCAGATTATGACCCCTGGACCAAATCTGGCCCACAGTCCATTTTTTTAAGTGAAATTTTATTGGAACAAAGCTCTGTGTATTTGCCTAAGTATTTCCTATGTCTGCTTTGGCAGAGTTGAGTAGTTGCAACAGACAATGTATAGCCTACAAAACTGAAAAAGATTCACTCTCAAATCCTCTATAGACAGTGTCTGATTTACTTGCCCATGATCTATTATAGTAATCTACAAAAAAGGTAAAAGATAAGCAGAAATGATCTCTTTTAAAACAGTGGGAAAAACCCAAGTGTGTAGAAACCACTGGTATATGGGAAGTGCCTTGTCTTTCATGGTCAGAGGTTTTAAATGTGCTTGTGTGGTTTGGCTCAACTTCTTGAGCCCATGCTTTCTTCCATGAGAAAAACATGCTCCAGATAGCTGTAGGTGATTTTGCATGGGTCTCAGAATGAGTGATACATAGAGCAGAACTAAACCTGCAGTCTTGTTGGTAAGCTGGTCCTAATACAGCTGAGTCCAGCAGAGTTCAGCAAACAAACCCTGCAGACTTACGAAACATAAATAAATCTTTATTTCTCCTGCTTCTCCTCTGTAATTGACATTTACAGTCCTGCTGTTGTTAGTCACTGAAACTTTTGGAATTGTTTGTTACCTAGCATATTTGCAACTATGCCTAACTAATACAAAGCTCAAGAAGCATAGAAAGAAAGGGAATTTTCTTTACATTGGGTTGCTACTAGTCCATACAGTACCACTGTGAAAATTAGAAAAAGGTGGTCCTCTGTCAAGATACTTTATTTCCCATCTGTCAGAAAGTTTACATATTATGACTATGCTGTAACAAGACACTTGATTGCTAACATCATATGTATTATACTGGATAAATGAAGTTATGAGATCAGTGATGTGAAGGTTACCCAATCAGATGTGTCACCTGTGTGCAGTGAACACATACAAAACCAAAAGTGATGAGTCTACTGTGAGAGAACTCAGTGAGTTGAGTCGTCCTGAATTAACCCGCTATGTTAGAGGCAGATGCAAGGGTATCATTGAAGACATTAGTTTGCTGCATAATATTATGTTTCACTGAAAGAAGTTGTAAGTTATTTTGCATGTGTCTTTGCATCTTTTCATGGGCGAATTCTATTCTCAACCTCCTCACAGATGGTAGCAAAGGTGGACCAGGACAAAGGTAGTGTACTAAGAGAGATAAAGAAGAAAAGCTCATTAAAATGTTAAAATATTACCACAATGACATGTGCCAGTTCCATCTGGGCAAATGCAAAAAAAAAAAAAAAGTTTCTTCTTTGTCCTCTTTTTCTCCTTTGTTTCCCTGTAGGGCAGGGAGGGATAAGTTAAACCTAGTTTACTGACAAGTCAGGACTGAGCTGGGTGTTATTGGATTAATTTTTCCATGTGACTTGTCTAAATTAGTTCAGGTTGAGATGTGTAACTTTGCAGACTGATTCTGTTACTAACTCAAGTTATTGCATCCAGAGCCCCAGGAATTAATCATACCATATGCGCTAATGGAGAAAACCTAGGTTGTTTAGGGGAAAAAAACAGTGCTTTGAATTCTGGCCCCTCAATTTATTAGTGAGCTGAGTTTCAGTTTTTCATTAATAAAGTGGTGAAAGTACTTCCTCCTTCAAAGGGTTGTTATGAGGATTAAATGAGATATTGCACAAGAATAACTCAGAAGAGTGTGCTACAGAGTTGACATTTACTGTTGGTATCCTTTCCATTTCTCTTCTGGCCAAAACAGGGGAAAAAGCAAAGTGGAAATTATGTCTTTGGTATCTTCCTATCTCTCTTCTTTCTTATCTTTGGTGTCCTTTTATTTATCATTTCTTTATCTCTGACATTCTTGCTTCCATTTTGTGAGCAGCCAAGTTTACATTTTTGTTCATATAAAGTTGCAGAAGCAAGTACATGATTATAGCATGTGTATTCTTGCTCAGTTAGATCCAGGCAAGCATCAGGCATGTCTGCATCTGTTACTGAACTCAGGTTTGGCTGCTTGCTTCTTGGAAGCCAGTCCTCAAGAGACAAGTGCTGGTAGATGGCTTTATTCAGGAGGCTGGCAATCAGGGGAGAAGGTGGACTCGTGTCCAAAAACCAACTCAGAAGATTCTGCTCAACCATGAAAGTTTTTAAAGGGAGTGTCATTTATGGGAGGGCGTCAGAGTCTTTGTTATCTTCCATTGTGCAGACTTCCTTCTAATTAGTTAGAGGTGTAGTAACAGGAATCTTGTTTTCAACCTGAAGTTACCATCCTTCACCTGGGTGGGGCCTTTAATTCCTGCAGAAGAACTCAAAGGTATTGTTATCTGTATTGTTCTCTATATTTCTTAGGGAGGGTTTTCCAGATGGCTCAGTGGTAAACAATCCTGCCAATGCAGGAGGTGCAGGGGACAGGGGTTAAATCCCCGGGTGGGGAAGATCCTCTGGAGGAGGAAGTGGCAACACACTTCAGTTTTCTTGCCTGGAGAATCCCATGGACAGAGGAGCCTGGTGGGCTACAGCCCATGAGGCCACAAAGAGACAGACATGATTGAAGTGACACAGCACACATGTATTAGTTCTAGACAGCTCTTCCTTTGTTTCTATATTCCCTCTTTTCCCTCATGAGCAACTGTTTGAATCTGGCCTGTGGAGCTCAGGGAAGGTCACAGAGGCTGAATGAAGCCTATTTCCTACAGATCAGAAATAGGGGACACAGAAAGGATTTGTACCTGGGAGGACCTCATAGGGTCCTGTTCCATTTCTCATCTCTTGAAAGTGAAAGTGAAAGTGCAAGTTGCTCAGTCGTGTCCAACTCTTTGTGACCCCATGGACTATACAGTCCATGGAATTCTCCAGACCAGAATACTGGGGTGGGTAGCCTTTCCCTTCTTCAGGGGATCTTCCCAACCCAGGGATCGAACACTAGACTGTAAACTCTCTGAAGACAGGGGTTTGTGAATCTTATTCACATGGTACACACAGGGCCTGGCCAGTATCAATCAAGTACATTGTGAACTAAGCAGTGATGCTTATTGGATTATAATTGTATTGTGAAAATGTGTCTATGTCACATTTTGAAAAATTTTTTCATCTGTTCGTTTAATATTTATTACTTGTTCACTGTCTGTGTGTCTGAATTTTCTGGCTGTGAGTAGAAATGATGATATTGTTGGAGATTTCATTTGGAAAGGAAGTGTTTCTCTAGTGCTCCTTTTTGAGCTTCTGGGTCAGATTAAGACATCCTTGGAAAAAAGATAAATCAAAGTGTAAATTGTATACCAATGATATAATGAGACTACATGACCATGTGAAGCTGCTCAGTCATGTCTGAGTGACCCCATGGACTGTAACTTACCAAGCTCCTCTGTCCATGGGATTTTTTTTTTTTTTTTCATTTATTTTTATTAGTTGGAGGCTAATTACTTTACAATATTGTAGTGGTTTTTGCCATACATTGACATGAATCAGCCATGGATTTACATGTGTTCCCCATCCTGAATCCCCCTCCCACCTCCCTCCCCATCCCATCCCTCTGGGTCATCCCATGGGATCTTACAGGCAAGAGTACTGGAGTGGGTTGCCATTTCCTTCTCCAGGGGATCTTCCCAACCTAGGGATCGAACCTGGGTCTCCTGCATAAAGCGTCCTGCAGACGTTTTACCATCTGAGCCAGCAGGGAAGCCAATAAGACTACAACTAAGCTCTAAAAACTTCTTACTTTAAAATTTTGTGTTACTCAAAAATAACTTTCAGAAATCATATTGATTGAATTTCCAGTAATCAAATGTTACATAAGTTTGAATTTCTAAAATGTAGTTCTAACAGCATTTGGCTTTTTATCTGTTTTGTATGTATGTTGGGGATCCTGGTAAGATTTAATTTGAGAAAACAGCACAACTGCTGAGAAAACTGCTCTGGAGCAGTTGGGCAAACTTTTTCTGCAAAGGGCCAGATATTACATATTTTGGGCTTTGCAGACTCCATGGTCTCTCTTGCAATTACTCAAGTAGACTGCTAGAGCTTAAAAGCAGCCACAGAAGATAAAGAAAGGTACGAGTGTGGCTGTGTTCTAATAATACTTTATTTACAAAAGCAGGCAGGGGGTAAGGTGTGACCTTGTAGTTTGCAAACCCCTGATCTAGAAGGGAGAGGATGATGGACTTTGTAATTCATAGACTTGTGTGTGTGTGTGTGTGGGGGGGGTGTCACTTACTTATTCTCTCTCATCATCAGTGTGTGTGTGTGTATGTGTTAGTCACTCAGTCATGTCCGACTCTTTGTGACCCCATGGACCGTAGCTCACCAGGCTCCTCTGTCCATAGAAGTCTCCAAGCAAGAATACTGGAGTGGGTTACCATTCCCTTTTCCAGGCATCATCAACGTCATCATCTATAAAAGAGGGCTGATGAAATCTACCTCACTGAGTGTCGAGAAGTTTAAGTAAGATAGGCTATGAAAACACCCAGTATAGCCATCGTTTTCTTTCTTGATTTTCTTTCCTCTCTTTTCTCTTGCTTTAACCAGAACCCTTGCATTTCTTTGGTGCAGCTACCTGAGCTAGTCATTGCTTGGGGTTTGATACTCACAAAAAAGAGAATTAAGGCCTAAGGGGAATTTGTGTTAGAAGCAAGCACTCACTAGCTGAACTGGCGCTCCAGAGAGAAGATTCTGAAGCCAAGGCTCTTTCTCTATTCTCCCTTTAAAAATTTTTTTCTTTGGTCATGCTGAGCAGCATGAAGGATCTTAGTTCCCCAACCAGAGGTTGAACTTGTGCACCCTGCAGTGGAAGCGTGGACCGTCAGGGGAATCCCTCCATACTCACTTAATAGCCTTACTTTGGGGAAGTTATTTCTTCACCTTTGATCACTACCTGCCCACCTCCACTGCAATTAGTTCTTCAAATAGTAAAACATGGACTCAGATTTTCTTTAAGCCTGGACAAGTCTACCAGGACTCACTCACTCTCTCCTACAGCGCAGGGAGTTTTGTACCACAGAGACTTAGCATAATCTTGGTGTTCAGTTGAAAAAGAGCTTAGATTGACATAACTAGGCAGTTTTGGAGATAGACACGCCTGGGGTTGAACTGACTCCTGTCCTAAAAAGTGATATGATCTTGGGCAAAAGAGCAAACTTCTCTGAGCTTTCATTCTTTCGTAATAATTAAAGGGATGATAATGCCTACCTCGAAGAGTTGTTGAAATGAACTTTAGGAAATGTGTAGAAAAAAAAAAAACAGACGCCTTAGACTTGGACTAGCAGATGGAGAAAGCTAGGATTAAGTTTGATATATAAATACTGTTGAAAAAATAAGTGAAAACCAATACCATCATTATGATTTTTATCATGACACATATGGTAACTGAGATGCTGTTGTTCAGTTGCTAAGTCATGTCTGACTCTTTGTGACCCTATGGACTGCAGTAAGCCAGGGTCCTCTATCCGCTGTCTCCCAGAGTTTGCTCAGATTCATGTCCATTAAGTCAGTGATGCTATCTAGACAACTCATATTAATCTCTATCATCACCAGCATTTACTATTGTCTTCAATCTCTCCCTTTTTTATTACCAACAAGTTATACATCATTAAAAACAATGCATTGCCATTTTGAATCTCAGTTACAAGTCTCAGGATATTCAGACTGTGTGAAGCTGAGGATTTGGGAAATCACTGAACCCTGAACTTAAATGCCTCCTCCTTTCTTTAGCTTCCTTTGTGTAAATTCTTATAGACTAAGTGAAGTGGGGTTAATAGAAATCAACTTACAGGGCAATTGGGAGGATTAAGTACATAGTAGTGCCAATAAATAGATAGACAGAGGCTTAATAAAAATGAGTAGTCATACTGCTTCATTCTCTTCTAAGCAAAATATACAAACTAGGCTGTCTGTTTGGTGCCCCCTGGAAACTCTCTCTCATCCTCCAAACTATGTCTCCTTGGGGTCCTCAGAGTGTAGCTCCCATTGTCCATCCACACCAGGTGTGAAGGGCTGTTGACAACTTGAAGTGTGGTCACTCTGGGATGGGAAAGAAGGTTGGATGGGGTGGTGGTGGTCATTGTAACATGTGTTTAGGCCATTATTGCAAACATAGATGGCTATAGGGACCACAGAGGAACCTCAAACTCATGATGCAGCCTGGATATACGTGTCCCATTTCTTAAAACACATCAGCCTGTGAGGTCATCTTTTACTTTTCTCTTTTGACTTAGAAATAAAAATAGAGGAATATTTCTCTAGCTGTTCTCCAATGTTATCTGTGGAAGTCTTGGGTGCCTGAGACAATTTCAGAAGGTCCATGATGTCCAAACTAATTTTATAAAATACAAAGCATTACTTGCCTTTTTCACTGTATTGATATTTGCTGTGATGGTACAAAAGCAATAGTGATTCAGCAGGAATAAAGGCAGTGATACCAGACCATTTTAGTAGTTACTGTATTCTTCATGGTCATGCACTCAAATTTAAAGAAGAAATGCCAACTTCACTTACAGATATCCTTGGAGAAATAGTAAGCGTTATTAATTTTATTAAATCTGTCTCCAGAAAAACATTTGTGCAATTGTTTGAGTTACAAGCTGAACTAGCCATTTTTTTTTTCTTCATGGAACAGCATTTTTCAAACTATGGATATTCATACATGGGTATCTGGCATTCATTCAAAAATTAATGAAATCAGCTTGTCTCTTCAAGGGAAACAACTGTCAGAATTTGTTGCAGTGGTGAAGTTGGAGCTTTCAAGTAATATTAATATTTGGGAAAACCTATGTCTGTAAGTGTGAGCTTGATACCATGCTAATACTTTAAAGACTTTTTCCAACAAGATAACATTAAAAACAAATGTTACTTTTTTGATGCTATAGAATGGAATGTGTCAACACTTGGCAGATCTGCACAACTCATTAAACCAATATTTTCCAAATGACTAATACATTGTATTGTAAAATCTTGCATGAGTAGAAGATACTTTCAAAGTGTAAGACCAATGGATTTTAATGTAGCAGAGTATGAGTTTGTTGGTGTGGTTGCAGATTCCACATTATAACTAACATTTAAGAATATATCATTTGCTGAGTTTCAGTATAGTATCAAAGAATCATGTTCACAATTATGTGAAAAAGCTATGAAAGCATGTTTCCATTTTCCAATTGTGTGAGGCTGATTTTCTTCATTTGCTTTAGCCAAAATAACATAGCACAGTAGACTAAATGCATAAACTGTTAAGAGAATCCAATTGATTCTACCAAACCAGACATTCTAAAGAGATTTTCAAAAATATAAAAACAAAGCCATTCTTCTTGTGATGTTTCTTTGTTTTGGAAAATAACTTTTCATAAAAATATGTGATTGATGTTAATAGGAAATATCTTTATATTTTATACTTTCTCAGTTTTAATTTTTAATATAGTAAATATTTATCAGTTCAGTTCAGTTCAGCCGCTCAGTCGTGTCCGACTTTTTGCGACCCCATGGACAGGCCTCCCTGTCCATTACCAACTCCCGGAGTTTACTCAAACTCATGTCCATCGAGTCGGTGATGCCATCCAGCCATCTCATCCTCTGTCGGCCCCTTCTCCTCCTGCCCCCAAGCCCTCCCAGCATCAGGGTCTTTTTCCAATGAGTCAACTCTTCGCACGAGGTGGCCAAAGTATTGGAGTTTCAGCTTCAGCATCAGTAGATCTACACAAAATCCATTTGTAGATTTACACAAAAACAGAAAGTCTTTGAGGGCTTAATGACTTTTTTAGAGTGTAGCGGGATCCCAAGACAAATATTTGAGAATCTCTATTATAAGACATAGTGATGAGAGCAGCAAAGGCGTGGCTTGCTGTTGGGAGGGCGGAGCCCGCGGCAGCTGCAAATCGCCTGCTGTGTCTCGTGGGGCTGCCGCTCCTCGGCGCCCACGGACTGTTGCTATGAGGGGAGGGCAAGTCCAGCATTGCCAGGGGCTCTGGTTTTCAAAGAAAAGCCAGAATTCCACACCCTAGTGTCACATCTCTCAGTTTTCATATTGACAGCACATTCAAGAAAATTTTAATACCCTGTGTGGATAGAAGAAAATTCACGTGGGTACAGGACGCTGCCTATGGGACAGCCTCTGGTCCAGGCTTGTATGCTGACAAAGCTCTGTACCAGAGGGGAGGATGTATGACTGTGATGATGATAATATAGTCAAGATGAAATAACAGTAAGGATTTAAAGAGGAAGGGTTTTAGAATTTTGTGTGTATGATAAAAAAAAATTCTTCAAAAAATCACAAATTCCTAGAAACTTACCAGATGATTGTGTTCTACATGGTAGACATTGTGTTCAACCCATTGGGGAGCCTGGGAGAAGAAATGAGGGCTTTCTCTTGCTTCCGTTTAATTTCTTTTCTGAAAATGAGTGCTTTTTGTCTCTACTCCTCAGTGTAAAGAAAACCAACTCCAGACAACATAATAGCTCTCTGTTTTATTATAGTGTGGTTGCATACTTCTCTTCTCAACAGTTTGCCTCCTTATAAATTGGCAAAAAAAAAAAAAAAAAAAAAATGAAATGATGCTGGATTCCTTAAAGTTAAGCAGCTTGTAGCTCCATTTGCAACAAAAGTGAAAAACAACTCAAAAGTAGCACAATTGGAAAATTCATCAGAATTGTGTAAATAAAAATGCTTTTAATTTAGCAGACTTATTTCAAGAGCAAACCAAAATGTGTTTTTATGTTTCTAAATCAAATGATTCTATTTTTTTGTAAAGGGTATGAAATAACAAGTATTGCATATATTTAAATTTTCTTTAACAATTGTGATTGTTTACTTAAACGTATAAGCAAACAAATAAAGAAAACTTTTCCATCCCAACTATCAATTATTATTTTACTCAGGCAATTTACTCATGGCAGTCTTTTTTAAAAACACCAATATAGTCCATCTTTTTCGTTAGGGTGAGGTGAGAACAAAATCAGTTTTTGAGGTTTGTGGTATAATGACAAGAAGTAGAATGGGGTCAGATATTCCTGGATTTGAATTTTCCTCCTATCATTCATACTAGCTATGTGATAAGATTTTGTGCAGATTTTGAAGCTCTATTAAACCTATTTGTCCTTTTGCAACATGAGAATGGTAAGGCTGGTTATGAGAATTCAGTGAGGAGCTAGCAATCAACACAACTTGGCAGGTAGGCAAAACAGCTACAAGAATATAATAAGAGCTAACCTTTACAGAGAGTTTATCACTATGTACTAGATATTGATCTAGACATTCTGTATGAATTAACACATTTAATACAGTGGTTTCATGAGAGTGGTGTTATAATTATTCCCAGAGGTTAAGTAAGTCACCCAAGATGACACAGCTAGAAAATTGAGAAGCCAGGACTTGAACCCTGGGAGTAGCAGCTTACTAAATTATCCCTTCTTTCTTTTCTTCTACCTCTCGGCTTTAAACATTTCCATGGTAAGACTACTGGATCTGTGATGCTTATGAGTAACAACAACAAAAAAAGAATGTAGAGCTGAGGGTGGATTTCTCTGTGATTCAGGCAGCACCATGTGGTCCTGCCAAAAACATCAGGGGTTGGTTGGTACCCATAGCTCCAGTCACTAAATCAGACTCAAACCCCATTATGATTATCTCTCTGCATTTAATAAATCTTTCAGAAGTCAATTTCCAGGGACTTATTTTAAGAAAGAGAATACAAAATTTGCTCAAAGCTGAAGAATTATTTAGAATAAGGGAAGTCATCTATTTTTTAAAAGCTGATAAATAATCACAAGCACTACAAAATGCAGAAGAAAATCTTATATGTCTTCATATGACAATGATTTTATAAAATCACTTTCCATAATAAAAATATAAAAATAATTCAGTTTGTTGGCATTTTAAAAATATGTAAATAGTTTAGAAGAGTTCCTTTGAACTTTGTAATTTGTTCTTGGTAATGTCATTTACATTCAGGCTGACTGTCAGATTTGAGAAAACCTCTAGTGAGTTTCATTTGTAATTGAGCTGTTACAGACGAGGCACTCAGTTTGTGGTACTGCTCTGGGTTTTCCCCCAGTAGATCCAGGAATTCTGATAAATTTATTTCACATGTTTTCCATCAAAAGGAGAAAAAACCAATAGTACATTTATAATTGTATATGCTGCATTATGGAGTACACTTCCTCAATAAGAAAGAACTTCTGTTCTTATTAGGCATTAATGAGAACCAAATCTTCTACTTACAGTTTTAAACCTCTGGTGATTGGAAGAATTTTCCTCAGGCTGGCTTCTGTTACACACATTTCAAATTACATTTCTCATCCAGTACCCACAGACTTCCATGCTGGGTCCCCAGGAGCTGTGAATATCTCCGAATGACCTCTGGCTCTGGTGCTGGTGCCAGATGAGTTGGCACAGTAGGCAAGAAGAGTGTTCCTAAGAGTGGTCCTACCCTGGCACAGCTAACAATGACTTCACTATCCACAGAAGTGACTGTGAGCCATGGAAATACCTCCCACTGAACTCAAACTAAATACATTCCAGCTCAACCTGGCCTCAGCCAGATCTCTTAAATGCTATGACTCTCTAAAACACCTGGGTCAAGCGGAAAGCTTGATGGAGAGGAAATTAGAACTAAAAGGCGTGGTGGTCTTAACACATTGCAGTTGAACTGTCTTACTTTTGCACATTTTCCCAAAATGGTTGACCGTATGAAACATTGCTTGGACTTCTCAAGTCACCAGGTAATTGGAGAAAGATTAAGTCACTGTGTGGTAGAGAACAGTTTGAGAAAGACACATTATTATTATTATTTTTTTAAAAAATAATTTTATTTATTTATTTAATTTTGCCTTCACTGGGTCTTTGCTGCTTTGCATGGGCTTTCTCTGGTTGCTGTGAGAGGGAACTGCTCTTCCGTGTGGTGAGTGGTCTTCTTGTTGCAGTGGCTTCTCTTGTTGTGGAGCACAAGCCCTAGGCATGTGGGTCTCAGCAGTTGTGGTGTGTGGGTTCTAGAAAGTGGGCTTCAGTAGTTGCAGCACACGGGCTCAGTAGTTGTGGCTCACGAGCTTAGCTGCTCTGTGGAACGTGGGATCTTCCCAGATCAGGTATCGAACCCGTGTCCACTGTACCACTAGGGAAGTCCCAAGACACATTATCTTGAATTGATCTTCATTAATGCTAGCTAATCATCTGACTCAACAGGTAAACCTTTAAAAAGAGGCAAAATATTGAATACAATTTAGTAATTAATTCTGAGTTTTTGGCCTTGTAATTACAAATTTTGGATGTCACTTTAAGCCAGCCTTTTAAAGATTGTTTGAAACAGATTGTCCAGGCTTCGGATAGCTAATGTGTATGGGGAGGATTCAGAGTCTGTATTTATAATCCTTAAAGAGTGGGTCATTTGATGATTAATACCTGTTTTGGAAGCCTTTGAGAAATTACTAATCATTTTACAAAGGAGGGAACATATTTGGAATAATTTTTCTTTGTGTTTTGAAATGCCATACTTGTTTGCCAATTGGTTCATGAATTTGTCATTAGGTTCATGTATTTTTTTTTTTTTTTGGAAAAATACACATACCATGATATTTTTATGTGTACCAAAAACAATACAATAGGTATGACATTATTGGAATGCCATGAATGAACAAAACAAAAACAAAACCAAAAAACCTGTTCTACTGTTACGAGTCTGGGTAATTTTTTATTGGGATGAAATTTTCAGTGCAAAATTGGACAGTCAAGTCCTCCCTCACACAACTCAGATGTAAATGAAGATGCTGTATGCTGGAGAACTATACAGCACTAAGAAGCTGCTGTCCAAGTTATGGAACATTTAATATGATGGTTTTGGGACGTGTGAGAATGGAAAAACAATGTGTTCATGTATTATGTTACATAAGTCTCTTAAGTACATGTTCATAACTACATTAATAAATTAAATATTATAACTAGAGCTAATGATTTCAACCATTTGTCCATATAACAAGCAGCCATAAAATCTCAGTGGGATAAACAACAAGCATGTACTTATCACCCCAGCATGTTGTTCAGGCTGCCTGGGATTGAGCTGAGCTGCTCCCAGCTCTCTGGGCTGAGCTCCAGGCTGTGCGCTCTGTTCAAGTTGGAGCCTGGGGCTTATTCTTATGAGACCCGTGGGCTGCCCAGGGCATGTTCTTCCCTGGCAATGACAGAAGGACAAGTCCAACCTTGCAAGCAAATCTCAAGCTTCTGCTTGCATTGTATCTACTAACATGTCATTGGCCAAAGCAAGTCACATGATTGAGTCCAAAGTGAAGGGGCAGAAATGTACTTTCCATTCTCCTAAGAGGTGCCAGGCAGTCTCATCACCAAGCCCTGAATCAATGGGCAGTCACATCTTCCCTTCCACTGAAGTGAAAGGGAGGAAATGAACCGACGATGAATTAGTTTTCCATGGTTGTTCTCTTAAATGACCACAAACTTGGTGGCTTAAAACCATAGAAATTTATACTGTCCCAGATACAGAGGCCAGAAGTTCAGAATCAGGATCACTCATGGGTGATAATAGGGCTGTGCTACCTCCAGAGGCTCTAGTGGAGAATCTTGACTCTTCCAACTGCTGGTGGCGGCTGCCAGCATTCCTTGGCTTGTGGCCACATCATTGCAGTCTTCAAGGCCAGCATCTTCAAATCTCTCTTTACTCCATCATTTTGCCTCCTGCTCTGCGTCAAATGCCCCTCAGCTTCTCTCTTATATGAACACTCCTGAGGGTGTTTAAGGCCCACCTACATAATCCAGATAATCACCCCCATGTTGAGAACCTTAACTTAATCATATCTGTGAAATCCTCACCATGTAATGTAATATTCACAGTTTTTAGGGATTAGGACTTGGCATCTTTGGTGGCTACTATTCTACCTGCTACAACCACAGTTCCTGAAAATGTATATATTCATGCTGAATAAGAATTTTTAAAAAATATTTTTGGAAAAATAGCAGATTACTGTATATTTGGAGTGACTTCATTTGTAATTTAATTGGTAGTATAGGACTAGGAAGACTGGGAATTAGGGCTAACACTTGCACTTAGGTGTTAAAGTCTGAAATTCACACCCTTTAACAGTTCTGCTAAGTCAGAGTCAGAGTCAAGAACCTGCTGTCTTAGTTAGCTCAGGCTGCTACCCATAGACTGGGTAGCTTAAACAGCAGAAATTAATTTTTCACAATTCTGGAGGCTGGAAAATCCAAGATCAAAATGCCAACCGATTTGATTCCTGGTGAGAGCCCTTTTGCTGGCTTGTGGATAGCCACCTTTTTGTTGTGTCCTTACCTGGTGGGTGGTGGGGGGAGGAGAGGGAGAGCTCTGGTCTCTTTCTCTTCTTGCATTCTCAGTTGCTATGTTGTACTTGACTCTTTGCGACCCCATAGACTGTAGCCCTCCAGGCTCCTCTGCCCATGAGATTTTCCAGGTAAGAGTATTGGAGTGGGTTGCCATTTCTTCTTCCAGGGGATCTTCCTGATCTAGTAATTAACTCCTGTATCTCCTGCATTGCAGGCAGGTTCTTTACCACTGAGCCACCTGGGAAGCCCCTTCCCTTCTTATAAAGGCACTAATCTCATCATGGGGGAACCTACTTCATGACCTCATCGAAACTCAATTACCTCCCAAAGGCCCTGCCTCCTAAAACAGTTGCATTGGGGATTAGAACTTAATCGTGAAGTTTTAAGGGACACAAATATTCAGTCCATAGCGCCTGCACAGCTCAATATCTTCTCCACCCACATCCACGTTCAAATCTCCGCCCCCTTGAACTTTGACATTCCCTTTCTGAAAGGATAGAGGAAAAGGGACACTGAGAGATTAATTGCAAGATAGCTACTTGGAGCATCCAGATAGACAAAGAGATAATAAAATGTGTATTTCATTGATGTCAGGATGGAATCCTGCTTGGCTAGTTCAGCTTTTGGGGAGGAGGCCAAGTGACACATTGGAGGTAATAAATACATGGTGGCTTTCTAAGAGGAGCCCTGAGAACTACAGAATCCAGGTACCACTCTTCTGACCTCAATGTTGTCTGAATGAAGAAGGCATGGGAATGTCCCCAAAGGTGATAGACTCTTGTGACTGATTTAATAATAATATTTGGAGGCTTACTTTGGAGAAGACGAGCTGTGTAACGTAAACTTTTCAAGCACCAAGCAGCAGAAAGAGGTGCTGCCTAAGAGGATAACCTGTTTTTTTTTTTTTTTTAATTAAATGAAAAGGAATCTTAAAGGTGGAAAAAAATAGGGTAAGTGTAATCTGTTAATATTTGCTTAATTTTATAAATGAAGTAACTGAGTTCCCATTGATCAAGTATTACCAAGTTTATATAATTAGCTCCAGAGCAGGAACTAGAACTAGGTTTTCTGACACCAGGTTCAGAGTGTTCTCACGGCAGTAACATAGCAGATGCTCTTTGGTTGGGTTTCCAGGCTGCCAGAATTTCTCTTTCTCTGGGGCCAGTTTGGGATATATGGGTATTGTCCTTGTAGACCATGGTCGTGTAGCGTGGCCCTGTCTCTCTGACCAGGAGAGTGGGTAGGAATGTCTCTCCCATGAATGTGGAATCTGAAATAGTAACACATGGAGAGTGGTAATTGATGGTGCTGGGTCACCTAATGACCATTCTCTAGGAAGAAGGTAGCACATGGGAGCAGTGTGGAGTCCACTCTGCTACTTATTATCTCTGACTTTGGGCAAGTTACTTCTCTTTACCTATCTTCTTTGTCTTTGAAATCACCTACTTGGTGATACTGTTTTGAGGACTCTATGAGAAAATATCTTTAAAATATATAGAACGGTGCCAGACATGTAGCAAATATTCAACATGTATCAGTTACTTATCTCCTGCTGAGGCCAGGAGATGCCCTGGGCTCCTTTGCTTTCTGAGTCTTGTTATTTAGTTCTTCTTTTGAGTCTAAGTGATACCATAGGATCTTCTCTACAAGCGTTGTTTCTCTCCTCCTTTATTTAAGCAAGTCAGAGTCAGCTTCTATTTCTTGAAACAAGAATACATTAAATAATATTGATGTTCATGCATTATGGCTCCTACATTATTAGGAAAATTAAACAAAGTGCTATGACTCTTAAAGCTACTTCTAGATTAATCTGGTTAACTTGAGGTACAATTCAATAGGCTTCCCAGGTGGCTCAGTGGTAAAGAATCTGCCTGACCAGCAGAAAACACAGGAGACTTGGGTTTGATCTCTGAATCTGGAAGATCCTCTGGAGGAGGAAATGGCAACCCACTCCAGTATTTTTGCCTGGGAAATCTTATGGACAGAGGAGCCTGGCGGGCAACAGTCCTTGGGGTCACAAAGAGTTGGACACAACTGAACATGCACACATGTGATGACTCCCAGCTAGGGTGTGCGTGTGTGCGTGTGCATGTGCATGCGTGTGTGTGTGTGTGTGTGTGTGTGTGTATGTATGTACGCTGACAGTACGAAATGAGAGCACATGTTCTGTTTGACAAAAAAAATTAAAAATCAATATTTGAGGGAAGCAGTATTAAAAGTAATGTGTACTAATGCTACTTTACATCAGTGAATGGAAGTTGAGCCAGTTAGATCTGTATAAAGAGGGGATAGACAAATTGATCTAAATCATGATGTGTAGTGAAATAGTTCATCATTAATGTATTCAAGAGCTGGTTATCAGTGCTTAAATTACCAAAATATTGACTTTATCTGCCAATACTAGTTGAGAAAATTGTTGCACTCCACCATATTTATTGGATTACATAGATCTTAGTACATATACTATGCAGCCATAAATAAAATTCAGCTGATACATTTAGCAGAGAAAGATCATTTTGATAGCTTATATTCCATAACATTAAAGGGAGTCATTCCTAATATTATGCACCAGATACACTTTTGTTTAACAACTTGCTGTCTTTGTACTTTACATAAATTAGATATATAGCAGCAGGTTCAATTAACTCTACAGAATAAAAATAGCAATTTCTAAAAGCAACTTCAGGACATTTCTGTGTGTAATTCTACAGGATGCCTTCATGCCATTCAATGAATGTAATAAAGATGCTGGTAAAAATAGCATTTGCATTGAATTTTGAATGGAAAATAGAATCAGTGGGGATATTAATAAATACTAAATCTCCAAATGAATCTCCAAGTCTATTAAGAGTTTTAATGCTGCATTTGAAGCTCATAACTCCAGGCAATTCCCTATCTAACTTAGCTTTGGCAAATGTTTATTTTGAGAAATGTTCAGTCATCTGTTTTACAAGCTGATTCTCTTTATACCTGAAACTTTTCATAAGAAAGTCGGCAAAAAAATTGATTCCATTTTTAGGAAAGATGGAGCCCATCTGCTTTAGGGTTGGGGACATACACACAAAGGGCTTCTTTAATAGCTGAGTTGGTAAAGAATCTGCCTGCAGGAGACCCTGGTTCAATTCCTGGGTTGGGAAGATCTGTTGAAGAAGGGATAGGCAACCCACTCCAGTATTCTTGGACTTCCCTTTTTGCTTAGCTGGTAAAGAATCCACTTGCTATGTGGGAAACCTGGGTGCGATCCCTGGGTTGGGAAGATCCCCTGGAGAAGGGAAAGGCTACACACTCTAGTATTCTGGCCTAGAGAATTCCATGGACTATATAGACCATGGGGTCACAAAGAGTCAGACATGACTAAGTGCCTTTCGCTTCACTTCACTTCACTTCACTTCATACAAAGAATATTGCTTATTTGAACAGGAAGAAACCTGAGAGGCTATCATATCTAATCCTTTATTAATAGGTTGTAAATTCCCAGAGTGGTGGAGTACTTGTGTAAGGTTGCTCAGGAATTTGGCAGAGCTGGGGTCATGCCCAGTCCTAGTCTAGGACTCTTTCTGCCACATCCATGTTAACTTTCCTTTTACAGATGAAGAAATTGAACTCCAAAGAGGTTAAATGACTTACCAAGAAGGTCAAATAGCTTGTTAATGGCTGATGGTGACCAGTAGGCCTCTTGATGCTTTTCTGTGGGTTTTGATCAAAATCTATAAGGATATGATCCAATGGGCCCTGGTCTGTGATTGAGAATTTATTTTTCTTATGTCCATCCAGGCATCTGAATACTTTATAAAGAAGAAACTTGTCTTAATAAAGAAGAAACTCCTTTTGTTCTTAATCAGACATTAGACAGAAAATAAAATTACCCTTGGGAAAAGTATTGGCTCAGATTTATGCCAGAGTACTCTGGATTTGGCCAGGTCTCACCAGCCTGTGGGTACAAATAAAATCTCAGTAACATTAGGATCACTATGTCTGGGGTTCATTCATCCCCCTGGCAGAGACAGAAGCAGGCTGGGACTCGGTTTAGCCACTAAGACACCTGGACAGGTAAGGGTGTAAATGATGCATAGGAAGGAAGCAAAGGCACTAGAATCAAACTCTGCCTTTCATACTGTGTTTCCTTTAGCCAGTCCAAACCACATCCAAGGGAGTTTCAGCAATCTGGTAATTGCTTGACTTAACCCTGTTTCTCATTAGTATCAATGACTAATTTTTCTTTGTCAATTGAACCTGTCATTTCTCTCCTCCAGTCCATTCATTCAACAAACTTTTATTGACCTCCTACCTACTGGGTTCCAAGAACTGGAAAAAGTGTAATTAATAGACAGACGTAGTTCCTGGCCTCATGGAACTTATGCTTTGGAGGGAGACACAGGCAATAAATACATAAACAAACATACCAAAGGTTTACAGATGATAATAAGTGCTTTGTTATTCCCTCGGTTGTATCCAACTTTTTGACCCCATGGACTGTAGCCCGCCAGGCTTCTCTGTCCATGGGATTTCTCAGGTAAGAATCCTGGAGTGGGTTGCCATTTCCTTCTCCAGAGGATCTTCTCGGATCAAACTCAGGTCTTCTGCATTGTAGGCAGAGTCTTTACCATCTGAGCCAAGGGAAGCTCCATAATAAGTGCTAGGTAGGCAATATACAAGGTGCTGTATAACAAATAATGGTGTGAGAGCAAGCCTATGTTATGTAGAGTGCAATGAAGAAGGACTCTACAACATAGCAGCAATACATTCAGTAGTAATTCTCTCAATTCTTCTCCCAAAGGACTTTCATCCACTGTGCATTGGGGAAAAGGAAAATACCAAGCTCTTTCCAGTGCACCATTGTGAGATGGGAGAACACTCATGAGAAGATTCCTGCAGGACCAGAGAATACAGTAAATGGTAGGAGCAGATGCCACAGACTCTGAAAGACATAGTCTGCATTGATAGTGATACCAAGGATCCAAATTATCACCATAGCCCCACTTTTCAAATGAAGGTGTGTGAGGGCCTGGTAACAAGGAAAGCCTGGTACGGGCCTTGATCACAGTGGGCCCTCTGGATCCAGACCCACCTGATGGTCATTCTAGTCCCCAAATGTGTAATTGGAACAAACTTACTTGGGACTTGTCAGAATCTTCCTTACCTGAAGGGCAATGTTATCATTGTGGGGATGTCAAGTAGAAGCCTCTGGCACTGCGTCTTCCCCAGGCCTAACCCAGACAGTAAATCAAAACCATGACTGCCTGCCAGACATTCAAGACTTAAAGAAGGCAGAGATTGGTGTCCCTTTCATATTCCCATTTTCATTCTTCCATATAACCTGTAAAAACTAGGTGGATCGTGGCTGACGACAGTGAAAGGCTACAGACTTGACCAAGTAGCTATTCCAGTTGTAGCTCTGAGCCAGAGGTGAGTTTCTTTGCTGGAGCAAATGAGCTCAGCCTTGGGCTATACTATCTGGTCCTTAATCTTGCAAATCTGTTCCTTTCCACCCTTATTAGAAAGGATGGTTAGAAACAATTTGCTTTCAATGTAACAGAAAAAAGTAACCATTGTTTACTCTGTTCCAAGGTCACACTAACTCTGTCCCTGCCCTGTATCCTATTCTAGTCCAAAGGGACGAGGGCCATCTGGACGTTCCTTAGAACATTACAATAGTCCACTGCATTGATGATGCTGTGTTCATCAGATTCCATTAGCAAGAAATGGCAGCTATGTTGGAGGTCTTTGCAAGGTACACATGCTCCAGATGGTAGGAAATAAAGCCAGTGAAGACGCGGGGCCCTGTCACATTAATGAAGTATATTAGAGTCCAATGGCCTGAACCATGCTGGGAGTTCTATAAGTAAAGGAAAACATCACAACTTTCATTTCCCATTATGGAGAAAGTGGCACTATGTGTCAGGTTCTGGAGGAAGCATATTGTACTTTGGAATGCTGTTCCTGCCTATTAACAGGGCGTCATGGTAGGCAGCTTTGAAACAGGCCCAAAGAAGGAGAAAGCTCTGCAGCAGGCCCAGGCTGTTACAGAAGCAGCTCTGCTGTTTCGGGTCACATGGCCTGGCAATCTCTGTGACTCTGAAGGCATTGGTGGTAGAAAAAAGCACTGTGTAATGTTTATGGGAAGCAGTGATAGGAAAATCTCATCATGGACTCCTAGGCTTCTAGAACTAGACCATTCCATCTACAGCAAAGAAGTATACATCATTCAAAATAAAGCTTCTGGCACACCTCTGGTCCCTGGTAAAGGCTGAGCATCTGACTATGGGACATCAAGTGGCCATGCAGCCAGATGTAGCCATTCTGAGCAGGCTATGTCCTCAGGCATGGTGGACCCTCCAGCTCTCCATTGTAAGATGGGAGCAGAACCCTCATGATAAGGCTCCCACAGGACCAGAGGCTATAAGTAAGCTATAGGAGCAGATGCTGCAGAGTCCATAACACCCATCATTGTTGTACCAGCCCTGGGCCTTCACTTACATCTATGGTCAATCAACTCTCATAACCAACCCACTGACAAAGAAGGAAGATGCCTTAGTCAGGCTCATGGATTGGTGGATACAAGCCAAAGTCAGAGAGTAGCTGCACTCTAGATGCACTTCAGTGTCTCTCAGAGACAACAGGCAGAGGGAAGTCCTGTAGTGGGTGGAGTTCCACTGGGTCATCCAGTTCACGTGGAAAGTGAAGTGGTCCTGTGTAGGAATATATTCAGACTCATGGCCTTGCTGCTTGCTTAGCGGCTTAGAAGGAGAAAGATTAGAAGATCAGGGGCAAGGAGGTCAAGATGGATCTGTGGGAATGGGCATGAATTTTGTATGGCATGTAAATGATCACCAGAGATTATGAGATGCAAAACAAAGTTGTAAAGTGACTCAGCCAGGTGACATTAGCCTAGCTGGCGTGGGCCATCTCAGTGGTGGCACAATGACTAAAGGGAAAGAATAGCCATGGTGTCAGGATCAGGGCATTTCACTAAGGCTGATCTAATTATACCTACTGCCAAATGTCCAATTGACCAGCAACAGATACCAGAGCCTTTAATATGACACCATCCATCAAGGAAACCAACCAGCCTCTTGGTAGCAAGTTGGCTACATTGGATATCTTTTACCTTGAAACAGGCATCAGTTCATCTTGACTGGGGTTGACCCATACTTCACTTATGAGTTTGCCTATTGCTTGCATACCCTCAGCAAGTACCAGAACCTCAAAACCTACAGAACATTTAATCTACTCACATGAGACCCTGTATAGCATTGCTTTGAGCCAAGGGACCCACTGTACAGCAAAAGGACATGTGGCAATGGGCACAGAGACATGGGATCCTTTGGTCTTTATTATTTACTATACTACCCAGAAACCACAAGAATGATAGGGTGGTGGAATGGTCTATTAAAAAAGCTGCTTAAATGCCAGCTTAAAGATGATATATTGCAAAGATGGGATACATCATCATCCATTTTAGGTATATGCCTTAAATCAGTGACCATTCTGTAGTATTCTTTAATAGGTGGAATACATAGGTCTGGAAACCAAAGAGGTAAAGAAGTAATTCGGAATGACCCCTTACCATTTTTTCCAGTGACCTACTTGGAGAATTGCTACTTCCTTTTCCCCATAGCTCTGAGTTCTGTGAATCTAAAGATCCTGGTCCCAGAGGAAGAATCCTTCCCCAAGGGGACACAGTAAGTGTCCTATTGAACTGTGGTTGCCACTGAGTCACTTTGACTTTCTTATCTCAAGGGACCAGCAGTTAAGGAAATGAGTTATGTATTCTTATGAGTAATTCACCCTCATTTTTAGGCAGACGTGGTAGCACTATCGGTAGAGAACCCGCCTGCCAGTGCAGGAGGCATAAGAGACACGGATTCAATCTCTGGGTTGGGAAGATCTCTTGCAGTAGGAAATGGGAATCTGCTCCAGTATTCTTGCCTGGAGAGTCCCATGGACAGAGGAGACTGGCAGGCTACAGTTCATAGGGTCACAAAGAGTCGGACAGGACTGAAGTGACTTAGCGTGCAAGGACTGCTGCTACACAAAGAGAGTGGGAAGAGTTTGACTTTTAGGTGATGCACTGGGACACCTTACCCTGTTTTAATTGAAAATAGGAAAGTACAACAGCTTCTGCCTGAAACTGACATCAGAACCAGTAACTCAGAACCCCAGAAACGAGTCTGGATCATCCTCCCAGATATGCCATTTAGACCAGCATAGGTTCTAGTCAAGAGTGCAGGGAATCTAGAATACGTGTGGCAGAAGAGCCAAATAATTATCAAGTTTCAGCCTTGAGATCAAGTGTAGAAGCCATATTATTCTTTGTACAAGTTTTTGTCTTATAAGTTTATCTCAGAAACAAAGTCAACTATAATCATGTAAAAACTGTTCCTTTCATGGGTAGACTTACCGTAAAAACAAGTGCGTAAGACGTGGGCTCTCATGAGCCGTAATGTTCCATCTAGATTCCTCTTTGGAACTGATGTATCCCTAGCTGCTGGCGACACTGGCTGCTCCTGGCTCACAGCATGGTCACTCAATGGGAATTGCTCTTGACCACGAAGAACTGCCTTCCCCAAGGTATGTAATGGGTTGATAAGGGGTTAAAAGGCTTGGCCTCTTCTCTCAATTTGGGACAACTCCTACAGGCCCACCCAGTTTTAGAGCTCCCCATCAGATTGCCTGAGTCTCTGTTGCCACCACTCTGTTGGCTGTTGGCTGGTTTCTCCCTCTGCCCTGTCCTGCGGTCCTCTCTTCCCTGGATCCCGAGAGCACCGACCCCCTCCAAGTCCCCCCAGTAAACTGTCAGCAGGCAACTTTCCATCTCAGAGTCTGTTTCCAAAAATCTCAGTTTCAGACACCATCCGAGTGGAAACATAAACCCAAACCAGTTCTTTGATGCTTGTGCTTGTGGCCAAGGCCTAGAACCATGATTGGATGGAATGTAGCTGGCCCCCTGGGAAAAGGGTATAAAAAGTTTTTAACCATTTTGCTCTGAGCTATTTGCATCTGGAGCACAGGCCTCTGTTGGAGGTTTAAATTCATGAGCAATCATAATTATATGCCTAAGGGAAAATATGATGGTTTGGGGAACAGGGGAGACAGAGCTGGGGAATGGAGGGAGAACTTGAACTGAGCCTTCTAAAGGGGAGCGTGTGCAGTTTGTAACATGGGAGCCATGATGTAAGGAAATCAGCATGAAAGACAAGGAGAAAGAGGGAAAGGAGTTCCCTGTCAAAAAATCCTGTCCTACCTTTATGTTAGGTTTTATCTTTAACAAAGGGTTTCACCCTATGTATTCAGGTAGCTGAGTGGTTGCAGGAGAAATAAAGCTGGGGCAGGACCACTTCCTGAGATTTATAAGTCACACTCTCTTCCTTCTGAGCTATAAGGTGTGGTTACTCCGCTCTCCACCAGTTCTGATAGCAGGGTCACCCTTCTCACCTCACTCACAAGACTCTCCGACTGTGGTCAATTAGATAAACAGAGGCCTCCGGGGCTGGGGAGCATAAGGGAGTATTCAGGGAAACCTTATTGAACTTGTTTGTGAGCTCTTGGTAGGGGAAGGAGGCTTGTGTGTGAGGCGGGGCCTCAGTGTTGGCTCCATTTCTTGTGAGGTTATGAGTGGTCAGATGTCATGGCCTGGGGCTGGAGCTGCAGCTGGGTCCTCTCATGAGCTTCACTTCAACCCTCCTGGGTGGTACTCAGCACCTAAGGCCATGAGGATCATGCCACATTGTGCAAGAATGGGTTCCCCTGCTCAGATCTGTAGATGGATTGCCAGGCAGAAAAATGTGGTCTGCAATGGGGTCTGCCAGCTGTAGCTTGTGGGTTGGGGGGAGTGGGGTGGAGGGAGGCCTGCTGGGTAGGCAGGGGGTTGTCATTTTTAGACCATGACTAATAAGAAATCTGGATTTTCTCAGTTGTAAAAACTCTTCCCGCTCTTCCCTTTCCCTGTCCACAAGGTAATTGCAAAAGTCTAGAGCTCTGGAGTCATTTTATGTTCTCTTTTGATGGCCTAAAGTGAATTAGAAGCTGGAAAACATTGTACATGGGAAACACTATATGTGTATTGTGTATTACATCTTAAGCTAAATGTTATATGAGAACAAATGGTTTAAGGGAGTTGGAGCACACAAAAGAGGCTGGCAATCATTTTAAGCCCAACATTTGGCCCAAATTAGCAATTTTCAAATATTCATGTTTATATTTAAATACAAAGATTTCTTATTTCAAACCAATTGCTGCTGATCAGTAGCGTAACTTCAAATTTGTTACAGCTTACAGGAATGGGGAGGAGGGGCAGGCCAGTGTGAAATGGAAAATTTGAACTTGAAGTTAGAAGAACTTCAGTCTCAGCTTTTCCATTACAAGCTGTATGACCTTGGGCAACTTACTTAACTTCTCTTGTTTACTTGTTAATAAAATTAGAGTAATAATTTTTAACCTTATAGGGATATGGGGAGGATTGAGAGACATTATGTGTTTAGAGAATAATGTTTTAGAGAAACAATACAATCCACATGGATGCTAGTTCTTATTAGTGGGAATGTGTATGGAGGTGGTGCATCTGCTTAGTAGGATTCAGGTGGCTTTGGGGAAAACATCAGCTATGAGCCATAAATAGAAATACATATAACTCTAGAAAAGGGGCTTCCCTGGTGTCTCAGATGGCAAAGAATCTGCCTGCAATGCAGGAGACTAGGGTTCAATCCCTGGGGTGGGACGATCCCCTGGAGAAGAAAGTGGCAACCCATTCCAGTGTTCTTGCTCAGAGAAATCACTGGCCAGAGGAGCCTGGTGGGTTACAGTTCATGGAGTTTCAAAGAGTCAGATACGACTGAGTGACTCACACTTTTATAACTCTAGAAAACAAGGCTGTCATTGAACCCAATTCTTCGTTTCAATGAGTGTTTCTCCACTAGTCCTAGACCCCAACAAAATGACATTCTCTTTTCCCTACATTCTATGATTGTTATGTAGTTATTCACCCCTAACCTGCTGGCATTGAACAAGAAAGACTTCTGTTCCATGGTCTGCTTCCCTTGGAAATCATTACTGTAGCTTCTAGGTTGATCTCCTAGGACTTTTTTAGCCTCTGGGACTTCAAGCCATGCCAATTTTTGCTAAAAAGAAAATAACGACAAGATTCACCGCTAATTCTACAGCAGGCCAGTTTCACAGAATACTCCACCAAAGACAACAAACGTTGACTATACAGGCATACCTTGTTTTATTGTACTTTGCTTTATTCTATTTCACAGATACTGCATTTTTTTTTACACACTAAAGGTTTGTGGCAACTCTGTAATCAACAAATTTGCTCACTTTGTATCTGTGTCACATTTTGATAATATTCACAATATTTCAAGCTTTTCCATCATTATTATATTTGCTTTGGTGATCTGTGATCAGTGACCTTTGATGTTGCTATTGTAATTGTTTTGGGATACTGTGAACTGCACCCATATAAGACAGTGAGCTTAATCAATAAATTGTGTGTGCTCTGACTACTCCACTGACAAGCTGTTCTCCCACCTTTCTTTGTCTTTCGAGCCTCTATTTCTTGAGACACAAAAATATTGAAATTAGGCCAATTAATAACCCTACAATGGTCCTAAACATTCAATTGAAAGGAAGAGTCATATATCTCTCACTTTGAATCAAGAGCTAGAAATGATGAAGCTTAGTGAGGAAAGCATGTTGAAAACCAAGTTAGGCTGAAAGTTAGCTCTGTTGTACAAAATAGTTAGCTAAGTTGTGAACGCAAAGGATGAGTTCTTGAAAGAAATTAGAAGTGTTATTCTAGTGAACAAATGAATGATAAGAAAGCAAAACAGTCTTGTTGCTGATATGGAGAGAATTTTAGTGGTCTAGATCAAACCAGCCACAACATCCCCTTGAGCCAAAGCCTAATCCAGAGCAAGGCCTAACTCTCTTCAGTTCTGTGAAGGCTGAGAGGTGAGGAAGCTGCAGAAGAAAAGTCTGAAGCTAGCAGAAGTTGGTTCATGGGGTTTAAGGAAAGAAGTCATCTCCATAACAAAATAGTGCAGGGTAAAACAGAAAGTGTTAATCTAGAAGCTACAGCAAATTATCCAGCAGATATAGCTAAGATAATTAATGAACACTAAACAAATTTGGAAAAGACCCTGATGTTGGGAGGGATTGGGGGCGGCAGGAGAAGGGGATGACAGAGGATGAGATGGCTGGATGGCATCACTGACTTGATGGGCATGAGTTTGAGTAAACTCCAGGAGTTTGTAATGGACAGGGAGGCCTGGCGTGCTGCGATTCATGGGGTCACAAAGAGTCAGACACGACTGAGCAACTGAACTGAACTGAACTGAAACAAATAGAATGTCAGTATATTAGCCTTATGTTGGAAGAAGAAGCCATGTAGATCTTTCATAGCTAGAGAGGAGAAGTCAATGTCTGGCTTCAAAACTTCCAAGGACAGGCTGACTCTCTTGTTAGGGGTTAGTGCAACTTGTGACTTTTAAGTTGAATCCAGTGTGCTTTTGCCATCTCCCAAGTCCTACGGCCTTAAGAATTATGCTGAATCTACTCTGCCTGTGCTCCATCAGTGGGAAAAACAAAGCCCAAATGACAGCACATCTGTTTACAACACGGTCTACTGAATATCTTAAGTCCAATGTTGAGAGCTACTGCTCAGAGAAAAAGATCCCTTTCAAAATATTACTGTTTGTTGACAATGCACCTAGTCACCCAAGAGCTTTGATAGAGATGTACAATGAGATTCATGTTGTTTTCATGCCTGGTAACACAACATCCATTCTGTAGCCTATGGATCAAGAAGTAATTTTGGCTTTCAAGTATTATTATCTAAGAAATACATTTTATAAGGCTATATATAGTGTGATTCCTGTGATATATCTGGGCAGAACCAATTGAAAACCTTCTGGAAAGGATTCACTATTCTAGATGCCATGAAGAATGTTTGCAATTCATAGGAAAAGGTAAAAACACCAGCATCATCAGGAATTTGGAGGAAATTGATTCCCACCCTTGGATGACTTTGAGGGCTTCAGGATTTCAGTGGAGGAAGTAATTGCAGATATGATGGAAATAGCAAGAGGAGTAGAAAGCTTGGTAGAGACTTATTACATAACTTTCTTGGTTCTTTTTCACTTAAGCTATACAGAAGAAAAGTAGAGCTCTGAGAAAATCTGGTTGCAAGTTGTGAGAAGTTATTTCAAAATTAAATTATAAAAGAAGTAAATTGCAATTTCCTAGGCTGAAACAACCACAGCTGGCAGTTGGGGAAAGCAGTATAAGGTTTTGATTCTAAGTTTACTTTAAGTCCAAATCAATCCCAAGGAGGCTTTGTCGGAATAATTATAAATCTGGGTGATTTGGGAAAGAACTCTAAACAAATTCCAAGAATAAGGCTAAATTTTTAAAAAGTTATGATTGATGAAATGTTATTTACTCTTTTGATATGGACTTAAATGTGGCTTCCATAAAAGCTTGATCCATAAGAATCACTGACTTTATTGGTTTCTGTTGTTTAGGTGGAGAATTAATGTTATACATTAAAAAAAAACTCTTTGGTAAAAGGATCCCAATTGCAGTAGCATCTGAGAGATAGAGACCCCTCTGTCTAGTATTGTCAGAATGATTCTACAGTTGAGAAGTGAGGCAGGCTTCACAGGGGTAGGGTGATGCCACAGGCTTCTCAGTTCCTGTTTGGGTTCCTATCTCTTGGTTTGGGGCTCTGATACTTCTGCAGCACAGGTGATCTTAAGAAGGGTCACCTCCCCACCAACACTCCCTGGCTTGATTTCTGTCTGCTCCTGGCTAATCTGCTTCACTGACAATGATGTCCATGGAAATTCAAAGCACCTCTTCTTACCTCCAAGCACCGTTACTCCATAAACTGGCCATTTGTTAACTTTTTGGGAAAGACTCTGGAATCCCTCTATGGGGATATGTCATTCTAGGCAAGGTCCTTATCCCACTTAACCTCATTTCGTTTCTGTCTATAAGACAGATTTCTTTCCAGGACCTGTTGTTTTGAACTAGTCTTGTCACACCTTGTCATCAGGCCTTCCTTATAAAGCTTCTCAAGAAAACAAATGAGCTAGTCATATTCAGCCGTGGACTGGCAGAGGAGGGAGCTGTTATACGGTGTGTTCTGAGGGTCCCCAGAAGACTTTCTGCCCCCAGAACTATCAGGTGATTCTCAGATTTAAATACTGCAGATAAATGCTAGCAGTCCTTAAGAAGGGTCTCTGTGAAAATTTTAGATATGCCTGCTTGTGTTCTAAGACCCTGAGTCCTATTTCTAACCAGCCATTGCTTAAACTAAAGTGCCTTAACAGTGCTACAAGGCTATGGAGTGGACAGTGCTAGGGAGAGGGTCAAAGTTCAAGACACGGATGTGGGGATCTGTAACGAGCCTTGGGCCAGCCATTTGACGATGCCACACATAAGGGAGAGGAGTCAGATGAGTTTTAATAAGGTGGAACTGAAGAAAACGTGACTGAATGTAAGCTTTGCGGGTAACGACCCCCAGGGCTGTGTCTTGTCGCGGGTATTTAGACAGTCTCTAGAGGTCTTTAGAGAGGCATACTGATGGAGGCTGCACATTTTTTGTCTGTTTCCTAATGATGATATAGGGATTTGTACATTAGTTCATTTTCTTATTCTCAGTAATTCTACAGATTTCCCACCAGTTTAATGTGAGATTTTCTTATGGAGATTATTTGTACCACAACCCAGCTCTTCCATAAGTTTTGAATATCATTACTCTCTTAGCTGGGTCTTCTTTAATTTCTGATAATAGCAGCAATAGTATCACTAGTTAATTTTCTTCTATTTTGGGTGAAGTGTACTTTATACATGCCTATATTTTTTTTAACCCATACAGAAACCCTACAAGATATTATAGTTCCCATTTAATGAGTGAGGAAACTGAGGCTTAGAGATTTGACTAAGATCACACAGAGAATGGTGGAAGGGGTGGGGGCAGGGACTCATCTGTGATTCTCCAAAGCCCCAATGTACCCAATGTACCTTGCCATTCCTCCTAAACCATGAGGGAAAATGTGACTGTGATTCTTTGCAACCCTCCTCCAAGGTGACTTAAAGGATAGTGGATGGTGATTATGCAAATCGGTCCTTCACAATTTAAGAATTCCCACATAACCTCATAAATGGCTCATGAGTGCCAAGTCACTTCGGTCATGTCCCACTCTGTGTGACTCTGTGGACTGTAGCCTGCCAGGTTCCCCTGTCCATGGGATTCTCCAGGTAAGAATACTGGAGTGGGTTGCCATTTCCTTCTCCAGGGGACCTTCCCAACCCAGGGATGGAACCTATGTCTCTACTCTTATGTCTCCTGCATTGGCAGGAGGGTTCTTTACCACTAGTGCCACCTAATAATTTGATTTATTTTCATGGAAGACTATTCTATCACTCTAAGACACTAACATTTCTGTTTGAGAAAAATTATTTCTCTCCAACCTTGTGGCAGAGAGGCAGGCAAATCAACATATCCTAAATTCTATTTTAAAGTTGTGATTAGATCCGACCCTGTATAGAACAAAAGGAAGTGAATTTAGAGTTAGTATTGATGGGTACCATATGGCCTGAAAAGAAAAAAAAAAAAAGGAACTTTCAACAGGAGAAAGTTAAACTTGAGTGTCATCCAACCTTGTGCAAACCAAAATTTCAGTCTTGACCGCTGCTCTCAGGCAGATTTCTCTCTTCCTCCCATCCTGTAATTAATTAGGGTTTGGGCTAAGAGAATGAGGGGACAGGGATCAACAGAGTGGAAGCCTTGTTGAGGTTTGAGTGAAAATTTGGCTTATAGTTTCTTTACGTTATTTGTGTTTTGTTTCAGCCTTCATGGTACTGGAATTAAAAAATCTGTCTGTGTGTGGTGTTAATGTATTTAGCAGCATGATTGATTTAACAGAGCCTCGGTGAGGCGGACCAGGAGAGCACTCTCTCAAAAGGCCAACCTGGAGGAGCGTGTTCCACGTCTAGTAGCCGGCGGGTGAGTAAAACCACGACTTCCGTGGCCTTGCCCCCGCCGCTCCCCCCATCCGCTGATGAGCTGTGTCTGATGCCTGGCAACGGCGTCATCACCAGAGGGGGTGGCTGGAGAACCGGCAGACCATTACAACTATTACTCTAAATTGAAGAATTGGAAGTATAAATAAAAGATGGTCATGGCTTTCTTGGTTTTGGAAGAAAAAAGCTTTTCAACAGCAGTGTTATTCAATTCAGCTCCTGCTTTCTTTTGCCAGCAGCTCAGTTGAGGAGAATGGGACCTGAACAAGAGAGTGGGGTGGCAAGGGTGCTCCGTGCAGAGGCAGCAGCTGAAATCATCTGGGGTCAATATGCAGTGTCCACCCTCCATGCCCTTCCATATCTCCATTGCAACAGGAACAGATGAGGTCCCCCTAACCATATCAAACCCTCAGATGTATCCAGAGGGAGGCCTTGAAGAGCCAACTAGCAGTGCACAGAAAAAGCCTTTTCTCTCCTTTGGCGCAAAGGTGATGTGTCTTTGATTCAGGAAGACCCATGGGTATAGCTTCCCATATTGGAAGTGAGATCATCAGACTCACTCAGCTAAATCTCCCGAAATCAAAATTATATTCTTGAGGCCTTGGCTGGGGAGTTCAGTCACTCAGTCATGTCTGACTCTGTGACCTCATGGACTGCAGCACACCAGGCTTCCCTGTTGTTTACCAACTCCCAGAGCTTGCTCAAACTCATGTCCATTGTGTCAGTGATGCCATCCAACCATCTCATCCTCTGTTGTCCCCTTCTCCTACTGCCCTCAATCTTTCCCAGCATCAGGGTCTTTTCCAATGTCTCAGTTTTTCACATCAGGTGGCCAAAGTATTGGAGTTTCAGCTTCAGCATCAGTCCTTCCAGTGAGTATTCAGGACTGATTTCTTTTAGGATTGACTGGTTGGATCTCCTTGCAGTTCAAGGGACTCTGAAGAGTCTTCTCCAACACTATAGTTCAAAAGCATCAATTCTAAAAAAAAAAAAAAAAAAGCATCAATTCTTCAGCACTCAGCTTTCTTTATAGTCCAACTCTCATATCCATACTTGACTACTGGTAAAACTTTTAATTTCATGGCTACAGTCACCATCTGCAGTAATTTTGGAGCCCCCAAAATAGTCTGTCATTGTTTCCATTGTTTCCCCACCTATTTGCCACGAAGTGATGGGATAGGATGCCTTGATCTTAGTTTTCTAAATGTTGAGTTTTAAGCCAACTTTTTCACTCTTCTCTTTTACTTTCATCAAGAGGCTCTTTTGTTCTTCTTTGCTTTCTGCCATAAGGGTGGTGTCATCTGTGTATCTGAGGTTATTGATATTTCTTCCGGCAATCTTGATTCCTGCTTGTGCTTCATGCAGCCCAGCATTTCGCATGATGTACTCCGTGTATAAGCTAAATAAGCAGGGTGACAATATACAGCCTTGATGTACTCCTTTCCCGATTTGGCTGGGGAGGAACTATTTCAATCCTGTAGTACACTTGACTTCCACTTGGCTTCTGCTCCACACCAGTCTGGAGTGTCCTTGGCAATGTGGTCAGAAGCTGGGCTGGGACTGAGTGTTTGGCATCAGATTGGACTTCATATTAAGAGCTGATGGCTCCCAGGAGTCTGAGCCAGTCTCAGCATTACCAGCTGGCAGGGAGGCTGGAGACATCATCCATGCTATTGGCAGAGCTGTGCCCACTAGCAAATCTTGAGATAGGAAAGCTAGAAAGGATTTTGGAGATTACTTAAGATTGTTCATTTCACCCCGTAGTCAGGGAAGCAGACCAGAGAAGACAAATGACCAGTCTGGGGCCACAGAACCCTTGGTGCAGAACTGGGGACTGGCCTCAGCTCTTCTGGTCTTGGTTCCTTGGCTGGCTCACTGCACCACTTCTTCTGGAGTCCGACTGGTCTTTTGGGGTTTGCTGAGTCCTGACTCAGCACCACAGCAGGGCCTGGCTGGGGGTGAGGAACCCTCAGGGAACAGCTTCCTTAGAGGGAGCCCCACTCTACTCCCTCGGGAGTCATGCTTGCTTAGCACCTTCTAGGAGGTAAAAGAGAATGAAGCCAATTACCCATCCAAAATGCTGGAACCTTCTTTTTCACACTCGATTCTCTAGTCTCCCATGGTGTATGAGTTGCTTGTTAAATTAATGTTTCCCTGTCTGGAGTGCCAGAGGAATAGACATTATAGACCAATTAGAGATAAAAATCAAACCAACCAGAGTTGTCCTTTTAAAAATTAAAAGTCCTTTTTATGTGCTGTGGAGGTGTCGGCATTATCATAAAGACTAATTAGGACATTTTACAACATCCTGGTAACGGGAGGAAACAATCTTGTTGGTAACTTTAAAGATTATTAAGCATCTTTAGCACTTGAGGTCAGATATTTAAGACGCTTTCTGTGCTCACCTGCTGTTGCTGCAGGAAGTATTTTATTGTCTCATAAGAAGAAAGGAGCATTTTGAAAGCATAAATGCCCAGCTGTAATGGACGGTCCTGCACTTTGCAAAGCCCTAAAACAGGGTCTCCAGGAAGAGCTGGCTGTGACTTGAGATGAGATTTGTCACGCTGTGTTCTGTCGGGCTGCGCTGAAGGCAGTTTCCATCTTGGCCTCCTGGAGAAAAGAAAGCATTATGAGGAGGGTGTATTCTGGCATTGGCAGCAGAAATGAGGAAAGTGGACCATGCAACTTCCTATTAAAAATGCTGTTTTTCACTTATGGGCAAATGTGTTTCCTATATTCTAGCAAATAGGTACAAAAGCACTGAAGGAAATAAGGGTGGGGGGGGCATGGCGGTCCCCGGAGCATTTTGGGGGGACATCATGTGTGTGATTTGCTCTTTCCTTCTAGAAATCAGATGAATTGGAACACACTCTTTGGAGCTTGACTGAAGACAAAAGGCGCCTGGCAGATGTGGGTTGGATGGTTAAATTGTATGTCATTGTTATTTAAAGAACTGCATGTTGTCTTGAAATTCAAATGTCCTTTAACAAATAGGGAAATTGTCTCAAGGTCAAAGCAGGAGGGTAAATTTAAATGTCACAGAAGTATCGAAAGTTCATAAGATCTCTGCACAGAGATTTCTAGAAAGCTAAGGAAATCTTAAAGAATTCCCAATCGAAAGCTGTGTGTTTATAGTGTTATTTGTCTGTGAGTCTGTTGGAAAGGCTTTCAGATTTTCAGTAATTTTAATTGAGACTAAAACCACACAATTAGGCTTCACTTAGTTATCAGTGAGAACACTAGCTATTTACTTTATAGTCTTAATGACATAACAAGTGTAAAGAAAACACAGGGCAGAGTTAAAAGTTAATTCTCAGCTTTATGCTCTGGGATTTTGCCACATGAACTATTCACATGAATTGGGGTTTTTAGAGTAAAATTTCAGAATATGGTTCTGAAACTTGACCATTTCCTGCTGACCCGTCTGCCACACTGCAGTTTTCAAACAACAATTTCTCTTTTTAAAAGGTTATTTCTCACTGTAAATATAATGCAGTCTTATTAAACAGAATCTGAAAAAAGTCACCAACATGCACCACCCACACAAACATAGTTCCTGTCTTTGTGGATTTCTTTTAACCTTTTCCCTGTTATTAATCAGTTTATTTAAGATTTATGTCATTGTAACTACAGTATTTACACAATTTTATATCCTGCCCTTTTCACCTAATATATTGTAACCTTTATCCACGTTATTTTATGGTATTTGTAAACATAATGTTTAATGACCTCATAATCTGTTATTAAGTGAATATATTATAGTTTGCTGAGCCAGTTCTCTTTAAGACCTCTTGGTTGTTTCCAGTGCTTTGGAGAGGTTACACAGTTAGCCATAGGAGAAATCTGGCTCGAAGTCCTTCTCTAAATTTGTGCTTTTCTGCCATTGCAGACTGCAGATATGCAATATATGAGTGTGTTTCATACACTCTGGCCACCATGAGTCTTGCTTCATATTTGAAAAGTGAAAGTCAGTCAGTTGTGTCTGGCTCTTTGTGACCCCATGAACTATACAGTCCATGGAATTCTCCAGGCCAAAATACTGGAATGGGTAGCCTTTCCCTTCTCCAGGGGATCTTCCCAACCCAGGGATTGAACCCAGGTCTCCAGCATTGCAGGCGGATTCTTTACCAGCTGAGCCACCAGGGAAGATCTTAGATAATTTGATAGATCACAAAGGGGATTTTCGGTTAACTTGTATTTCTTTTGATTACTACTCAGACTCTTTTTATTTGTCATATTTTGTCAACTATTTGTAATTCCTTAATTATGCAAATTTGTTTCTCAGTTTAATCTCTTTATTTCAGTTATTTTATCTTATTAAACACAGAAGCTTGAAATTTTTATACAGTTAATCTATGTAGTTTCTCTTTCTTTGGCTTTTCCAAGCTTTTAAGCTTAGAAATTTCTTTCCATTCCTGAAGTTTGACCAATATTCATTTTTTTTGTTTGTTTCTTTCTCTGGCTTTATCCATTTATATTTTACCCTTTAGTGCACCTGCCATGTGTTTTGCTGTATGGTGTGAGAAATGGATATGAATTGTTCTTGTTTCCAAATTGTGAATCTATTTTATTGATTGAATTCCTCTTCTGACCTGTGATGTCTTCTTCATTATATATAAAAACTTTTAAGATGCATGTTTTCATAAAAACTATACCAAAAACCTTTGGCATTAGTTACTTTTATTTGTGTATTTATTTTTGCATTGTGGCAGGTTATCATGACTAGACCATTATATGACTTGCTTTGGAGTAAAATAAATGGGATAATTGTGAAAAATAGCCTGGCATATGTAGGGAGCCCCAGAAAAGTCTAGAAAGAGCAAAATCTGGGGCACACTCTCTAAATTACGGGTGCTTATCAGAATCATCTGCAGATGGTGACTGCAGCCATGAAATTAAAAGACACTTGCTCCTTGGAAGAAAAGCTATGACCAACCTAGACAGCATATTAGAAAGAAGAGACATTACTTTACCAACAAAGGTCTGTCTAGTCAAAGCTATGGTTTTTCCAGTAGTCATGTATGGATGTGAGAGTTGGACTATAAAGGAAGCTGAGCACTGAAGAATTGATGCTTTTGAACTGTGGTGTTGGAGAAGACTCTCGAGGGTCCCTTGGACTGCAAGGAGATCCAACCAGTCCATCTTAAAGGAGATCAGTCCTGGGTGTTCTTTGGAAGGACTAATGCTGAAACTGAAACTCCAATACTTTGGTCACCTGATGCAAAGACCGACTCATTGGAAAAGACCCTGATGCTGGGAAAGATTGAAGGTGAGAGGAGAAGGGGATGACAGAGGATGAGATGGTTGAATGGCGTCACTGGCTTGATGGACATGAGTTTGAGTAAGCTCCGGGAGTTGGTGATGGACAGGGAAGCCTGGCATGCTGAAGTCTATGGGGTTGCAAAGAGCTGGACACAACTGAGCGACTGAACTGAACTGACTGATCAGAATCATCTATGGAACTTAAAATTTATAGTCTTGGATTCTGCCCCCAGAATTTTTCATTCTGTTGATTTTAAGAGATGTTTGAACATTCTTGTTTTAAAAATGTTGCACAGATGGTTCTGATGTGTACCCCAATTGAGAACTATGGTCTAGAGCTGGGGTCAGTAAACTGTGGACCACATACCAATTCCAGACTGCCATTTGCTTTTATATGGCTTGTGAACCAACTGTTAAAATTTTTAAATGGTTGAAAATAAAATTTTTAAGAATAGTGTTTCATGACACGTGAAAATAATTTGAATCTAGAGTGAAACAAATCACCAGCCTAGGTTGGATGCATGAGACAAGTGCTCGGGCCTGGTGCACTGGGAAGACCCAGAGGGATCTGGTAGAGAGGGAGGTGGGAGGGGGGATCGAGATGGGGAATACATGTAAATCCATGGCTGATTCATGTCAATGTATGACAAAAACCACTACAATATTGTAAAGTAATTAGCCTCCAACTAATAAAAATAAATGGGGAAAAAAAAAAAAACAGAAAATAATTTGAAATTCAGACTCTAGTGTCCAAAAGTGAAGTTTTATTGGAATCCACCCATGCCCATGAGTATATGTATTGTCTATGACTGTGTCCCCCTACAGCAGCAAGATTGAGCAGTTACAGTAGACTTAAGGGCCCACAAAGTCAAAAATACTTACCATCTAGCATGTTAGAGGAAAGGTTTGTGATCCCTGGCCTAGGGTAGTTTTGAGACTCAGAGATCCTTGGTTTTAGCATATTACTAAAGTGCTATCCCAGAATGTTTAGTTGTCCATTTCAGAAGCAAGATTACTATAGTTATATCAAGATTCTAAAGGCCAGAAACAGAGCTGAAAGTGATTATAAATTGTAGCTCTTCCATTTGTGGCAATAAAGTGAATTCTATATCCTGAAATCCTGCTCCGACATAACCAGCTGTGTGGAAGATAGATAAACCAGTCTTTAAATGCATAGCTGTATTGGAAGGAAAGTAAGGTAAATTTCAGATGCATCAAATGAAGAAGAAAAGCAAACTATATATATCTATAACTCAGTCACTTTGCCGTACAGAAGAAATTAACACAACATTGTAAATCAACTATACTTCAATAATTTTTTTTTTTTTTTTTTTTAATGAAAAAGAAGAAAAACAAACCTAGGTGGCTGAGAGAGATCTGAAGCTGGCAGGTTCCCTGAGGGAATCTTCTGGTCTGTGGCCACTGCGGAAGGGATAGGACACAAAGCCTTGGGCCAACGCAAAGTAGAGTTGAATTGTTCCATCCCCTCCACATCTTATGCCTCATAACACTGGAACTCTTGAGGACAACATTGTTACTGAGAGATTGACCTAGAAAAACAAGGTACACAAAGGAAGACAACAGAGAAAATTGCTGTTTCAGTCTTTGGTGGGTAAGGAAAAAAATATTCTGCCCTGAAGATTCATAACACAAATCTAACTCCCATGCAGACCTGGGGCCTGGATTCACGCATTGTGCAAGATATGAAGATTCCGAGAATTTAGTTTCAAGTAGTTTCAAATTAGTAGTGCCCCAGATGTCTGGCAGCAGCAAATCTATATCTTCTCTGGAAGAAGAAACATGTAACACATGCCTCATATAACTGCTACATAGAAAGTTCCAAAAGACACAAACTCACACAACAGTAGACAAACAAATGACAAAATAAGTGAGAGACTAAGGCACCATGGGTGAGAGTCAGAACAAACAACAAATAGCAGAAGCAGTCCCAGAAGAACTTCAGACAAAGAAACTACTGCATACAGAATGTAAAGTAGATATGTTTGATCAGTTTAAAGAATTAAAAGTTTAATTAAAAGTATCAGTAAGCAAGAGACCATTCAAAATGACCAACAGATTGGAAGGAGAATGAGGTAGAACATCTAGAAATAAAAAACAAATCTTAAAATAGCGTGTTGTTATTCAGTCGCTAAGTTTTATCGGACTCTTTGTGACCCCATGGATTGTAGCATGCCAGTCTTTGCTGTCCTTCACTGTCTCCTGGAATTTGCTCAAACTCATATCCATTGAGTCAATGATGCCATCTAACCATCTCATCCTCTGTCATCCCCTGCTCCTCCTGCCTTCAATCTTTCCCATCGTCAGGGTCTTTTCCAATGAGTCAGCTCTTGGCATCAGGTAGTCAAAGTTTTGGAGTTTCGGCTTCAGCATCAGTCCTTCCAATGAATATTCAGGGTTAATTTCCTTTAGGATTGGCTTGTTTGTATATACTGTCCTTTTAATCCACTGCCCCATCTTTCAAGAGAATAACTGACCACCCGAAATGGGTGGTGGTCATTCAGTCACCAAGTTGTGTCCGACTCTGTGACCCCATGGACTACTGCACCATGCCAGGCTTCCCTGTCCTTCACTATGGGTGGTGTGGGTGGAGATAAGATAGATTTGGAAGGAACTCTAGAGAGATCTGAAAGATAGACTGAAGAGTCTGGAACTTATTCTGTGTCTCATGAGGACCTGGTGATATTTTTTGAGCAGGAGTGGTGGCAGTGGTCATGTGGGGATTCAGAGTCCCATCCTATTTAACTCCAAGCCTACCGTCTTTCAGAGCATGCAGATAAGACCCTTCTTAAGAGACTTAGCTTAAATATTGCAACTAAGTTTCAGAGTGAAAATAAGGGTCCATGTGGGGCAAGTGGTAAATTGGTGAAAGTGAAAGTCGCTTAGTTGTGTCTCTTTGCGACCCCCATGTACTATACCAGAGAAGGTGATGGCACCCCACTCCAGTACTCTTGCCTGGAGAATCCCATGGACGGAGGAGCCTGGTAGGCTGCAGTCCATGGGGTTGCTAAGAGTCGGACATGACTAAGTGACTTCACTTTCATTTTTCACTTTCATGCATTGGAGAAGGAAATGGCAACCCACTCCAGTGTTCTTGCCTGGAGAATCCCAGGGACGGGGGAGCCTGGTGGGCTGCCGTCTATGCGGTCACACAGAGTCGGACATGACTGAAGCGACTTAGCAGCAGCAGCAGCAACAGCAGTACTATACAGTCCACGGAATTCTCCAGACCCGAATACTGGAGTGGGTAGCCTTTCCCTTCTCCAGGGGATCTTTCCAACCCAGGGATCAAACCCAGGTCTCCTGCATTGCGGGTGGATTCTTTACCAGCTGAGTCACAAGAGTAGCCCAAGAATACTGGAGTGGGTAGCCTATCCCTTCTCCAGCAGATCTTCTGAAACTAGGAATTGAACCAGGCTCTCCTGCATTGCAGGTGGATTCTTTACCAACTGAGCTATCAGGGAAGCCCTGGTAAGTTGGTAAGTCTAGCCTATCTCCAAAGGGCCGGAACAACAAATCAATGTATATAAGCATGACCATGGAGAGGAAGGGAAAGGAAGAGCAAAAAACCCAAGAGAAACATGATTGGCTAAGAGGGTAGAGAAGTTTTATAGGCAAAGGGGGATTGTAGCAGGGTGAACAGGGAGGTTAATAATGTTAATATTGATTGAAGGTGAAGGTGGGAGGGAAAATAGTTGAGGACTCATAGTATCAGCATCAGGAAGTTACCAGTAAAGCAATGTTTTGTGGTTCTGGGAATCTAATTGGTTAGGAGGGGAGACAGTTTCTCATTTGTTGTATTTGTTCAAAAGATCAAAGCCTTGATTTTATGATCATTTCTAAACTTTGTATTATTTCTCTAACATTTCTTATTTTCCACTGTCCTTCATGAACCTCTTTCTGTACATTCACTGCTCTAACGGACATTGTTACAATTATGACACTGCCACTCCCCTGCCTCTAAGTCTCTGCTCCCACCTTCTGAAGGCTAATTTTTTGAAAATTTGCCCAGGCAGCTCCAGAGAGATTCTCTGATTCTGCTTACATCCTATGTTTTCTGCCTGATCTCTGTAGGTTAATTTTATTGTGAGGCGGCATGCAATTAATGAGACTTATTATGTTAATGAGCACAGAAGTTATTATTTAATAATTATGTTAGCAATGAAAACAGTTATAGGTTAATTGTTACAATTACTATTAAAATAACAAGCTGAGGGATGAATTTATATCTATAGTTCAGTTGAAAAGAAATTTAAACATAGAATTGTGAGCAAGTGACTGGTATGTAGGAGACAAAGAATGTGTTTATACATGTAAAAGTTAACAGCTATCAACCTCACCAGTAAATGTGGAACAAGAAAGATTTTGACATAAAGAGACTTTGCACAGAGAAATCTTAGGTATTTTTTTAAGAAAAGTAAAACTGAGAGAAAACCACTCCAGTTTGGAAGGCCATCAATGGATAAAATATTGGGACCTTATGTAGATTCTAATGTCAAGGTCAAAAAAGTGTCAACAGAACAAAAGCCATAACCAGATCAGAAGACTTGCCTTCTTGGTCACTAAATAGTCATTGACTTTCCACAGTTCATTTTACCCTCTTTGTATCTCAATTTCCTCATCTGTTAAAAAAAGGCATTAAAATTCTATGTAAATGAATATTTATGGAGGCATTGACTTCCACACACCAAAGCAACAAAGGCTGTTCCCTAGAGTGGGCTTAAATATCAATGAAGTGTGTGTGTGTGTGTGTGTGTGTGTGTGTGTGTGTGTGTGTGGTGTGTATGCATGCTTGCTCACAGACACATGCAGACATGAGACTAGGCAAGATTCTATAATTAGTCTTTCTGCAATAAGAAACCTTTGTCTGTAAATGATTTGTCTTAAAAATCTCCTTCTCAAGACATTTGCGTTGTGCATTGTAAAACCGATTTGTTGTTACCAGCTACGCAGGCTATGAGGGCATGTCTGAGTTCTGGGAGGGAGTGTCATGATCAATAAACCATGTCTGCCCTGGCCAGCCCTTTACAGTAACTTCTGATTTTTTTACATTTTCTTTATTAATATTATTTTAAAATTTAGTCTAAAAAATTTTTTTGGACACATATCCATTTTACATCCATTTTATTCTCCTTGTTTTGCTTGGACTCATTGACTGTTGACTTGAGAGGGACCCTAAAATTCACCTAATTTAACTGTGTCATTTATAGATGACAAAACTGAGGATCAGAGAGGGGAATGCATTTGTCTGAACTTACAGAAAATCCCACGGACAGCAGAGCCTGGTGGGCTGCCGTCCATGGGGTCACAAAGAGTCACAACTGATGTGACTTAGCATGCAGCGTGCACAGGGTGAGCTGAAGCAGATTTGGAAACTAGAACTCCAGTCTTTGACTCCTTGTTAAATATTTTGTATATTCTAAGCTTGCCAGGACTCATTATAAAGTATGTCATGATCATATATCATTTTATATTGGTAAAGCATTTTATAATTTTTAAAACAAATATATCATTTCACTGCTTCCTTATAACATCCAGTAAGGAAGATTCAAGCAGCTTTGTCTATATTTTAGCTGCATGAGAACCCTGAAATTCCCTTGTTCAAGGTCACATGACAAGTAAGAGTTAGTAGGGCTATTAAAAACCAGTCTTTCCAGTTCTTTCTGGCTTATTGCTCTTGCATTGCTCCATGCTGTAGAAAAATAGGGGATGAAATGATTAGGATTTATTTAAAAAATTCTAAAGCTGCTTTAAATTTGCCTTGTAAATAATTTTCCAAAGTATCAATTCATCACATCTAAGAATTTCCCTTTGGCGTATTTTGCCCTGACCCTATGCGATCTCTGCAGTAGCAGAAAGAAACAGACTAACACGTAGGCTGTGAATAGCACCATTCTGTAAGAACTGTTTTGTGCACTGTTCGTGGATCAGGAATCTCAGCCATGTGATACTGTCAAGGCTGCTAACGAAACCCTAAGGCCTGGCTTCTCCTATGGCTCAGTGGTAAAGAATCTGCCTGCCAATGCAGGAGACACAGGAGAGGTGGATTCGATTCCTGGGTTGGGAAGATTCCCTGGAGGAGAAAATGGCAACCCACTATAGTATTCTTGCCTGGAGAATCCCATTGACAGAGGAGCCTGGCAGGCTCGTGGGGTCGCAAAGAGTCAGACATAACTGAACGACTAAGCATGCAAGGCCTGTAGAAGTATTAAAAGAAAAGTGCAAATAAACATAAGAATTTGGAAGAATAAGAATGGAGAAAGTGACCTAGGACACGGAGGTTGAAGAAGAGGACCCCAATGTGGAGATGGGTATAATCCCACAGTTAGGGCTGTAAGGGCTCAAGGAGCGTGGGGGCGGGAGGTGACTGGTATCAGAGGCTCAGAATTTGAATTTAAAATCGCTCCTTTCTCCAGGTCTTTGGGCTTCCCTGGTGGCTCAATGGTAAAGAATCCATCTGCAAGGCAGGAGATGCAGCTTCGATTCCCAGGTCAGGGAGATCCCTTGGAGAAGGAAATGGCAACCCACTCCAGTATTCTTGTCCAGGAAATCCCATGGACTGAGAAGTTTGATGGGCTGCAGTCCATGGGGTCATAAAGAGCTGGACATGACTTAGCAACTAAACCACCACTGCCACACCAGGTCTTTAATTGGCCTATTTCTGGCTCCATTTGATAGGATGCAGGGTAGCAACCAAAATGAATGAAGCTACATTTAGGTTTTCCCAGGTCCTGATGGACATGGCCAGAATTAATAAAAAGGGCTAGTAGGTATGAAGATAAACTTATAATGACAAAACTAGCATTTATTAAGTTCAGTTCAGTTCAGTCACTCAGTCGTGTCCGACTCTTTGTGACCCCATGAACCACAGCACGCCAGGCCTCCCTGTTCATCACCAACTCTCAGAGTCCACCCAAACCCATGTCCATTGAGTCGGTGATGCCATCCAGCCATCTTATCCTCTGTTGTCCCCTTCTCTTCCTGCCCTCAATCTTTCCCAGCATCAGGGTCTTTTCCAATAAGTCAGCTCTTCGCATCAAGTGGCCAAAGTTTCAGCTTCAACATCAGTCCTTCCAATGAACACCCAGGACTGATCTCCTTTAGGATGGACTGGTTGGGTCTCCTTGCAGTCCAAGGGACTCTCAAGAGTCTTCTCCAACACCACAGTTCAAAAGCATCAATTCTTTTGTGCTCAGCTTTCTTTATAGTCCAACTCTCACATCCATACATGACTACTGGAAAAACCATAGCCTTGACTAGACAGACCTTTGTTGACAAAGTAATGTCTCTGCTTTTTAATATGCTGTCTAGGTTGGTCATAACTTTCCTTCCAAGGAGTAAGCGTCTTTTAATTTCATGGCTGCAATTACCATCTGCAGTGATTTCGGAGCCCAGAAAAATAATTATTAAAATTAGTTTCCAATAACAAATAGCACATATTGAGTGCCAGCCCTGTTCTAAATACTCTGGGGATAGGTACTGAGATGTTGAATTCTCACAACTCTATGAAATAGTTCCTTTTTACAGATGAGAAAATTGATGTGCAAAGAGGTGACATATCTTGCTGATGATCACACAGCTAGTAAGTGGCAGTTAGGATTCAAAGCAGAGTCTTTGGGACTAATAACCAGCCTACCCAAGTCAATGTTGAGTAAATAGTGATACCAGAAAGGATTGATTGCTTGGGTCCTCTAATGCCATCACTGCTTGCTAGGCAGGCAGTAACTTGAGGTGCAAACTGTGGGCTCAAGTGTAAAGTCAGCCACTGAGGATGACTGTGTGCAGACTGGCCATTCCACACTCAATGTGTCAGTTTCCTGTGAGGCTGTGAAAACCACTTAGCTGAAAGATGTGCACACCACTACCTCACCAGTGAGTGGTTCTCTGCCTCAATTGGAATATGCCAGTGTCAACGGAAGTGTGCAGAAATGTGTGGTGTAGCATTTTCCAGTCCTCCTTCACTGCTGTGTTCTGGGGGTATACAGTATCATGCCCTTTCAAGGGCAGAGCTAGAATCAGTCATGATAGGTGTTAGAATCAGGTCAGGGCTATTGGCAGCTTGCTGTGAGGGAGGAAAAAGGGATTAGGAACAGGAGTAATTCTCTGTCCTCATTGATTTCAGAGGCTGTTTACCTGCAAGTGTTTCTGCAACTTTGTTTCTCCCTTTAAACAGATTCACACTGGAAGGAAAAGATTTGCTCAATGGTGGCTCTGAGAGGCCTGCAGAGCTTAGAGCTGCCAAGGTCAGGAAATGGAACATATGCTTTTTGCCAAGGCAGTTTTTTTTTTTTCTCATCAGATTAGTGATCATGCAAGGAAAAGGGCCATTGATAGGTCCAGAGGCAAGTGTAGGGGGGAAGAAATAGTCACAGCTGCCTATGTGTTAAGAGCTTAGGATCAGAGCAGTTTGAAATTGTCTGTTCGGTTAAAACAGGGACCTGCCTTGAAGTGTTGGCTTCTGAGTGCTGGCTTGAGGAAGGTCAAATAGAATCTATACCATTGCTTTTGCTGTAGCTGATACAAGTCATCAGGGGAATCATGAATTCAGTTAAAGCAGAGCAATAAGATTTAAAATAAGTAGAAATGATCTACTTTCTGGGTGAGGACATGCAAGATTTCCTTTGTTCTCCCAAGATAATTTGCCATTTTGTAGATTACAGGTGTGTGATGATGCTGACTATTTTCTGAAATTGTCTAGCTTCCTGGCTCTTTTAGGAGACAACCAAGGAGGAAATACTCTTATTTATCCTTGTGAAACATTTTCCAATTAAAAACCTAGTAAGCAAATAACCCTATAAACCTACATTTAAAGAATCTGAATATCTCTACCAGCAAAATCCTAATTTGTGGGAGCATGAGTTTGGAAATACAGTTCTCCCTCAATATCTGCAGGGGGTTGACTCCAGGATCTTCCCCTGCACCCAGTGGATACAAATATCTGCAGATGCTAAGTCTCTTAAATAATGTAGCTTAGCATTTGCATATAAACTATGCACATCCTCCCATATACTTTAAAATCTCTAGATTACTTATAATACCGAATACAATGTAAATGCTATGTAAATAGCTGTAAATACAATGTAAATACTAGCCAGTAATTTCAAGTCTTTGTTTATTGGAACTTTCTAGAATTTTTTTTTCCCTGAATATTTCTCATCCCAGGTTGGTTGAATCTCAGGATATGGAACCCATGGATAGAGGGCTGGCTGTACTTGTTTTCCAAATCCAAAGACAGTAGATGTTGTGAACATTATTTGGTAAATCCAGGGCATTGTTATTAGCTGTCAATATGAAAAATGTTTAGTAAGTTTACTTTTCCCATTGAGTATAGCTAGGCACACAGTGGGAGAGCATGCTGCCCCCAACGTGCTGTTTATAAGTCACTTCAGCGAAGGAGGGTCGCCTTTGCTCTGTTGCTTTCAGGTCAGTGAGACAGAAGGACATAACACAGCTGGATGGCAGCTCATGGTGGGGCTGGGTCTCCATCCACTCATAGCCCCTGGGTCTTCCTTTGAAGTGTCACCTTTGGAAAGTGCTAATAAGAGCTGTTACAATCACTGTGGTGAGGGTTTGTGCTGTGCATAAAGGGGCTATGTGGCAGCTCCCTGCTTAAAAAGAAATGGAAGCACAACTGACCCTGGACAAGGACCAGTCCTTGCTGATGCTGGGACTCCAGAATGAGAGGCATTCCTACTTGAATCTAGTTCTGTGCCCCAGCCTAGAGGTGGCTAGCTCTCTCCACTAGAGGACGAGCAGGAGTCTGCAGGGTAAGCTCTTTGGGATAGATCCAATGGAAGGAGCATTTCTCTAGGAGGATTGTGGAACATAATGTCTTGGAGTCACTGCTATTTGAAGTGTCTCCATGGAGAGATTGGCTTTCTGCAACACTGGAGCCTGGAGTCTTGTTCAGGGACAGCTGGGCACCAACATGGCTTTGTCTGCTCTGACAAGGATAAGGCAGAAAGCCTTGGCTGGCAGTGCATTTGATTTAAGATCTGGGAGGACTTGAGGCATTTTCCAAATGGAAACTCACAGAATGGTAGAGTCATGGTGATGTGAGCCTGGGCACAAATGGGCAGGAATCTGTGTTCTCCCTAAATTCTGGCGGAGAAAGAAGCTGGGGCAGAGTCTTTGCACCTGCTCCTGGGCCAGGAAGCCTCCCTGCTGGCTTCTCTGCATCCCTGGTTACACAGGATGGGAAACTGCACGGATGTGGCCTCTATTCACCATTTGTAATAATGCTGCAAATAATTTCTCCATTTTAGCTTTGTTTATTTTAAAGTGTGTGTGTGTGTGTGTGTTTGTGTATGTGTGTGCAGTAAGGGGGAGTAGGCGTGAACTAAACCAAATATGAAAAATTAAGAGTACTAAATTTTCTGAAATTTGAGTTTGACCAAGGGGTTACCTAATGGCTAAACTGTAAATAAACCACATTTAAAAGAATCTGATGAATTAATTTGAGCCAGAACTAAAGTCGTACTGTTTTTAACTTTTAATTTTTTTGCATAATTTCAGACCTATATCAAAATTGCAAGACTAGTACAAATACTTTTCATGTAGATTCCCCCCAATATTAACATTTTACTGCTTTTGTTTTTATCTTTCTCTGCCTCTCTCACTTCTTGACTATTTAAGATGAAGTTGCAGTGTGTTTCATAAAAATAAGGAAATTCCTTTACATAGTCAGAGAACAGTTATCAAAATCAGAAAGTTAATATTAACACAATTCTACAAACCTCACTCAGATTTTGCCAGTTGTCCTAAAAATGTCTTTTATAGCAGAATAACCCCCCTAATCAAATATTCCTTTAGTTATTGTGTCTCCTTAGCTCTTTTTGTTTTGGAAAGGTATCCTAGTCTTTCTTCAAAGCAATGCATATTTAAAAGTATCTAGAGATTAAAGGAGGGAATCAAAATATTGTGGAGCCTGCCAATTTTCCTTTCATCTTTGTAATGGAATTACAGTCTTAGAATTTTAGTTGGATACATGATCACCTACTTAAAGACTATCTTTCCCAGGTGACCTCTAGCTGTGACCCTGTGACTAAAATAGGAAGCAAGTAGAAGTAATGTGCACAACTTCTAGATCAAGCCCTTCATGGGAATGGTTGTGTCTTATTTACATAGTTTTGCAAGGGAAAATGAAGACATAAAAGCAGGATAACTCCCCTGAACCATGAGGCTCATCAACAACCTGATAATGTGGGGCAGCCATGCCAGCCCTTGTCTGTCTAGATAATTACCCCTACCCCCTGTTCCTCTAAAAAAATTAAGGACTTGAAACACCCTTCCCCACCACCATTTTATTTTGTATGAGTCATTCTTATTTGGGGTCTTTTCTCAGAGCTTTTGTACAAGTATGCAGTTGTCTGAACCACTATTTATGGAATTGTTCAAATTTCTGGAGTAGCTCTGCCAAAGGAGAAAAAAAAAAAAGCACGAAATTTTACAAACTACTGACCATATAACATGAGGTGAACTTGTATAGCAATTTTTTATTGATAATTTTATCAAGCCTGGAAAATGTTGTCCCTTTTATGCTTTTATTAATTGTTTTAGTAATTGCATTTACTCATTTGCATTGGTGCCAGTCAAAGTTGTATTCTTTGTGAAATTACAAAACTGTCTCTGTTATGCAAATTTAAAGTCTTAGAGGAATTTTGGGTTGAAAGATTTGCTCCTGCAATTTCCATATGTTGGCATCAGGTGGCAGTAGAGCTATATATGTTCTGATCAGCCTTGTGTAACAGGGCTTTCATTGATGACATAAGCATGAGTTTCTGAGCTAAAACATTGGATACAATATGATTTAGTTATTTTAAAAATGCAATACAAAGTAAAGAAAAATTATTTCACAGAAAATACAAACAGAAATCTCATATACATTTTTCATGTGTTCTTTAGCACAACCAAGCTGAAACATGGTCTTGATATTAAACCTGCAAAAGGCTTTATTTCCTATTTTCTATTTCTCATAGAACCACTATTATGAACACTCCTTTCTCCTTATTACTTTTTCAAGAGAGGTAGTACTCTCTATCATAATCTAGACAAAAGTGTAGTCTTTCTGGTCAACTAAAAGGGCGTTAAATTAAACTTTTCTCTTTAGCTTCTTGCTAAAATCCTCTCATTTCTACAAATTTAGCAAGAGTGAGGAAATTATAAATGATTGCTCTTTAAGCATATTAAAATTTTGTGTTCATCAGGGGTTAAACTACATGTGGTATTCTACCACTTAGAAGTCTTTCCAAAAATTCCCCTCCCAAATCAACATAACTTGGGAAACTACTTGACCAAATATGCATACATATGTGGCTGTTTACTCAGTTGCATCTGACTCTTCATGGCCCTGTGGACTGTAGTCCACCAGGCTCCTCTGTCTATGGAATTTTCCAGACAAGAATATGGGAGCAGGTTGCTATTTCCTATCCTAGGGGAGCTTCCCAACCTAGGGATTGAACCCACTTCTCTTGTGTCTCCTGCAGTGACAGGTTAATTTTTACCACTAGCGCCCCCTAGGAGCCAGGCTTTAAAAACTTAATAGCCTTGTTTATTACCTGGGTTACCAAATTGTAACACCTAGAAGAAAAAAAGGGAAGTTGAGCCAAAGTGAACAGTATCTGGACTAGTTTAATGATCTGAGGTAATTTCTACTTTCCCACCAACAGGGGCTCCAGGAGAGAATGGGAGAGGAATCTTCTGTGTCTCCAAGCAAAGATGTGAAGAAGACAGAAGCTGTTTTGGTCATAAGGGAAGGTAAGTCTGGTGTAAGGGTGTCACTTGATCTCTGTCCTGGGGCTGTTATGAGATTGTACATGGGATTGGGACATCTGCTTCCTGATGGATTTTACTTGGAATTTCCAATGTCAGTTGGGCTAGAAATAGTATAAATGTCAGGCACACAATTCATAAGTTTGGGTTCTGAAATCCTTTCAGAAAGGTAGAAAATAAAATATGCAACTCTTTGTCCTACCCAGGGGCAAAAACATCCCTGGAAAGTTACTTTTGTTTTTAGATGGATTTGGGCCTACAACTCTGTCCACAGCCTCAATTTTGGTCCCTTTTGAGTCTTTTTCTTTCTTTTTATATGGACTTCCATAAAATGGAAAGGAATTACACACACATACATGCATACATACACACACATGCATGTGTGTATATGTATCAATATAATTCATAGCTTCATTTATTTCAAGGAACAGTATAAAACATATGAGCCAAAACAGGATGAGCTGTTCATCGATGAAACATTTACTGAGTACCTGCTATGTGTCTGATACTGTATTAGGTGATGTGATGTCAAAGATAAAAATATATGGTTTTTACTTCCCCAGTGTCCTCCATGCAATACTTCTGTTCTAAAAAAGTGTAAAGAATAGTCTTATGAGAGACTCACAATATTATAGAGGCTGCCAGTGTTTCCTTTAATTCCTATTTTTGAAATATATGAATCACTGACATATACCAAATGCTTAGTCTTTCTTAGTGTTTCCCTTCAGTATAGAAAAGTTAAGGGAAAAACTTTAGAAGCATGAGACTCAGACTCAGCTACCATGGGACTCAGACCCCAAAGTGGGCAGTATTCTGGAAATGGTAAATCCACTTATAACAGGGAGCAGTTTTCCTGGGACATTTTCACCCCTGGAAAGGACAAATTTGGCAGAGTTCCCTCACTCTCAGTTGTTTTTCTAAATTCTTTTCTATGTACTGAATACATTTAGACCTCACAATAATGCTAGGAAGTAATATTTCTGCTCTCATTTTATAGATGAGAAAACTGGTACAGAGTGTGGATTAGTAACTTGTCCCAAGATTACATGTTTTATAGTTTCTGGTCTTACATTTAGATCTTTAATCCATTTTGAGTTTATTTTTGTGTATGGTGTTAGAAAGTGTTCTAGTTTCATTCTTTTACAAGTGGTTGACCAGTTTTCCCAGCACCACTTGTTAAAGAGGTTGTCTTTTTTCCATTGTATATCCTTGCCTCCTTTGTCAAAGATAAGGTGTCCATAGGTTCGTGGATTTATCTCTGGGCTTTCTATTCTGTTCCATTGATCTATATTTCTGTCTTTGTGCCAGTACCATACTGTCTTGATGACTGTGGCTTTGTAGTAGAGTCTGAAGTCAGGCAGGTTGATTCCTCCAGTTCCATTCTTCTTTCTCAAGATTACTTTGGCTATTCGAGGTTTTTTGTATTTCCATACAAATTGTGAAATTCTTTGGTCTAGTTCTGGGAAAAATACCGTTGGTAGCTTGATAGGGATTGCATTGAATCTATAGATTGCTTTGGGTAGAATAGCCATTTTGACAATATTGAATCTTTCAATCCATGAACACGGTATGTTTCTCCATCTGTTTGTGTCCTCTTTGATTTCTTTCATCAGTGTTTTACAGTTTTCTATGTATAGGTCTTTTGTTTCTTTAGGTAGATATACTCCTAAGTATTTTATTCTTTTTGTTGCAATGGTGAATGGTATTGTTTCCTTAATTTCTCTTTCTGTTTTTTCATTGTTAGTATATAGGAATGCAAGGGATTTCTGTGTGTTAATTTTATATCCTGCAACTTTACTATATTCATTGATTAGCTCTAGTAATTTTCTGGTAGAGTCTTTAGGGTTTTCTATGTAGAGGATCATGTCATCTGCAAACAGTGAGAGTTTCACTTCTTCTTTTCCTATCTGGATTCCTTTTACTTCTTTTTCTGCTCTGATTGCTGTGGCCAAAACTTCCAACACTATGTTGAATAGTAGTGGTGAGAGTGGGCACCCTTGTCTTGTTCCTGATTTCAGGGGAAATGCTTTCAATTTTTCACCATTGAGGGTGATGCTTGCTGTGGGTTTGTCATATATAGCTTTTATTATGTTGAGGTATGTTCCTTCTATTCCTGCTTTTTGGAGAGTTTTAATCATAAATGAGTGTTGAATTTTGTCAAAGGCTTTCTCTGCATCTATTGAGATAATCATATGGTTTTTATCTTTCAATTTGTTAATGTGGTGTATTACATTGATTGATTTGCGGATATTAAAGAATCCTTGCATTCCTGGGATAAAGCCCACTTGGTCATGGTGTATGATTTTTTTAATATGTTGTTGGATTCTGTTTGCTAGAATTTTGTTAAGGATTTTTGCATCTATGTTCATCAGTGATATTGGCCTGTAGTTTTCTTTATTTGTGGCATCTTTGTCTGGTTTTGGAATTAGGGTGATGGTGGCCTCGTAGAATGAGGGAGGAGAACATAGGCAAAACACTCTCCGACATAAATCACAGCAAGATCCTCTATGACCCACCTCCCAGAATATTGGAAATAAAAGCAAAACTAAACAAATGGGACCTAATGAAACTTAAAAGCTTTTGCACTACAAAGGAAACTATAAGTAAGGTGAAAAGACAGCCCTCAGATTGGGAGAAAATAATAGCAAATGAAGAAACAGACAAAGGATTAATCTCAAAAATATACAAGCAACTCCTGCAGCTCAATTCCAGAAAAATAAATGACCCAATCAAAAAATGGGCCAAAGAACTAAACAGACATTTCTCCAAAGAAGACATACAGATGGCTAACAAACACATGAAAAGATGCTCAACATCACTCATTATTAGAGAAATGCAAATCAAAACCACAATGAGGTACCATTACACGCCAGTCAGGATGGCTGCTATCCAAAAGTCTACAAGCAATAAATGCTGGAGAGGGTGTGGAGAAAAGGGAACCCTTTTACACTGTTGGTGGGAATGCAAACTAGTACAGCCGCTATGGAAAACAGTGTGGAGATTTCTTAAAAAACTGGAAATAGAACTGCCATATGACCCAGCAATCCCACTTCTGGGCATACACACTGAGGAAACCAGATCTGAAAGAGACACGTGCACCCCAATGTTCATCGCAGCACTGTTTATAATAGCCAGGACATGGAAGCAACCTAGATGCCCATCAGCAGATGGATGGATAAGGAAGCTGTGGTACATATACACCATGGAATATTACTCAGCCATTAAAAAGAATTCATTTGAACCAGTCCTAATGAGATGGATGAAGCTGGAGCCCATTATACAGAGTGAAGTAAGCCAGAAAGATAAAGAACATTACAGCATACTAACACATATATATGGAATTTAGAAAGATGGTAACGATAACCCTATATGCAGAACAGAAAAAGAGACACAGAAATACAGAACAGACTTTTGAACTCTGTGGGAGAATGTGAGGGTGGGATATTTCAAAAGAACAGCATGTATACTATCTATGGTGAAACAGATCACCAGCCCAGGTGGGAAGCATGAGACAAGTGCTCCGGCCTGGTGCACTGGGAAGACCCAGAGGAATTGGGTGGAGAGGGAGGTGGGAGCGGGGATCAGGATGGGGAATACGTGTAAATCCATGGCTGATTCATATCAATGTATGACAAAACCCACTGAAATGTTGTGAAGTAATTAGCCTCCAACTAATAAAAAAAAAAAAAAAAAGATTACATGTTATGTGTCGGCCAGGATCCAAACAAAGACGGCCAGTCTCCAGGATCTGCACTGTTAACCAACTCTCTCCACATCTGTGGTCTTCAGTGAGGGAGAAGGGGAGTTCATAACAAGAAACACCCCCCCCCCCCATTTTGGAATTTTATTTCCATTCAACTATCAGTAATTGAGAAATCAGCATAACCAGTCCGTGATTTAGACGCCAGGGACCCAGAATTCTCAAGAGCTTACTATGGAGTAGGGGAGATGGACATATCTACAGATAGCTATGGTGAAGGGCAGAAAGCAACCAGTGCTGTGGGAGGCTAAGAGAAGACTCCCATCAGTACAAAGGAGGAAGCCCAAGAGGAAGCAACCTGTTCTGATTTTAGTGGGTGGAATATCTCACCAGAAATGACTGTTAGTTCTATGTTAAATAGAATTTTCATTGCCCATTTTATTTGGAATGGGCAATTCTTGATTCTTTCCTTGTTGAAAGAATTTCTTTTTTGCCTCATTATTTGGGGCTAACCAATGTCTATCAACCATCAGTGGATATTTAGACATGTGCATGGGTGGATGTTTCTGTCCTAAACCTGACAGCCCCCACTTTATTCAGTTGTCTTCATTCAACTCTCAGTGTCTCAGGACACTCACTGTTGGGTAACTGTGAACTGACTTCTTTGACTTATGCACTGACCTTGAGCTCTTCTGGAGTAGAGGAAAAGCCTTCTGGCTGGCAGCCTTAGACCTATCCTGGGGTCAGGCATTGACATACTGAAAAATAAATGTATGTGAAATGAATGAAATGCAAACAACTGACCCTAGGAATAGGGGGAAAAAAACCCACCACCTATTTATCATAGTTCAGTTCAGCTCAGTCGCTGAGTCGTGCCCAACTCTTTGAGACCCCATGGACTGTAGCACGCCAGGCTTCCCTGTCCATCACCAACTCCTGGAGCTTGCTCAAACTCATGTCCATTGAGTTGGTGATGCCATCCAACCATCTCACCCTCTGTCATCACTTTTCCTGCCTTCAATCTTTATCATATTGCCCCATCCAATACACTTTTGACCCTCTTAATGAGGACAGAAGCTGTTCATTAAATAAATTAAGCATTAAGTTGAGAACAGAAATGTCAATATAGACACAGACTGTTAATTTACTGGTCACTGATGCATCCAGTGCTCAGAGGACCTCAGCGACTGTACCTCCATTAAACAGCAGGTGATTGAAACATGGCTGAAAGGGATGAGGCCAACATGGAGCTCACACAATTTGATAGAATTATCCAAAATGAGATCCTCTTCCCCTTTGAAAAATGGGTGCTCCTTGGCATCAAACTTTGAAACTATCTAAGTGATTAGACCTATCTGTTCCCTTTTGACTGTTTTATTTCCATTTTAAAATAGATTGTACCATTTCTTACTTGTAATTTGGCCTAATGTTTCCTTGAAATAAGAGGGTGATAAAGAAAGGGAGGAGAAATCTTTGATCATTCGTCATGCTATGGAAAATCTGACAGTGGCTTCAATTAACAGATGGGACCCCAGAGAATTTCTCAGGCTGATCTTCCCCCAGTGCTCTGTCTAATTGAGTAGTGGAAAATAGCCTTAGCAGCGACCTGGATAGCTGCCGAATGAAGCCATCGCCGTTTCACTGAGGCTAAAATCTCTGTCATGCTCCGGGCTTTTTTTTTCATGCTGATCTGGCAGGCTACTGAAGCATAGCAGTCAAAGGATGATGGCATTAGTGAGATGCAGTGGAAAAAGCGCTGGAATGGAACCTGAGAGACTCAGCCAGCACTGAGATCTTAGAGGAGGCTCTGTCCCTTCTTTCCCTGTCTGGCCTCAGTTTCCATGTTTATAGCATCATCGGTTGGACTAGATGATTTCCTGGGTTTTTCTCAACTCTGACATTTAGTAAGTCCTTCTTGCCTTTTCTTCAAAAGGATCTTAAAAGGATAGGTTTGGAAAATCCTTGCTTGGGGCATGCTGCTGCTACTGCTGCTGCTGCTAAGTCGCTTCAGTCGTGTCTGACTGTGTGCGACCCCATAGACGGCAGCCCACCAGGCTCCCCCGTCCCTGGGATTCTACAGGCAAGAATACTGGAGTGGGTTGCCATTTCCTTCTCCAGTGCATGAAAGAGAAAAGAGAAAGTGAAGTTGCTCAGTCGTGTCTGACTCCTAGTGACCCCATGGACTGCAGCCCACCAGGCTCCTCCATCCATGGGATTCTCCAGGCAAGAGAGGGAGTGGGGTGCCATTGCCTTCTTCATGCTTGGAGCATACACAGCTGCTATCCTACAAATGGAATTTTCATAAGTGTGTTTGACAAATGGAGGCAGGGTGAGACCAGTGGGGAGGACAGACTATGAGAATATCTTTGCAAAGGCATCTGGGAAACTCTTCATCCTCCTTCCCCCTCCCATGCCTATCTATCTCCCACAACTGCTGCAGGAATCTACCTAAAACACTAAGTGATTAACACCTGTTTTTCTTCTGATTAATGCATTCCACAAGAGTAGGGACCACATTGGTTTTATCTAGTGATGTATCTTGTAGCTCTGTCCTAGCACAGTGCCTTGCCTAGAATAGATGTTCTATTAATGTTTGTTGACTGAATAGAATGTATACATGTTTAAAACTTAAATAGCTAACCATATGTTTTAGTTTCCGGGTTAAATCTTAATACTTTAATTCATGAATTCCTTCATGATTTTTGCCCCAGTTATCTATCCTCTTATACAGCCCTTCTGGATATATTCTTCCCTCCAAGTATACTATAATCTGCAGATCTCTGAGGATATAACAATGCTGGGCATTTTTGTGCCTAGTACCTGTTACGTTTCCCACGGATGCTTTTCTCCTAGTGCTCTGGTAGTTAACTAGTTCATCAAAACTCATATCAAATCCCAATTGTTCTGGAGAGTCTTCTCTGATCTCGCCCCCCCCCCCCCCCCATTATGATTTATGATGTCTTTTTCAAGATTCCCACGGCATCCATTGTATCATGCTATAGTTATTACCGTCCACAGCACACTCTCTAGAATATGTTAATGCTCATTTAATGGTTTTTAAAGGAGTGATTCAGTGAGTTAAGCTCTAAGCCTCCATTTCAGACCCATACTGTGTCTGTGCTTTCTCTTTCTCAGTCATTCGTGAGGTCTCAGAACCTCAATCTGCTCCCTGGTCTTGGGGTTCTTCCACCCCTCAAAATTTGGCTAAGATGTAGAAGTCCATTTTCTCAGTTTAGTCCTTTATGTTGTCTCAGTGAAGAGTCCACAGACCCTTTTTGTTTTATGTGTTGATTGCTTCATGGAAATACATGATAAAAATAACAAGCTGATTCTAGAAGTTTAGGAAGTTTTTGCAGTTGCTTTCTTTTCCTGCCTTCTTCATCCCTTTCTGTGATGATACTGGAATCTCAGCTAAACTTCTGCCCTCTGGTTTATGCTCAGAGTTGGAGTTCCCTAATCATTTTAATTCCTTTGATTTAATCTTCAGATTTCTTCTTCTTGTTATTGTTCAGTTGCTAAGTTGTGTCTGACTTTTTGTGACCCCTGAACTGTAGCACACCAGGGTCTCCTGTCCTCTACCATCTCCTGGAGTTTGCTCAAACTCATGTCCATTGAGTTGGTGATGCCGTCCAACCATTTCGTCCTCTGTCTCCCCCTTCTCCTTTTGCCTTCAATCTTTCCGATCATTAGGGTTTTTTCTGATGAGCTGGCTCTTCGAATCAGGTGACCAAAGAATTGGAGCTTCAACATCAGATATCTTATGAACCCCATGTTTTATGATTGAACCCCTCTTGGGTCTGAGGATTTGGTTAAGGCAATCTATTGCTGCATAGCAAATTAACCCTAAACTTAAAAATAAAAAATATTTATTTCTCACATTAATAATAGTAAATATAAATGTTTATTATTTCTGAAAGCTATTCATTCAGAAGTGGCTTGGTTGTGTGCTTTTGGTTCAGGATATCTCATGGGCTCTCAAGCTATTGTCTGGGCTGTAGCCTTAACTGAAGACATGACTGAAGGAGGGTCTTCATTCCCAGCGTCATTCCCATGGTTGTTGGAAAGCCTCAGTTCTTGCAGTCTCCTAGGCTGAGGTTCTCACTTCCTCACTGGCTGTTGACTGGAGGCTTCTTCAGTCCCCTTCCTTGCAGGTCTTTCCATTGGGCAGCTCAAAACACAGCAGCTAGCTTCCTTGGAACTGACAAATCATTACTTCTGCCATATGCTGCTGGTCAAAAAGACCAAGTCCTGGTAGAATGTGGGAGGGGACAGCAGAAGAGCATGACTAACAAGAGGTTGGGACTTTTTGTCTGTAATGGAAAATAGCATTTCGGAGAACTTCTAAGCTGGCTGGGGCTCAGTCCAGATGGCCTCTGGTCTATTTGGGAATGATTTTCTCTATGCATTTCTTTATTGATGTTTTGGGATTTTAATCCAAACACTTTTTACCATTTTAGATACATCATTTCAGCTGATGTAGCTTTTGACTCTTTGGAAGAAATATGAGCATCCCATACAATTAAGAGTGTAGAATGCAGTCTTGGCCTTAAGCCATCATATTTCCTAGGCTCCAAATGGCAAATTAGAATAAAAGTTTCTAATTTTTGCTTTATAAGCATGGCATTATTTTCAGCACATTGACGGCGGGTGTCAGGAGGGCACAGGAGTGCCTAAGGCATGCTGACATGATAGATTTAAAAAATAAAATCACCTGCTTTGTGGTTATTTCCACTGCTTATATATTATAATTCTGTGTTATTCACATAAGTGAGTTTCCAATTAGTTAGAAGTCATTAAGAAAAGACAATCAATGTTGTTGTTCTCAGAACTTCGTAGATAAATTGACATGACAGAAACATTTCCAAGGGAATATATTTTGGGGTCAAAGGATCAGATTATGTTGTCATGAAGTGAGCATACAAACATGCAAGATCTCCTGGTACGTGTAGTCCTGCACTTTTCACAGCTCAGCTACTGGACAGTGGTTTTCAAAATTACACGTGTAGAGTTCAGGTGGGTGGATAGGGTAGGGGGAAGAGGTCATGGTTAAGGTCAGCCCTGCACAAGGAAGTTTTCAAACCCTCCTTTCTTCCCTTTCTGCAAGCAGAGTAGCTGTATAATTTTTTTTAACTGGTTTCCACATAGCAACAATTTCAATTTGAGAAAAGATTTAGCAGCTTGAAAAAGAAAGGAAGCTACAAACTTCCAGCCTGGGAGATAATAATTGAAGCATCTAGGGAGGATAGCTCTGAGTTGGTGAGGCTTTTTTGGTAACCAAGAGAGTGATCAGAGAGAGAAAATGGGTGATTCTTCAAAATTCTCCTTTGAGGAAACCGAATCTTTTTCTTATTATGTTGCTTCTTTCAAAATGCTGGCACAGCAAAGGAAACCATAAACAAAGTGGAAAGACAACCTATGGAATGGGAGGAAATATCTGCAAATGGTGTGACTGACAAGGGCTTAATTTCCAAAATATGCAAACAGCTTATGCCAACAAAAAACATAGTCCAATTGAGAAATGAGCAGAAGGCCTAAATAGACATTTCTCCAGAGAAGACATTCAGATGGCCAATGGGCACATGAAAACATGCTCAACATCACTAATTATAAGGGAAATGCAAACCAAGAGTACAATGAGGTATGACCTCACACCAGTCAGAATGGCCACCATTAAAAAGTCTACAAATAAGAAATGCTGGAGAAGGTGTGAAGAAATAGGAACCCTCCTACACTGTAGTGGGAATGTAAGTTGGTGCTACTAACATAATTTTGCAAATCGACTATGTGTTAATGTTAGTTTCTCAGTTGTGTCCAGCTATTTGTGACCTCATGGACTGTACCCTGCCAGGCTCCTCTGTCCATGGAATTCTCCAGGCAAGAGTATTGGAATGGGTTGTCATTCCCTTCTCCAGGGGAACTTTCTGACCCAGGGACAGAATCCAGGTCTCTGTCATTGCAGGCAGATTCTTTACCATCTGAGCCACCAGGGAAGCCCATAAATCAACTATATTTCAATTTTAAAAATGCTGTTAACTGTTAAAATTACCATCAAAAGGCTCAGGATATTCTTCCAAATAATAACTCAATTTTCCAAGGGGTCCTTTGGCATTCTGAAGTCACTCAGGGCTTAGTCAGGTGTGGGCTTCTCAATGGCGGTGCTGTTGACATTTTTGGCTGGATAATTTTTTGCTGTGGGGGCCACCCTATGAATTGTGCAGTGTCTAGCAGCATCCCTGGCTCCTAACCACAGGATGGCAATAGCATCTTCCCTCCCCTAAGTTCAGTTCAGTTCAGTCACTCAGTCGTGTCTGACTCTTTGTGACCCCACGACTGCAGTACTTCAGGCTTCCCTGTTCACCACCAACTCCTGAAGCTTGCTCAAACTCATGTCCATTGAGTCAGTGATGTCATCCTACCATCTCATCCTCTGTATCCCCTTCTCCTCCTGCCCTTGATCTTTCCCAGCATCAGGGTCTTTTCCAATGAGTTAGTTCTTCGAATCAGGCAGCCAAAGTATTGGAGTTTCAGCTTCAGCATCAGTCCTTCCAATGAATATTCAGGACTGATTTCCTTCAGGATAGACTGGTTGGATCTCCTTGCAGTCCAAGGGAGTCTCAAGAGTCTTCTCCAACACCACAGTTCAAAAGCATCAATTTTTAGTGCTCAGCCTTCTTTATAGTCCAACTCTCATATCCATACAGGACCACTAAAAAAACCATAGCTTTGAGTAGATGGACCTTTGTTGACAAAGTAATGTCTCTGCTTTTTAATATGCTGTTTAGGTTGATCATAGCTTTTCTTCCAAGGAGCAAGCATCTTTTAATTTCTTGGCTGCAGTCACCATCTGCAGTGATTTTGGAGCCCCCAAAAATGTCTCTCACTGTTTCCATTGTTTTCCCATCTGTTTGCCATGAAGTGATGGGACCAGATGCCATGATCTTAGTTTTCTGAATGTTGAGTTTTAAGCCAACTTTTTCACTCTCCTCTTTCAGTTTGATCAACAGGCTTTTTAGTTCTTCTTCACTTTCTGCCATAAGGTTTGTGTCATCTGTGTATCTGAGGTTATTGATATTGTTCCTGGCAATCTTGATTCCAGCTTGTGCTTCATCGAGCCTGGCATTTCACATGATGTATTCTGCATATAAGTTAAAAAAGCAGGGTGACAATATACAGCCTTGACATATTCCTTTCCCAATTTGGAACAAATCTGTTGTTCCATGTCTGGTTCTAACTGTTGCTTCTTGACCTGCATGCAGATTTCTCAGGAGGCAGGTAAGGTCGTGTGGTATCTCATCTCTTTAAGAATTTTCCACAGTTTGTTGTGATCCACACAGTCAAAGGCTTTGGCATAGTCAATAAAGCAGAAGTAGATGTTTTTCTGGAACTCTGTTGCTTTTCGATGATCCAACAGATGTTGGCAATTTGATTTCTAGTTCCTCTGCCTTTTCTAAATCCAGCTTGAGCATCTAGAAGTTCTTGGTTCACATACTGTTGAAGCCTGGCTTGAAAAATTTTGAGCATTACTTTGTTAGCAAGTGAGATGAGTGCAATAGTGCAGTAGTTTTAACATCCTTTGGCATTGCCTTTCTTTGGGAATGGAATGAAAAGTGACTTTTTCCAGTCCTGTGGCCACTGCTGAGTTTTCCAAATTTGCTGACATATTGAGTGCAGCACTTTCATGGCATCATCTTTTAGGATTTGGAATAGCTTGACTGGAATTCCATCAGCTCCACTAGCTTTGTTCATAGTGATGCTTCTTGAGCCCACTTGACTTTCCATTTGAGGATGTCTGGCTCTATCTAGGTGGGTGATCACACCATTGTGGTTATCTGGGTCATGAAGATCTTTTTTTTTTTGTATAGTTCTTCTGTGTGTTCTTGCCAGCTCTTCTTAATCTCTTCTGCTTCTGTTAGGTCCATACCCTTTCTGTCCTTTTCTGTGCTTATCTTTGCATGAAATGTTCCCTCGATACCTTCCTACCCAACGAGTATAATCAAATATGTCTCCAAACTTTGGTTAATATCCCTGGGGAGGGGACAAAATCACTCCTAGCTGAGAACCGCTGATCTGGTGAGTACAGTGAATGACCAAGTTGATGGTGCCATTTTGGGCCCCCAGTTGAGGTTGAGTATGAAGCACTGTCACTGCTTTTCATGTGGACTCTGAAGGTATTCTCCAAAGAGAGGTGCCAAGATATTTGGAATCTAGTTCTTGCTTCAAGGGAAAAAGTCTTTCATCTCCCAACATAACTTCTTGGAAGGTAGGAGACTCCTTCAGTTGTACCAGTTCTGAAACGTTTGTTATAAACCAAGCCTGGTTCATTACAGCTTGGTCTTTTTCTCAATCCAGTTGCATCTCTCACTCAAGGAGAAGCCAAAATGGGAAAAGAAAGGTATTGTGGCTTCAGACTTCACTCTCACCTGAAAAGCAGTGATGGTGATTCACACTCAACCTCAATGGGGGCCAAATGTCACTGTCACCTTGGCCGTTCAGTGTACCCATCAGATCAGTGGTTCTCAGCTAGGAGTGATTTTTGCCCCTTTCCCAGGACTTGCCAAAGTCTGGAGATGTATTTGATCTGCCTGATAGTTCTTTTGGTAAAAGTTGGGAAGGAAGAGTTGGGGAGAAATTCTATTTTGAAGTCAGGCTTTGGAGATCTCAGCAAGTATTTGTGGTGGAGTAGAGTGAGCTTCCTCTTGGACATTCCTAGATAGCACCACTGCATTCTCTTCTTGTCTGTTAATCATAATATGTATTTTGTTTGCTTATCTGACACTTTACAAAATTTGCATTTCCCTCCTGCCTGTCCCCAGGCACGATAAGAGCAGCAAAAAGAATAACAAAACAAAAGCTTTCTTTGAAAAGAATTTGCCCCTAATTGATTGCAGCTGTAGCAGCCAAAGCCACCGAGGAAAAAGCCTGGCCTTTGGCTCTGCCCACGGGAAGCGGCCACGTGCTGACCTGTGATCAGTTACCTCGGGGGCACTGAGGGTCGAGGGGTGTCTGTTTGAAATTTCCTGTCACAACAGTGTCATTTGCAGACACGGCCAGAGAGGAAACGGGGATGGCAAGGGCTTTCTTCATCAGATGCCTCCTCTGATAGTTTTTGCAGAGAGGTTGTAGAAAAGGAGGCGATTGCAGGAGTCCAAACAGCATGTGCTTCTGAGGCTGGGCTGTCCTTGGAGGGGAGGCCCCTGTTTCCTCCGTGGGTCCCAAAGGCAAGAGCAGAAACTCCAATAGAAAGATGCAGCCTAAGAGCCCTTTTGGAGTCCTCAGTTTTACTGAGGTGACAAATAAATAGAAAAGTAGGTTTGTATTGGTTGGATACTGCCCGTGGAAAGCATTGTATAATTGTCTAGAAGAATAAACTGCAACGTATTTTCAGGTGATCTTTGTTATGAGTTAATGTCTTCATGTATGGATGTGAGAGTTGGACCATAAAGAAAGCTGAGCGCAGAAGAATTGATGCTTTTGAACTGTGATGTTGGAGAAGACTCTTGAGAGTCCCTTGGACTGCAAGGAGATCCAACCAGTCCATCCTAAAGGAGATCAGTCCTGGGTGTTCATTGGAAGGACTGATGCTGAAGCTGAAACTCCAATACTTTGGCCACCTGATGCAAAGAGCTGACTCATTGGAAAAGACCCTGATGTTGGGAAAGATTGAGGGCAGGAGGAGAAGGGGGCGACAGAGAATGAGATGGTTGGATGGCATCACCGACTCAATGGACATGACATGGGTTTGGGTGGACTCTGGGAGTTGGTGATGGACAGGGAGGCCTGGCATACTGCAGTTCATGGGGTTGCAAAGAGTCGGACATGACTGAGCAACTGAACTGAACTGAATGTCATCAGAAATAGGGTTGATAATGATGGAGACTGGTATGCCTGATAGGAAATAGAATGAAACAACCTATGGAAGTAAGCAGAGCTTGGCACCTAATAAACAGTGGATAAAATGATAAAAGGCCTACCCTGGTGGCTCAGTGTTAAAGAATTTGCCTGCCAGTGCAGGAAATGGAGGCTTGGTCCCTGGGTTGGGAAGATCCCCTGGAGAAGGAAATGGCAACCCACTCTGGTATTCTTGCCTGAGAAATCCCATGAGTAGAGGAGCTTGGCTGGCTACAGTCCATAGGTCACAAACAGTTGGACATGACTTAGTGACTAAAACAACAGAAAAGATAAAAATAATGATTGTCATTGTTATTAATTGCAGAGGGGCTATTACATATCCCTATAGAGATCCATAGTAAAGGAGAGAACCGAGAGAAAGATGGAGATAATTTAGGCTTTCAGGCTAATTGTGGCCTCAGTTACTTGCTTTAGGCAAGTGTTTGATTATCTGGGTGATTCTCTGGCCTTGTATTAGTTTCTTTTGGCTGCTCTAACAAACTACCACAGACTGAGTGGCTTAGAACAACAGAAATTTTATTCTCTCAGTTCTGGAAGCCAGAAGTAAAAAATCAAGGTGTCAGCAAAGGCCATGTTCCCTCTCATTTACCCCCAGAGCAAATCCTGTTGAAATAAAAGTGTCTTCAGGGGCAGAAGAGAAGCCTGTTGGAGGCAGGGAAGGCTGGGGTTAGGGTGGTGCTACCGGGCGAGATGTCCTAACAACAGCATTAACTTGCAGTTATGAGACTTAAAAAAAATTCTTCCCTGTGGAAGAGAAGGAGTGAATTGAGAGACTGTGAGTAGAGATGGTGGGGCTTATTCACAGATCATGTATAGGGGCTGAAGGCCAGAGAGGGGCTGGTGATGACTGGTATCTTGCTTGAGAGACGGGTGGTGTGATGGACGGCTGTGAGGGACCTGGGGTGGTAACCATGCTGGGAGGGCAGTTGGTGAAATTGCTTTTAAAGAGTGGATTCTGGTCTCACTCAACTGTAGGAAGCTCCTCCCTCATCTGTAGAATTACCACGACTTACCACCATCAATGCCAATTTTACAGATGGCTTCACCATTACATGTGTTTATGTGTGTGTGTGTAGTTGGGTCATGTGTCAGAGTTTCACGTCTCTAAAATGCCAGTGGTTAGAAAAGAAAAACTCCTTGTAGTCTGTTTTGGATGGTTCTGCAGAGCAATTTGTACCAATCATTTAGAGTGATGTGTGGAACTCCAAATGATTTATTATTTGCAAAGGTAGGAAAATATACAACTTCGTATGCTTAGTCAATAATTAGTGAATAATCAGTTCCACCAAAGAACTTCTGTAAATTTTCAAGTACCAAATGTTTTACTTCTCAAATATCTGTTTTTCTCAGTCACTGACTGCTGTTCAACCATTTAACTGGTTAATATGAGCGCCCAACATAAATAAGTGGGAGACCTTTTAACCCTTAGACTTCAAGTGACAGCTTGGACTAAACCATCAGCCTTCCACCCAAAGAAAACACAAATACGACCCTTAATAAAGTTAGACACAGACATGTTTTGAAGGTCAGGTAATTTATTTTTTTGAGGGAGAGGAAGGGTAAAGAATTAAATTTTATTAATTATATGTATATTTTCAGTCCCATTTAGTTTTGCAATACTGAAGAATTGCACAGAGTGACTAAAATTATTATAAATTGCAGAAGAGGCCTGGACATGATAAGTTTTCTAAATTCAAGTAGTTTCTTTCTATGTTTTGGGTCTTTGTGTTCTGTCTCAAAAATGCTTTTCTCTACAATGATTTTGCACAATTTCAGTTTTTCTGATCAGATGATATTACCTAAACTATGTATGTAGTTTTTTCCTTCTCTTAGCATAATTTGGAGACACTGTCATATGAATTGATGGTCTGCACAGTCCAGGAAGATGAAATCTTGAAATAGCCTCTTGGAGGTTCAGTTTTACAAACTACAAATACTGTCTCCAGTGCATGTGTGTGTATGCATGTGTATGGTATGCACACGTGTATTTCTCTCTCTATGGTATCTGAGAGAGAAAATTTCAGCAGGAAGGTGGAAGAGTAGAAATGGAATAAAAACAACAGTTGAGCTGAAGCAAGCTCCCAGAAACAGCTTGCCTCATCAGGGAGATGTTTTCTTGTCATTTCCTCAGTTCAGTATTGAAATGCTCCACTGTTCTCATGGGACTGAATTTTAATTGAATAGACACTTTGGTTGGAAATCGTTCTCCCCCAGTCATGCAGATTCGCCTTCTCTCAGCATCATCACCCCTCCTTTGTCCAAGTGAGTCATGAGAATTGCAGGGTGCGAGTCCACACTTGGTTGAGCGGAAGAGTCAGTCAGGAAGTGATGTGACGGGCTCTTCGTCCTGAAAGGAGAAGCATTTCCAGGTAGGACAGAGGACTGACGAGTTAAAATGAGGGGGTGTACGTGGTTTGTATTTGTTTCCTGGCATTACCTCAAAGAGAATATCACTCCGAAGAGCCCAAAGAGGGGGCAGGCCCCCTGGGCGATTGCTCAGGGTGTTAAGACATCACCAGACACAGTAGAAATAGCCGCCCAATTCACAGGTCATTATAAGGGGCCAGAGAAGCAGACAGCGTCCCCAGTGGAACTTGGAGAATAAAACATCTTCCAATGTTGGCTCTACTCCGCTAAATAGATACAAGACTTGAAAGAATATCAGCCTGAAGTGACTCCAGGCTGCTAGGCTGTCTGGTGTTGCTCACGTGACTGGCACCACTCTGGCCAGAGCCACTCAGGGTGATCATGTGGCTCTCTGACCGCTGCCTGTCACAGGCCACAGCAGCCTGAGTGTTTCCAGAGCAGGAGACGTGGCGGGGAAGCCCATCTTGGTTATGCAATCAACTCTTGGCCCTAGTCCCCACCTCCGAGATGCTAATAATTTAAAATTATTTTCCCATTAAACATCAATGATTAATATGCTCTTTTCTCCAAGTCTGTTTCATTTTTTCTGCCTAGAATCACTGACCATCTTTTCCTTCTTTCTATGGTCACATTCTGTGTTTGTGATGCTGGTCTTGTCCCTAGCTTCTCTCTCACCCATTTCTCTTAACTCCATCCTTCTATCATCCAGCCCCACCCTCTCAACCTCCCCTCCTCCAGGCACCCTGCTACGCTGCTTCACCTATGTCCCGCCCGTGCAGAGCATAAGCTCGGCTTTGGAGTGGCGCTTGGCTGGCAGACTGTAATCAGGGTTACATTTTAAAAGAACTATTTCCACATTTTGATAAGAAGCTGCTAGAGTAAAAGAGTGAGTTGTAATTGTAAATTTTTATCTCTCTGGCTGTTGAGCTCTATGGAATCTTACATAGACTATGAACAAATATTTCCATTGTAACAGCTTAGAAATAGTCTCAGATTGGTCACAGTAAGAAAAGCAAGATGCATGTGAGTGATTATAGAACTCCTACTAAATTCCAGGTAAGTGTGACCTGCTTTGGGACACTGGAAAGGGCCTGCCATCCACCGAGTGAGGTCTCTGTTTCAGACCTCTGTCTTTCTCAGCTTCAAGTTAGATTTCAAAGCAAGCATCACATTCTAGGTCAGACTGATTTAAAGATGCAAATGACCAGAACCTTCCCCAAAATGTTACATGATAATAAACTTAAAGGTTAGCTGTGGTCTATACACTTAAATATTCCTGGAAAACTCTTAAAGGTGTGTATCAGATCCATGAATAGAAAGAAATGAACAATTACTGAGTTATTATGACTTAGGAGTTTATACATATTATTTTGTGTTGTTTGGTCGCTAAGCTGTGTCCAACCCTTTGTGACTCCATGGACTACAGCACGCTAAGCTTCCCTATCCTTCACCATCTCCTGGAGTTTGCTCAAACTCATGTCCATTGAGTCAGTGATGCCATCCAACCATCTCATCCTCTGTCACCCCCTTCTCCTCTTGCCCTCAATCTTTCCCAGCATCAAGGTCTTTATCAAAAGCCTATGTACATGGACAAGTGCTAGTATCGGGATTAAACTGCCATAGCAAATAACTGCTATGCAGATGAAAGTGACTTAAATAGATTATCTTTCCTTTATAAGAATAGTCCAGTTTGGTTCCAGGATGATGGTATAAAAAATGAGGGTGAGTGAAGGGGGTAGGACCTCTGCTTTATGCAGAGACTCAGGACCCAGGCTAATGGAAGCTCTGCCTTTTACAATGTGGAGCTTCCAGGTTTTCCTTTACTGCCAACACTGGGGGGAGGCAGTAAACAGAACATGAAGAAGAGTGTGTGCATGGGGTAGAGGGTTATGATTCTGGCTTAGAAATTCCACCTTATTATTTCTGTACCCATTTCAATGGCCAAGACTGAGTCTCAGGGACATCCTTGACATTAAGGTTGGCTGGCAACTGTAGCCTAGCTGAGTACCCAGGAAGCAGAGGAAACGAAATACCTGATGAATGGCTGTTAATCTTTGTCACAAGCTCTAAATGGAAGAAATGATTATTCCCCATTTTACAGGTGAAGAAATTTTAACTTATCCCTGATAACTCAGCTAGTCAGTGGCTGAGAAACAATTTGGGGGTGCAGGGTATCCTAGAACCTCTAAAAATTCCTATTTAAAGCCCTGTAGTAATTATAGTTGCCACTTGTTGAGCCCTTTCCCTTCATGATGATACTAAGATATAGATTTATTATCCCACAAGCACCAGTCCAGATAATTGAGGCTCAGAGCTCCTTTTTTTTCAGACTCCATAGCCTATCTCTGGGGTTCCTCCATGGCTCAGCAGTAAAGAATCTGCCTGCAATGCAAGAGATGTGATCCCTGGGTAGGGGAGATCCCCTGGAGGAGGGCATGGCAACCCCTTCCAGTATTCTTGCCTGGAGAATCCCATGGACAGAGAAACCTGGCAAGCTATAGTCCATAGGGTCACAAAGAGTCGGATCCAATTGAATCACTTGAGCACATATAGCCTATCTCCTATAGTCCATAGTCCTATAATACTTCCTATGCCGACCCAATAGAGATTCAGCTTTGGACTCACAAGGGTAACCTGATGGAGTTTGGGGAGGATTGGGTCTACTAAGTTAGTGTTAAACTTTCCTTAAGTACATTTTGCCCTCTCCTAAGCACAAGTTTGTTCCACTCCTGCTGTTTTAAAAATCAATTTTTTTCCATCTATTCATACAGCTTTGATTGGATGTCTAAATGGCAAAACACACCTTTACATGGAATACTATTACAGTGCTACTTTCCCCCACATATTCACAGATTTATTCTGCAAAAAATATGGGATGGGGATTATCACATAAACAAGTGTTTCCTGAGCACCTTATTACAGAGGAATGCATGAGGCTGGGAAAAGTGGAAATATACTATTGAGTCCCTGTCCTTCCTAGGCTTACAGATGAGTTGGGGAGAGGGAAAATGACTATATAAAAAGATAAATGATAACACACGGTGGAGATTGCTGGGAGCCACAGGACCAGTGCCAATAATAAGTACTACAAGATGGCTGGGAGATGGTTTTTGAGCAGTGGCTAATGTGCTGGCCTCAGTCCTAGGTGATTTCATATGTTATCACATTAATCCTACAGGAATTCAATGGTGGGGAGTAATCACTGGGGACTGGGATAGTCAAGAAAGTCTTGAGAGAGGAGGTAAGACTTGAGCTGGGTTGAATTATATGGTGCTATTTCACAACAGTAATGAAAGCTGGCTGAGCTGAAGCCCAGAGCATAATTTCTCACTGGCTGGCTGCTCCAGATAGTAATAGCTTCAGTGCCCTTCAGAATGGAATTTTCTGAGTCTGTGAAGATGTGTGAGGTGTGCCTGGCAGGTAAGCGTTCTTCCATTTGCCTTCCACCCATTGCTTTAATTAAATATACTGTTCTCTTGGTTACCTCTTCGGATCCTCCAGAAGTTCTGGATCATCACTTGCAGCAGCTAAAATGGGAATTATGCAGAGAGGGAAAAATGTCTCCCCACTCCCAGTTTTATTGAGAAATAATTAACATACATCACTGTATAAGTTAAAAGCAGACACTCTGATGGTTTGATTTACATATATTGTAAAATGATGACCACAGTAGGTTCAGCTAACATCCATCTCCTTGTGAATAAAATAAAAGATTTGCACTTCTTCAGTAAAAAGAAAAGACAAAAAAGGAAAACATGTTTTCCTTGTTATCAGAACTCTTGAAAAGTGAAAATGAGTCACTCAGTCGTGTCCGATTCTTTGCAATCCCATGGACTATATAGTCCATGGAATTCTCCAGGTCAGAATACTGGAATGGGTAGCATCTCCCTTCTCCAGGGGACCTTCCCAACTCAGAGACTGAACCCAGGTCTCCTGCATTGCAGGCAGATTCTTTACCAGCTGAGCCACAAGGGAAGCCCTTAGAACTCTTTCTTAGGGCTCTCTTAACAACTTTCTTGTATATCATACAGCAGTCTTAGCTGTATTCATCGTGTTGTATATTACATCCCTAATATTTATATTGTAACTGGAAGTTTGTACATATTTATCACCTTGCTCCAATTAGCCTTCCTGCCTCCCTCTGCCTTTGCTAATCATAAGACTTGTCTCTTTTCCTATGGGTTTGGTTTTTTTTTTTTCAATTTGTTTGTTACTTTAGATTCCACATATAAGTGAGATCATACAGTATTTGACTTTCTCTGGCTTATTTCATTTAACGTAATGCCTTGAAGTTCCATCCGTATTTTTGCAAATGGTGGAATTTCCTTGCTTTTTATGGCTGAATAATATTCATTTATCCATTCACCCATCCATGGACACTTAGGTTGCTTCCATCTCTTGGGTATTGTAAACGATGCTGCCATGAACATGGAAGTGCTGGCATATTTTTTAGTTAATGCTTTCCTTTCCTTTGGTTGTATTTCCAGAAGTGGAATTACTGGGTATGTGGTAGTTCTATTTTTAATTTTTTGAGGACCCTTCTTGCATTTTTTTCCCTTAGTGGCTGCACCAATTTACAAGGGCTCCCTCTTCTCCACATCCATGCCAGCATTTCTTATCTCTTGTCTTTTTGATGACAGCCATTCTAACAGTCATGAGATGATATGGTTTTAATTTGCATTTCACTGATAACTGGTGGTATTGAGCATGTTTTCATGTACTTGTTGACCTTTCATTTATCTTCTTTGGAGAAACGTCTTTTCAGTTCCGCTGCCCATTTTTAAACTGGGTTGCTTGTTGTTTTGCTATTGAGTTGTATACGTTTTTCATATATTATGGATATTAGCCCCTAATCAAATATATGTGCTGTGTGCTAAGTCCTTCGGTTGTGTCTGACTCTTTGCAACCTCATGGACTGTAGCCCACAAGGCTCCTCTGTCCTTGGGGATTCTCCAGGCAAAAATACGGAATGGGTTAACATGCTCTCCCCCAGGGGATCTTCCCAAGCCAGGGATCGAACCCAGATCTCCCACATTGCAGGCATATTCTTTACTGTCTGAATCACCAGGGAAACCCAAACTATATATTATATATAGTTTGAAAATATCTTTTCCAACTCCATAGGTTGTCCTTTAACTTTGTTGATGAAAAATACCTTTAAATCCTGTTTCACATTGTTGGTGGGGGACTGAAGGCAAGGAGAGAGTGGAGGTTGGCTGGACTACAGATCTTCCCCAGATGAGTTTATCTCATTTCTGAATCCCTTTTCTGATGCTACGTCTACCACTCCACAAAATTCAGTTGCATTTGTGGCAGGAGGATCCCAAATTTACGCTCTTCCTCTAAGAGTGAGGAAATGACAATATATATACCTAACATTTATTGAGAGCTTAAATCCTCCATATGGATTATTTTATTTAATCCTTCCAGTAATGCAGGTCTGTTTGACAAATGAGGAAACTGAGGCTTAGAGAGGTTACGTTGCTCAAGACTACACAGCTAGTAAGAGGTATGCAGAGGGATCAGAACACTTGATTTTCTCTTTTTAAACATTTTAAAAGGCATCAGTTTTATTGAGATATAATTCACATACTTTGTAATTCACCCATTTAAAGTGTACAGTCCATTGATTTTGAGTCTATTCAGATGTGAAACTGTCACTGTAATTGATTTTTAGAACATTTTCATCCCTCAACAAAGAAACCCTAATACCCTTTAGCAATTACTTCCTATTTCTCCTCAACCTCTTTCTCCTCCTCAGCCCTAGGCAACTTCTAATCTACTTTCTGTCTTTAAAGATTTATCTGTTTCATAGAAATGGGATCATATACCATGCAGTCAGTTGTGACTGGCTTCTTTCACTTAGCAGAGTGTTTTCAGGGGTCATCCACATTGTAGCATGTGTTAGCACTTCATTCCTTTTCATGACTGAATAATGTTCCTTTGCATGGATATACCATATTTTATTGATTGAATCATTAATTGGTGGACATTTGCGTTGTTTCCACTTTTTGGCTATTGTGAATACTGCTTCTGTGAATATTTATGTACAAGTTTCTGTGTTGGCATGTGATATACCTATGAGGTGACTTTCTGGGTCATGTGGTAACTATGGTTGACCTTTTGAAGAACTGCTAGACTATTTTCCAAAATGATATACCATTTACATTTCTACCAGCTTGAAATCTTCAGTGAGAACAACTAGCAACATAATTTATACCTTGGCCACTTATTTGTACAAAAAGTATCCATACAATTTAGTAAAGCTCTAACAAAACCAATAGAAAGTTCTAACAAAACAAAGAAACCAGAGAATTTTCTTAATGACAAATCTTAAAACTGAACTCTGGGGTTTGGAAGCTTTGGTGCTTTTTGATTTGAAGACATCAATTGAGGTAAATGATGAGAACTGCCATATTTGTATTTCCCTTTATTCCCTGAGATATTACGGGGATTTTCTGCTTATTTCTAAGACTGAGTGATTTCTAGCAATACATGTGCAGGTGCTGCAATAGCCCAGGATTGTCTGTTATTCTGAAAAGCCATTGGCATTCACCGAAAGACAGCAGACAAAAGAACACATGCCCAATGTCTGCATGTGTCATTCTGGTCTCTTGAAAAGTTGAGTATTATGGGCATCAGCTTCACTGCCATTTGACTGTAAGTGACAGAAACCTCAGGACTATTTTTTTTTTAATGAAGTAGGAAAAAAAGGGAGAAATACAGAAAATAATCCCCTCCACCCTTTTCCTTTCACTTGCAGCAGATTTTTGAAAGGGGCCCAAAAGGTGATTTTCAACAAGGCATATACTTGAAGGAATCTGGAGGTTTGCTCTCTGGGAATGGAAGAGCCTTTGTCAAGTGCTTACTCTGAGTGCACTGGGTGGATATGAGAAGAACATAAGCCATAGTCTCTGCTCCCTGGGAGTTTCTACTCCGTGTTATTACAGAATAAGTCAATGCTAAACTGTGACGGTGGAAAGGAAGGAGAGGTGGTGTGTACTAGAAAGAGGCTGGAAAGTCATGCAGGAAGTGGAAACATTCTAAAAAGAAGCCAAGCCAGGACTTAGTTAAATTGGAAGAAATGGCATAGCTATTCCAGGTGGGGTCAGTGACACCAACATGACACAAGCCAGAATGACTTTAGGGGTCAGCAGGTTGGCTGGAGGAGAAGGTGTAAATGAAAGTCTGGGTGAGAAAAGTTTAGAAGCAGTAGAGCATCATGGGAGAAGCCTTGGACATGAATTCTGCTTCCTGTTCTGCCACTAACTAGTCTTTGGTGCTGGTTCTGTGATGCAGCAACTTGGGCCTTCTGTTTCTTTCTTTTCCTTTCTCTTTTTTTGGCCACACAACTTGTGGGATCTTAGTTCCCTGACCAGGGGTCAAACCCATGCCCTTTGCATTGGAAGCGTGGAGCCCTAACCAGTGGACTGCCAGGGGAGTCCTGGGGCTTCTCTTTCTTAATCGCTTGACTATGGAAGTTGAACTAGTTCTGATTCTCAAACTCGGTTTCACATTACAAGGTCCTGTGTGTCTGTTTAAAGTACAGATTCTAGGATCTCACCCCTGGAGATCATGTTTCCATGGATACAGCTGTGGCCCAGGAGTAGTGATTCTCTTAGCTGAGTCTGAGTTTTAAAAACTAGTGATGCCTTGGTTCCACCTATAGAGATTCTGATTCAGTGGGTCTGGGGGCAGGCTTTGGGAGTTTTCAGAGTTCCCCTGTTGATGTAATGAGCAGCTAGGCTGAGAACCATGATCTCTGGTTGAGTCTGAAGTTTTACTGGAGGGCTGGCTAGAGACTCCATCCCAATGGAAGGACTCTAAATCCTTCCTAACGCTCGAGGACTTTGATTCTGTGAAAAGTATGTTGGGACCAGGCAGTAGAGGGCCTTAAGTGCTGGATCAAGGGATTTGTACTTTGTTTTATAGGTGGTGAGAGACATGTTAGATGTTCTAGCAGAGGAATAATTTAAGACCTCTCACCTGGGACATTTCATTGCTTTGGAGCCTGACAGCCACCATCAGGCAAGGAAGGGAAAAGAGCAAACTGCCCCTTCATTCATGCTTTTAGCCGGAAAGGGGTGACCACTGCCAAGTCCACTGTGACAGGGTCTAGTGTCTCTGCCTGGCACAGACAGAAACAGTCAAGGGGGAGAAGTGGCAAGAGAAGAGAATACAGCCCGGGGCAGCAGAACAGTGGAGCATGGCCTTCCTCAGAGAACAGGCCCCACCGGTGGGTTGGAGAGAGCGAAGCATTGCGTGTGTGCTCGGTCGATTCCGTCGTGTCTGACACTTTGTGACCCCGGGGACTGCAGCCCGTCAGGTTCCTCGGTCCATGGGACTCTTCAGGCAAGAATATTGGAGTGGGTTGCCATGGCCTCCTCCAGAGACAGTGGTAGACAGGGTGAATTTCAAATTATATTTCATATTACCACCCCGTCCCACTTCCCGTTCTCCTTTTAATCCTCGGTTGAATCGGGTCGCCTCTCAGTTGACCAGGAGCATGGCTGTGACAGTCCTCTGACCCTTGCCAATCTCTCCTTTTGACAGAGAGAGAGCAGGCTCCAGGCTTAAAGTCCCGGGAAGGTCTCTAGCTAGAATTTAGAAGCACACCCCTTCTTATCTAAGGGATGGACACTTAGTCCTGGTCCCTGGTTCCTCAGTTTCACTGAGTTCAGACAAGCAGGATTGGGATCTGCCATTTATAGGAGCGACTCAACGTTTGCTTCTTAAATAACCTTGAGTGAAAACATGAGTTGGTTGAAAGAGAAATGTTAACAGGAGCCTGGCTAGAAAGGTGAGGCTGAAAGGAGATACAATTGTGAAGGATTATGCAAATCAATGACCTTCAGGAAACACAGGCGGGTTCTTTCCAGAACCTGGCCTGGTAGGAGGAAGCCTGGGTTCTTGGTATTGACCAATCTCCTGCTGTCTCTGGTCTGTAGCTGTGGAGGACTCCACTGGATAATCTTTGAAGTTCTTTCCCGCTCTGAAACTCTGTGTTTCCATGATAGTAATTTCTAAACACAGTCTCTTCCCAGGAGACAGGTCATGCCTGGAGATTCTCCAGTGGTCATGCACCATCCTGTGTCCTGATGGGTGCTGAGAGCTTGTGGACAACTCCCTGGCTTGAGCCCTGACATCATTTCTGTGGGACCACCAGCTCCAGATCTCCTTGGAAGTTGCAGGGCAATTGTAAGGAATGTGGATGCTGCAGGCTAAAACATCAAAATCTTTCAAGAAGAGAAAACCAAATCAAAACAAACAAAACAAAAACAAAAGACAAATGAAAGCAAATTAAGTAACCTCATAGTTAACAACTGAATTTCCCTCCACTTTCAATTTTTTGGAGGATGGGTGTGTTTCTTTTCTTTTCCTAAAAATATCTTGTCAGGGAACAGATGATGAATCTTATTTCAAATGTGGTTTTTGCCACTGTATCTATGCTTCACTGGACCAATATGAAGAATATCCTTCTAATTCTCCCTCAATGCCACCCCCCCCTTGCCCAATTAGTGCCAACAGATATTGTCTCACAGATCATTTGAGAGCAGTTTTGTGGTTCTCTAAGTTTGTGTTTCTTTAATACTAGTGTAAGAAGCACTTAGAGAGTGTACTGAAATTGCAGGTTTTGGGGCCCCAGCCTCAGCAATCTGACAGAGCAGTTGTGGGTCAGTGCCCAGAAGCAAGCATCTTTAACAAGCTTCCCAGATGATTTTGACACTGATCGTCTGCAGACCACTCAGCCAGAAGTCTGGTGTTAAGGAAAGGTAACCATGTATGTAGGAATCTCCTTAAGCGTCATGGTGTGAACCAACACTTCTCTCCACCTCCCTCCTTTTTACTCAGCCCTTCCTTAAATGAATATCAAGGGCAACTGTGATGTGATCAGTATCTCAACAACAGGGGAAGGATAATGTAATAGTATCAGGGCATAAGTTCAGGCAATTCAAAGTCTGCCTTCAAATCCTTACTTTCTAGCTTTGTGATCTTGGGCAAATTGCTAACCCTCCAGTCTCAATTTCCTCCTCATTAAAATGAGGGGATCACAACAGGGTTAATTGAGTTAACCCATAGAAAGTCCCAGGCACGAGGTAAGCATTCAGTGAAGGTTAGCTGTTATCATTATGGTAGGAGTTGGGAGAAAAGAAAAGGAAAAGGGGAGGAAGGGCAGGATATGGGAGGTGCAAAAGAGGAGCTGGATTCCTAGGGCTGACCACCACCAGGAGAAAGGCGCAGCTCCTTCTAGTGAGGAATGTGCACGTGTCACCTCTCATCTCGACCCAGGTGAGCTTCTGTGTCTCCCTGAGTGGCAGCGACCCCCAAGTGTAACGTGAAGATGGAGTCCAAAGCGCAGAGTCCAGAGCTGGAGAGAGCACGAGCTGTCTCCAAGATGCCACATGGGGCTCTCAGCTTGGCATTCACACCACAGAGAGGACTCCATGGCCAGTTTCTGGGCAATAGAGCGTATTTAGTGACATCATGGAGCTCACAGCCAAGCACCCCATTAAGCCCAGTCTCCCAGGACTGTGTCCTGAGCTGTTCTCAACGTACCATCCCCTGGGAAGCCCCCAGTGCTCCGGGGACATTGGCTCATGCTTCCTAGAAATGGCTTTACAGGAGAGACTCAGCAAATAAGAGGCATTTGCCCCTGGAAAGCTGGGTGGAGTACTTGCTCAGGGTATTGACATACACCTTCTGGTTTATTTTTCAGGTGCCTACCATAAGTTTGTGCACAAATAGCGCAGGCAAGAGATGTGTGAAACACACCCCTCCTCCCCCCGTTCCCCCTGCCCCTGGCCCTTATCATTTTCTGGTATGCCAAAGTACGGTACCTTTGGTGGAGAATACAAACCTTTCTCCCCAAGGTGTATCTGGAGTCTCAGAGCCTGGACTGAGCCTGTTTGAGCGCTTATAAGGTTTTGTTTGAGCTGAAAATCTGCTGACAAGGAAATGTGGATACATTCAAAGGGTAAAATGAGCGGATTTTCATACCCAGAGAATAGAAAGTTCAAGGTTGCCAGTCCAGCTGCTGATGCCTCTTGGGGTGTTGGTGATGGCAAGGAGGAAGAAGGTTGGTTCTCTTGGCCTGCCTCTCCTCTCTTTCTCGGGATCTTTTCCTTCCTTTTCTCCAACCCTCAGTTTCAGGAAAGGATAAAGAGAAAGCACCCAAACGCAAGAAAAGAGCAAGCAGTTACTGTTTTGGTATCTGATTTTTATCCCATTTGGAATTTCTAAAGTCACCTTCCAGACTTGGCATCCAATTTTATGAGTATCTCCTAAATAATAAGGAAACAATTATTCTGGCTTCTAGTTGTTTTGTGTAGTCATTAAGTCGTCTCTGACTATTTGCGATCTTATGGACTGTACCCACCAGCTGCTGTGTCCATGGGATTTTTCTAGGCAAGAATACTGGAATGGGTGGCTATTTCCTTTTCCAGGGGATCTTCCCGACCCAGATATCGAATCTGCAGTGTCTCCTGCATTGCGGGCAGATTCTTTACTGCTGAGCCACGGGTGAAACCCAATATGGGATGTTAATTTAAATACTAAAAATGACGACTTTTGCTGAAAGTATAAGTTCTTAAGGGTGGATAAACCAGAAAGTACCACCTTCGGAAGCCCTAAGCCACGCCCCCTTCTCTTTGCAGCTTTCCTATCTGGCCACCAGGATCCACTCTTTCCCTGCCTTGTAGCTAGCTGCTCCAGCAGTCTTTTTTCCTCCCACTGTCAGCCCAGTATGAATCCAATCAGGGGCCTCCCTCTGTGTAGCCAAACAAACCCCAACTCCTGATGCGGGGGTGGTGGTGGGGGGATGCAGAGTCCTGACCCCAGCCAATAATAACAATGTTATAACATGTTCTAGATTTGCCTCTTAGGCGCTCAGCTTGCTTTTCCCCACCTGCCTTTAATTTTTGCCCTTACCACAAGCCGATAGAGATATACATCAAAGACTTATCAGATGCGTGCGCTCAACAGAACTGAAATGCTCAGTCCATCTAATTTCAAAAATTCTAAATAGCTACCTTCAATGAAGTTCAAAGACTATCATTGTTCGTATGTGCCTTAAAAAAAACCAGAACTCCTTTGGCTAACTGAATTGAGACATGCCACCAGGAGAATGTAGCAAGGTATGAAGAAAAAAATAAAGGAAAATACAAGTAAATTGAAAGTTAACAGAACATTTTCAAGCAGTAATTTCAGTTTGTACAAAGGCTCAGGGTTGGTCTATATTCTGATGTCACTGAAATATCTCTGATTTAAACCTAAGTACTTTAATAACTAGTTAGGGAAAGAAAAACTTTCTTTCCCAGGCAAGGGGCAATAGAAACCTTTCTGTTAGATTCCTGTGATTACAATAGTTCTTTGTTAACAGATTGTAACTTTGCCCCAGGAGTGGTGATAAGCTCCTAAAATCCAGAAGACTTTGTCTTTCCTGTGAAGAGACTGGTTCACCTTGAAGATGGATTGAAAAGAAAATAAACGTCTAATGTTTAAACTTTATTCTTGTCTTCTCACTTGTCTTTGCCTGAGAACTCTGACAAAGTCAACATTAGTGTGGAAGTAATGTAAAGCCAAAGCACACGGAAGGGAAATGAGTATTCACATTTGTTGCTTGGAAACCCTTCTCAAATTAGCAAGTATCATCTTTAGGTGTGTCCCAGCTACTTGAAGCAGAAGTTAGGCAGTTATTGGATTTGTTTGATAAGTGCGCTATTGAAAGAAAAAAAAAATACCCACTTTGGAAGGTCGAGATTATCTCTGCTGATTTTACAATGATCATTTACTAAACAATAACTGGATGAGTAATTAGATGGAAGAGGGTAGTGAAGAGTCTTTGGGTCTCACCTAACAGCTACCACATCAGAGAGTGGACCAATTATTTTGTAACTGGTAGAAGGCCAATAATTATTTTGCAATTGTAAAAAGTCCAATCATAATTTTGGACTTCTCAGGTGGCACAGTGGTAAAGGATCTGCCTGCCAAAGCAGGAGATGCAGGAGACTCAGGTTTGATCTCTGGGTTGGGAAGATCCCCTGGAGGAGAAAATGGCAACCCACTCCAGTCTTCTTGCCTGAAAAATTCCATGAACAGAGAAGCCTGGTAGACTGTAGTCCATGGGGTCGCCAAGAGTTGGACACAACTGAGCGACTGAGCACATACACACAATAACAATGTTAATAATAGTAATATAATTATTATTTTGTAACACTAATTATTTCGTAATACTATTTCCAAGCTACAGCAATTTAAAGATTCAACAATGAGATGAAACTTGAAAGATGGTTCTGTGGTCTCTTACTTTATAGTCAAAGAAATAGAGACTCAGGGTCACACACCTACTTGGTCAAGATTAGAATCCCAGGTTACTAATTCCTAGGCCACTGGGTTTTCTGTCTGCTCCCAACTCCCTTATTTGATTAGCAGAGTCATTCGCTGGAGGACCAAAGGAATAAGAGGCAGTGTAATCTGATACTGTGCATTTTATGCATTTTATTTTCCCTACTCTTGGTACCAATCTATGTATATCTTGTTCCAATCCATTAATTATGGTGGTCAGAGAGAAAAGAGGATAGGAGAAAGAAGAGAGAGAGGGATGAAAGTTTTGGCAAAAATGTTAGTGAAGGATCCCAGGGCAATGGCCAAGTCAGATGGGATGGGTCCCACTCCACCCTAAACTCGAGAGGAGGGGCTCAGCTCCCTCTTGCTCTTTTGCCCACACCAGCACTGCTTGCTAAGCGTTTCTTCCTCACTTCATCTCCATTTCCCCCTTTGGCGGATGAGTGTTTTCATTCCTGTTATGCCTGAGAAAGTTCCAAAAATACACAGAGAAAGTCTGGCTATATGGTATTCACAGTTGGCCCCAGAACAGAAAGTAGTGCTTTGAGAAGGAGCTTGTGCATACTGTCTGTTTGTTCAGGATCCAGCATCATTGTGTAGGTTTGGAGTTTGAAATAAGCACTCATATATTTGTGTTTCTTTCCAGCCAGTAGTCTTAAGCTTTTGAGCTTTTCTCGTTGCCTAGGCCTGTCTTAATAATACTGCAACAAAAGTTCCTGAACTTTTCATCAGACAAACAGGATCTGAATTCTGGCTGGACCTGTATTTAACCATGGGCAAATTTCTTAATCACTATAGGCCCTGGGTTTTCTCGCCTAATATGGGAATAATAATATATGTACATCTGGGTAATGAGGAGTAAGGAAGATAATGTTAATAAGGGGATTTCCACAGTGTGTGGCATAGAATCAAAGTCCAGGAAGTGGTGACTGGCATCGTCATCATTGTCAGTTGCAGACATGGACCAGGGCTTGGCATGTATCTGTATTACATAAAATGTTAATCTAAATTGGAGGCTTTCATGGAGTAATCTAGAATATTCTCTCTATCTTGTTGAGAGTGTAGATATAAGTATCAGATGAAGTTTATTTTCCCTTGCATGTGTGCGTGCTGTCTCTTCAGTCGTGTCAGACTCTTTGCATCCCTATGGACTGTAGTAGCCCGCCGGGCTTCTCTGTCCATGGGATTCTCCAGGCAAGAACACTAGAGTGGGGTGCCATGCCCTCCTCCAGGGGATCTTCCCAGCCGAGGGATTGAACCCTCATCTCCTGCAACTCCTGTATTGCAGGCAGATTCTTTACTGCTGAGCCACCAGGGAATCCTTGATTTCCCTTAGACGTGTATTATGAAGGATTTGGACAGAAACAGGGTCTAGGGGCATGCCGGAACGGTCCCTGCTGGAATGAACAGGCTTCAGGTTTAATCCATCATCTGAGAGGCAGGGTAGTAGGTATGAGAAGAGAGGGGTCAATCACTGGCTTCACACTGAGGTTCTGAGATCTGTTTTGGGCAAAGACAGGACCTGGAGGGCTCTGTGGAACCTGGTGGCAATTGGAAGGATGTCCCCATGCCCTGGGACAGGGTGTTCCAAGAGCAAAACTGCTTCTATCTGGGGGATTTTTAAAAGCTTTCCTTCTGACAGCCATGCTTGGCAATTGTAAAGTTCATGAATCTTCTTATTGCTGATAATTCTCAACTCTAGTGTGATGTATACAGGGAACAGAACTTCCCAAGTGGTGTCATCAGGGATTTCTGGGAATGTTTACTTCACCATGCCTATGATAAGACCTGGAATATACCTGTTTGGGGGTCAAGTCCTGGTGCCACCACTAACTAATTGTGGATGTTGGCAAATTACTTGGTCTTCTTGGGTTCCACTGGACAGGCTTTAGCAAGAGTTGATTTATCAGGTTACTTGCTCATCTGTAGGCTGGCTGAAGAGGTGGGTTGAGAGAGCATAATCAGATACTCTTGATAGGTATTGATGGTGTTGAGGTTGACACTGGGTAGGTAAGGGATCAAAGGCAGGAGAAGGACACAGCTGGGGGAACTGGTCAGAGTCTCCAATTTTGTAAGAAAGCCAGAGCTAGCCAGGCCTTCTAATAGCTCTTCAAAAGAGTGATGGGTGGCACCCAATGCAGGCTGGACTATGCATTTGGGCCTGTGAGTCATCAGGACATGGGACAAATTCCTTGACTCATCTGACCCTCAGTCTTCTTATGTGTGAAATGGGAATGATGGCTACTTCCCTGCTTGTCCTGCAGTGTGTGTGAGATTCAAGGTCATTGTATAAACATACTTTCTAAAGCTGATAGACAACTGAGACATGTCCATCATTTTTCCTAGCAAAGGAGATGGCTGAGTAATGATACCCTTACTTCTCCTTTCCTTTTAATGCTCCCCCTTTTTACTTTCTTTATCTCTACTTGCTTGAGAAGGAGCATTGTACGCCTCAGTGCAAAGTAAGAATACTGGTCGAGATGGTCTAATCTTTAGAGGACTTATCAGCATGCAAAGAAAAATGGTTATTATTTTAATTATAATAGACAAAGGTTAATAAATGATTGAGTTTTGATATTTGCAATCCAAAGAGGGCTTTATTCTTTCCTAATAACTTTAATACAAGAGACCTGAAAAAATTACCTGATTTTATAGGTTTATAGAACAGTTTTGGGGGATAGGGAGTGGAGTGGCGATGGAGAGTTGAAAGCTTGAAAAATTAACTAGAGAAATTCAAGTCTGGAAAATGCCTAGAGAACCCATTCAGTTCTGCAAAAGAAATTTCCATATCAGCACAGCTCACTTGACCACATGCATTATAGCTCTACCTAGCCCTGGTTTTAACTTTTATTAGGTTATTCCATCTGGCTCCTGATCGCCATCAGAAAGTATTATATGTGAGGAATCTCTGCAGCCCGAGGTCTTAGTTCACAAAGAATTTTGATACTTCCACTTATCTTTATTGGGCAGCTTGTAAAGAGATTGAAGTTCTTTACTCAAACACTGTCTCTAAATCCATATGGAGAGATGATGGGTAAGTGATTAAGTTGTTAAAATGGAGAAAATGCAGGCTCCATTAATGGTCAGAGGGATGACACCAGGTGGTACACTGAGCTATTTGGCTGCTTGTCTGGGCTACTTAATGAGTGTTGTGATGTGTGTGTGCATGTACATGTGCACGTGTGCGTGTACCATATTTACCTTGGGTAAAATTGTGATGGAGGTTCAGACAGTTCTCGTCATTGCTCACTCTTTTTTTGTTTGTGTTTGTTCTTACTGCTTCTCCCTGCTGGCCCAACACCTTATTATTCTCTCCTTCTCTGCTTTAGCCTTTCTTTGCAAAGTCTGCAGTAGGGGCTCCGCTCTCCTACATCACAAGGATAATTGATCATTAACAGCTTAGAGTGGTATTAAAGGGGATGTGGGAGGCAATTGCTTTTTCAAGTTTGTGCTTCAAAGAAACTCTTGAGCTAAAAAGGGTGGAAGTGTTGACCAGGATATGAGGCACAGGGGTCTAGTGCTTAGAAAAATCACTTCACCCAAGGACCGGATGATGTTCTGCCAGGGTGAGAGTTTGAGAAGGGACACTAAAAGCTGTTTTAAAAAGGAGTAGCAGGACCAGGGTGGCAGGCGGTGGGGGACACTTTGGTCCTGGTTCACTGCAGGACTGGGGGCAGTAGCAGCCTCTCTAAACAGAGCAATTTCATCTCAGCTATTGGGGTGGGAAGGCCTTGATTGGAGAAAGTGAGCTCCAGAGCTCTGGTAGGGCTGGCAGGCGTTCTTGTGGTGACTGGGAAGCAGGGAGGTGACACGCTAAGGCCCCATCCAACTTTAAGCACTGTGATTCTGCCATCGCCTTTGACTGGTTCTGAGGGGAGTTCAGCCCCTGGTCTGTATCAACCTGTGTTTTCACTGGAAAATGCAGTTTTCACTCTGCTCTTTTGTAGTGGGAAAGCAATATTAGGCTTTTAAGAGAGTTCAGCCTATGTCCCCCTTTCCAGCCAAATGTTAGTCTTTGCTTCTTCCACCGTGCTTAGTTCTATATTTTTCAAGGGGCACTTAGGTGGTTCCAGTCTGCTAATTTAGACATTCACAATTTCCTGGAGACTGAATACATTCCTGCCTTGCCATTCTCAAAGCAAGGTCACTCAGATGACATGAGATACAGCAGAAAATGGCATCGTTCTCGTTTTCAGTAAGCATCTCTGATTAGTATTCATTTGAGATATTAACAGCGCTGAGAGTAAACACCAGGGTTTTATCCCCTCATCTAAACGGGCATTTAACTCAAGGTATGTCCCTTCTGTTTTGTCGTGATTCATAAATCACCCGCCTGTAAAAATCAAAGGCTGAGAAGATTTGGTTACCTGTGGCCATGAAGGACTTTCTACCAGTGACATTTGCCTTCCTGCTCCGGGTGCCTCTTAAGGACTGAAGCCTTTCTCCTGCCACCTTTGACCTGGACTTCCTGTCCTAGCATAAACATCTCCTCTCTTTTATTCTGACAGATGTCTGTAGAAGCGCAGTGAAACGTTACGAGACGAGGGTTTGTTTGTGTTTATTTGGTTCCTTCGCAAAGTGGTCTGGCTGGATGTAATCAGCGTGGTCCTTCTGCTTTGTTCCGCGGGCTTCAGTAATGATGTGCAGATGCCAAATGTGACGTGTTTGGACACAAGGTAGTTTAACTTTAGCCTTATTTGCACCTCATGACTTCATGTCACTGGGGGCTTTGTCTCCAATAAGCCAGCCCAGAAAGAGCAGCAGTCGCCATAAATGTGAACACACACTATAAAAAAGGCTAGAGTGCTCACTTCGCTCTAGGTTCTGAGGAGGAGCATTTGAAAACTGAGCTAAACCATTGTGGCCTTTCTTTCCTTGGCTTTTTTTTTTCTTTTTGCTTCTTTTCTTCAGTGACAGTTATGAGTCTGTCCCTCAGTCACACCATTTGGCGTTGGGAGGTTACAAGGCTGGGTCGTTTAAGAAGTCCATTTCAAAGGGTCTTGAGGTTGGGAGCTTGGACTGAAGCTCAGCCTGTAAATACCTTGTTAAAATTCCTGTGACAGACTCTGGTGAGTGGGAGGTCGATACATTCCTCCCTTGGTGACTTCCTGCATTAACTGCTGTTCCTCCACAAGAGTCTTCTTTTGTCTTCAGATGTTCCACACTGGAAATGAATCCTGATGGCATCAATCGTATTATTCAATTTTTAAAAATTGTGGCAAAATACGTTGCTGTTTGGTCGCTTCAGTTGTGTCTGACTCTTTGCCACCCCGTGGCTCCTCCTCTGTCCGTGGGATTCTCCAGGCAAGAATACTGGAGACGGTTGCCATTTCCTTCCCCAGGGGATCTTCCCAACCCAGGGATTGAACCCATGTCTCCTGCATTGCAGGTGGATTCTTTACCACTGAGCTACCAGGGGAGTCTGTGGCAAAATATACATAATATAAAATGTACCATTTTAACCCTTTTTAAGTAAACAGTTCTGTGACATTAAGTACACTCTCACTGTTCTGCAACTCTCACCACCATTGGTCTCTAGGACTTCTTCACTGTCCCAGACAGAAACTCTGTGCCCATTAAACATAAACTCCCCTCCCTTCCTCTCTGCAGCCCTTAGTAAGTAAGCATTATCTACTTTCTGTTTCTATGAATTTGACTCTTCTAGGGACCCCATAGAAGGAAACCATGAACTTGACCATGATTCTTCTAGGAGACCATGACCACTTGGCTCTCACCTCCACGTAATCACCACTTCTCTCCCTAGAGATGTGCTCTGCCAGTGGTGTGATGCTTCCTTCTGTTTCCTTTCTCTCTATTTACGTGCCTAAACACCTACACACCTACACATACACGTTTCTTTAAAAATATCAATGGGTACACAGTATTCTAAGTGTTCTGCAATTTACTCTTTTCATGTAACAGCACTTCTTGTAAATTATTACGGTTTAATTCTTTGTTTTACTGGCTTAATCCCATTTTGTAATATGGTGATGGTTTAGTCACTAAACCACTAAATCGTGTCTGATTCTTGTGACTCTGTGGACTGAAGCCTGTCAGGTTGCTCTGTCCATGGGATTCTCCAGGCAAGAATATTGGAGTGGGTTGGCATTTCCTTCTCTAGGGGATCTTCCCAACCCAGGAATTGAACCCAGGTCTCCTGCACTGTGGACAGATTCTTTCACCAACTGAGCTATGAGGGAAGCCCTTTTATGGATCTGTCATAATTTATTTATTGCTCCCCAACCGATGGACATTTGTTTTCAGTTTTCCTTGTCATTCCTGATGAATAGCTGTACATAACTTTTAACATCCTCCTTTTGTGCATGTGAGCAAGTATGTTTTTTAAAGCATGATTCCTGGAAGTAGAATTGCTTAGTTCAAAGGCATGTGCACTTACAATGTTTACAGGTGCCACCAAATTGTTTTCCAAAAAAGCATTGCTAAGTTACACACTCCCTGTGTGATTGATGATGTTGCTTTTCCTGGAATCCCTTCCAGCATTTGATAGTATTAGTCTTTTAAACTTCTTCCAAATCTTAAAATTTGCTATTCATATTGATCTACTAAGGTAACAGAAGGACTCAAAGAAGGGGTAGGAAAGAGCAGATCAGAGTAGAAAAAAGGAAGGGAAGATGGGAGGATTTGTCCTGGGGTGCTAGTACTCCTTTTAAGACTGTGCAGGGCTGGATTAAGGCCATCAAGAATAGATGTTCCTGAAGACATTGGATAGGGTCTCTAATGCTAAGCCCACAATCCATGTGTCCTCTTGTTGTGTGGCTGGGGTTAGGGGGTGACCCAGGACTGTTTGCCCCCCATGAGTTGGCCACAGTTGCCTCTGTTCAAGGCAGAGGCCAACACCTGTGTGGTCTCAGAAGCAGCAAAGCTGTAGGTGTCCTGAGATTTATCTTGAATCTGCTTCACTCATGGGGCTCCCTCTGCCTGGAGCACTCTTTACCCAACTTGTCTGCCCAACTCGCTTGTCTTTAAGTCAATTTGAACATCGCTTCCTCAGAAAGACCCTCCTAAGCTCACACCGGTCCAGTCCTTTCCCTTCAAAAGCACTTGTAACGGTTATAGTTAAATGTTTGTGTGGTGATTGCCTCTGACTGTTGATAAAGTCTCTCTCTTCCTTTAAAGCCTAACCTCAGTGAGGATCAGAAATGGGTACATTGCAGGCACTCAATAAAGACTGGTGGATGAATCAAGGAAAGCAAGGCACTTATAGGGTAGAGCAATTTACTTTGCATTCACAAATAGAAATACTGAGGTCAGAATAGGGTCTAAGGGTTACACACATAGACCATCCTCGTGGTCCCAGCTGGTTTCCAACACTCTGATTAGTGCTCAAAACAGTGTCTAGTGCTTGCTTGAATCATTTCATGTCAAAGCCACCCAATGAGATAGTTGTTATCTTGACCCCATTTTACAGATGGGAACATCAAGACACAGAGTTCTTCTTGGGAGCTAAGTGAGGCTCATGGTTCACATCATAGCTGAGGTTGGTCCTGACAACTTTGTAAAAGAATGGAGAGAAGGCTGGTTACTCTTCCGCTCCTGCCTCTGGGAAGGAGTCCCTGAACTTGCTTGTCTTGGCTTACTTTCTTTAAGGATGCTACGGGATTGCTTCCCAGCTTTTGAGTAAACCAAATAAGCCAAGGTATTAATGACCCAATTATCCTACAAGAGAGGGTCCTATACCTGGGGTTAACAGCTTGATCACAAGGGATGGCTCTTGTCTAGTGGAGACTGCAGGCTGGGGACAGATCTGCAGTTTCCTCACCCTTCCTAACAGCACATCAGAGAGGGCTCAGTCCCAGCTCTCCCGGGTGGAAAAGTCTAGTCTTGAGTGTGACTCTATTTGTAACACTTCCTGCTGAAGCTAAAAATGCTCTTACAAGGGAAATTCGATTGCTTCATGAGGATGGATGAAAGGCCTTAGGACTTTTCTTTTCTCTCTCTTGAGCTCCAGAAGGCACTTAGGAATCATATTCCCAGTCTCAAAATAGAAACCAAAACCTACTTTAATTTATCTAATTTACTTATTTATACCTCAAATTTTCCATGAAGGGAGTCAGCCAGAACTATTCTTGACAGCTCTGAGGCAGCATGGGAGAATGCAAAGGGAATGGACTCTGAGATCAGGCTGACTGGAGTTTAAGCCCCAGGTTTTTCTGCTTATTAATTGTGTGTTAAGTTTCCTGTTCTGAAAGGGAATGATGGGAAAGGGAATGATGATGTCTGCCCTTGTGATGATGGGAAGGTTTGTCAGGCACCTAACAGAGAGCAGATTTTGGGCAAATATCAATTGATTGCTATAACTTTCACATTTAAACGAATTTACAAAGTCAAGTTTTGGGGCCAATAAAATCCCCTAAAAAGTGTCAGTTGCTCAGTCATGTCTGACTCTTTGTGACCCCATAGACTGTGGTCTGCCAGGCTCCTCTGTCCATGGAATTCTCCAGGCAAGAATACTGAGTGGGTACTGAGTGGGTACCTAATCCCTTCTCCAGGGGATCTTCCCGACTCAGGGACTGAACCTGGGTCTCTTGCATTGCAGGTGGATTCTTTACTGTCTGAGCCAGCAGGGAAGCCCTAAATCCTGCCCTTATTAAATTTATTAGGTTTTTAGGACTTTCAGAAGCATTGATATGGATATGATATATGTGTTTTACTTCTACTTCCTTTTAATTTGGTGTGTATTACAATGTTATGAAAAAATGTGTGACTCATCTAATAGTCACATTAGTCCTGGGGAATGATTTTTAAAATTAGTATGTATCTTTCAATTATTTATATATCTTAAAATTCTTACCTGAAATTTCTCTCTTTAGCTACCCATAAAACCATAAAGAATTTATTGAGAGTCATTTCCCTGGGACCCTAATCAGGATACATCTCTGAAGCCATGACAATCGCCTTTTAAACTTTTAATGATGTAGAATGATTTTTATTTCTAACATTACGATTTTCAAATAATGTATGTGCAATGAATGTAAATAGCAATGCTAAGTAAGTATCACATAGTGGGAAAAATCTCAGTGGCTGATCATACTTGGGCCAAAGTAGATTGAAGATTGAATATAATGGGAACAGGGAATATGGTTCAATTAGAAAACTCTGTCTGTGCATGGATTGGTTTAACATCTATCTTATCTTGCCTATCTTATTTATTCTTTGTGTTCTTAGAGTCTAACACACAGTAGGTTCTGAATAAATGTTTATTGTGTGAACACATGAATAGTTAGGAATTATTTCCATATCGATCAGTTATATTGACCTGTGTGGTTACCATAAATCTTAGGGTCTTTGCTAAATTTTCCATTCATTCTGCAAACTTACCAGTGCCTACTCTCTGCCAAGCACTGAGCAGAACTAGACATAATTCTTCCCTGTTTTCCTGGTGCTTACATCCTGAGGAGGGCAAGACATCACCTTGGTAAAAATCAAATCACCATTGCTGAGACTGGTGCAGTCCAATAAGGGAGAAAACCAGAGGGGTTGGAGGGTAGAGGTAAGTGGCTTGTGGAGGGTCTGGAGAGGTAAGCAGAGAACAGGATAAGCTGGGCCATTGTTATGGACTAAATTGTGTTCCCTCCAAATTTATATTGGAAGCCCTAACCCCCAGTATGACAGTACTGGGAGATAGGGCCTTTAGGGAGATAACTAAGATTAAATGAGCCCGTAGAGGTGGGGCCCTAATCCAATAGTACTGGCGCCCTTATAAGAAGAGAGAGGCACCAGGGACGTGCTTTCACAGAGGAAAGGCCATGTGAGGACACATGGAGAAGTCACCTATCTGCAAGCCAATGTGAAACTGACTTTGTTGGCACCTTGATCTTAGACATCCAGCCTCCAGAATGGTAGGAAACAAAGTTCTTTTGTTTACACCACCCAGTCGGTAGTATTTTCTTATGGCATCCCAAGCAGACTAATATAGCCATAGAGGCCATATTAGGGAATCTGGTTGTTACTCCAAGAGTAATGAAAAGCAGTGGAAGGTTTTAAGACAGGGGTCAGCTTTGTATTTTGGCATGATTACCCTGACTGCAATGAGGAAACAGAATGGGAAGAAGTACAGGCAGATGTGGATTTCTTGGGGGAAAAAACCCCTGCAATCATGGTTTAGAACATAATTCTCTTTCCATAATTCTGTTCAGAGTTGTTCTCAAACAACATTCCATCCAGAGAAGATTCTGCAAAGTGTGATCATAAAGTCTCACAGTTGGGTCACTCAAAATGGCTTCTTACAGTTTCTGGAAACCTCTTCTTTGACTCTCTGAAGCCAGCTTACCAGAAAGTGTCCTGCAGGAAGACAGGGGCCATAGATGGGGACCTGATTCATCTGTTGTGCTCTTGTTAGGTATGGCTTCTTTCTCTCTGCTGCTAAGGTTCTTTTTGATTGAATGCACAGGCCAGTGAGAGAAGGGGAGGAAAGTCGATGAACTTCAACCTAGAATGCTGTGAGTTACCTTTCCCATCCAGCCCTCTGACCCTCTTCCAAATTATCTGTGTTTGTTTCAGCCCTGAACCAATGAAGAACAACTCTGATGGGGAAAAAGAAAACAGAAAATTTGGGCAACTATTGTAATCACCAGTCAAGATAAGCAGAAAATTAACAAAAATATTTAGTGTGTTAGTCACTCAGTTGTGTCTGATTCTTTGAGACCCCATGTAACCCCATGTAACAGGCTCCTCTGTCTGTGGAATTCTCCAGGCAAGAATATTGGAGTGGGTAACCATTCCCTTCTCCAGGGGATCTTCCTGACTCAGGGATCAAACTTAAGTCTCCGGTGCTGCAGGCAGATTCTCTACTGTCTGAGCCACCAGGGGAAGACCGACATTTAAGTGGTAGCTTAAAAACAGTATTCTTGCCTGGAAAAGTCCATGGACGGAGGAGTCTGGAGGGCTGAAGTCCATGGGATTACATGACTGAGCATGTGTGCACGAGGATGGAGGGAAATGGGTTGGTAGCAATAAAGTGGTAGAACTAAAAAAAACAAAAAAACAAAAAAACAGCAGTCATTTATTTTTCTAGCTCACAGTTCTCTATGTTGGCAATTTGAGTCGGATTCAGTGGGGTGGCTTGGCTGATCTAAGCATGGGGATTGGCCAGCCTTGTCTGGAGATCAAGTCACGTGCCTGCGGTCAGCAGCTGGTTAGCTTAGGGGCTGGCTGACTATCAGCTGGTGTCCTATCCTACCTCCTCTGGTCTCTCATCTTTCAGCAGAGCAGCTTGGACAAGAGGGTGAGCCCCTGTGGACATGTACTTCTCAAGCTTCTGCTTGGGGCACACTGGCTAATGGCGAGTTGGCCAAAGAAACCCAATGCAAGTCAGATCCAAGGGATAAAGAAACAGACTCTACCTCTTGATGGGAATTGCTGCGAGGAGGCACTCTGGAGGGACATGGCAACAAGGAGGGAAAGAATTTGTGGCCAGTTTTATAATCAACTACCCCTCTAACATCACTCAGGTGCTGTACAATGCTTTCAACTTTGCAGTGTTCGCCTACCATCCTTGTTAATTTTCTTTAACTCGGCTTAAACAAAATGCCTGCTTTAGTCTCCTCCTAAGCAATCTTATCCTTGAAATCACAATATGTTGCTTATTGTTATGGCTTGAATTGTGTCTTTCCAAAATTCACGTATTAAAGTCCTAACCCCCAGCCCCTCAGAAGATAGGCTTATTTAGAAATAATGCCACTGTGGATGTCATTAGTTAAGATGAGTGATACTGGGGTAGTCAGCCACTAATCCAGTATGACTTTTGCCCTTATAAGGAGGTGGTCATGTGAAGATGGGGAGACTAGGAGAACACCATGGGATATCAAGGGCAGATGCAAACCAAGGGATGCTAAAGATCGCCAGCAAACACCAGAAGGTAGGAATAAACAAAGGCTTCCCATTGGCCTATGGGGGATCATGGCCCTACTGTTGCCATTTCAAATTTCTAGCATCCAGAAGTGTGAGACAATACATTTTGTTATTTTAAGCCAGCTAATTTGTGGTATTTTGCTATGGTAGCCTGAGGAAACTAACACAGTTATTTATTTGTTTTTTAATAATGTAATAGCTTAAATCATATGAAATTTCAACCTTTGTATTTTTCAGGTACAAAATGGTTGAGTAACAGCAATTTCATATTAAACAAATATCTGACTATAGAAAAAACTTGTGGGCTACCTAAAATTATGTGTATGCAATCTTTGGTACATTGCTACACTATGGAAGACATCAATTTAAAGTTGTCTATTAAAAAATAAGACATTTCAATTTTGGTGAAAAGGTCAGGTTCAGTTAATGCTTCTCCCCCATAATATCATCTTTCTTGCTTCTACATCCTTGCAGAGACATTAGAATAAAAAGCTGTATAATTAATTTGCAAATTTTCTAAAAAATTTTTTTGTACTGAACTTGATTTAAAAAAAAATCATTAATTAGTCTCTGACCTTGGGATCATAAAAAATCAAGGAGTGGATTTTCGAGGCCAGACAAAATGTGCCTTTTGGCTTCTAAATAAGATATGTGGATTGCATCAAATTTCCTTCACCGAGACAGTCCAGATTAGCTTGTAGCTATTTCAGTAGAATTGAATTTCAGTTACTTTTGCATGGAAATCAAATAATAAAAAGTCATGAAATCTAAAATTTCTGAATCTTGCGAATACCAGCTAATTAAGAGACTTTATCTGTCATGATTATTTTGAGCAACTGATTATTTCCATCAATCAACCAAGCAACCCTGATAAGCCAATCATTTTTTAATCGATGTTGAGCCACTGAAAAGTTACCATAGATACCAAATTCTACAGCCATCACAACACAAAGTCAGGTTAGAATTGGAAGTGACAGGTGTATTCATCACATAGTTAACCAGCCTTTGAAGGGAAAGAGAGAGTTTGTCAGAGTCCTTAGGCTGGGTATAAAAGATTGCAGAGAACACTCAAACAATTCCCAAAGAGCACTTCAAAAGCAGGAGAAAGGGTCCGTTTTTCATTAGAAATGCAGGAAGATGTTTGCTTGAAATTCAAGCTCTAAGTAACAAGTTCCTTGAAGTTTTGCTTGCCTGTCATTTACCAGGGGTCACCAGTAAGTTATCTGTAGAGCAGAGTTTCCGTTTTTCCTTTTTACTGCATCAGAAGTAATAAGGATGGTTGAGAGCATGGGGCAATGATTACTGTAAAAAGCAGTCCTGATTGCACTGTTTATACATGTGGAAATGTGAATATATATGTGTTTACATATACGTGTATATATATTTACCTGTGGTCAATGCTGTCAGAATAAAAGCGTAGAAACAAAAAATATATTTTGAGATCTATTGGACATAAGCCAGTGTCTACTACAAGTAAGAATATTGCATGCTCAGAGCTTCAGAGAATAGGTGGGGAGAAAAAGAGGGTTTGGAGTAAAATAAATGAATATATTGCAAAGGTATAGCACATACCTTTCAGTTTTTGGGGGGGTAGCTGAGGTAAACTCAGGTCCATGTCCAACGAGCTGTCCTCCTCATACATAGCAGCACTTGGACTGGGTGGAGACACAGTGTGGACCTTAGGCCCTGGAATGAGCCCTGGAAAGGGAGTCAGGACAGCACAGCTCTACCCGCCTCCATCATTTACTCTGTATGAACATGAAGGTCTCCAGGACTCTACGACCCAGGAGGGGAGCTTGGTCTGCCTCGATTGGTAAAAGTTTCATCAGGTGCTAACATTCTTTGAGTGTGGGGAGTTATTTGTGTCTACAACCAGCAGTGGCTTCTGGGGACTTGTCCATCCTGCCGAATTATCAGCTCTCATCTGTCTGCTAATGTGTGTCATGGGGAGCCCTGAGTGCCATTTTGGTTTCAGACTCCTAAAATGCTGGGTTTGGGAACTCTATGAGCTTGCCGGTTCAGAGAGTTTGATAAGTAGAGGAAAGGGGATTTGAGGAAGTTTCTGAGGCTCGGGACCGAGCCTCCCAGGCTTGGGAACTCGGGTGTGCGTGTCACCATGCAGGAAGGACTCTGCTCACCCGGAAGGAGGGTGGCTTCCCTGGGCACCAGAATCTTACACCAACTGGTCCAAGCTGTTTGTATCTCTCTCCTGTATAGTTTCTGAAGGGGGAGCTTCATCATAACAACCAAAAGGTCAGTGGAGAAGCTCTGAATCCATATCAGACGATGTACAATTTACTAGACAGTGATATGATTTATTTTTACTTATATTATCTATTTGATGTCAATCTGTACCCATATTTATATCTGTCAATGAAAAATAAAAACCCAGTGTGGGTTCGGTATTAGGTACCTCTAACTTTCCCTTTTTTTCCCATCTCAGTTCATGGTCGTGATTATTATTGGTCTATGGTGGTTTCTTTCTTATTTGCTTATATGAATGAGGTTCCTTTTATTCTAACATGTTCATTCTTTGCCTCCCTCAATATAGTCAAGGATTTTAATGCTGTGCGAAATGTGTTAATACCTTGCATGCTTATATTTCTAATCACAACAACAGCAACATAAATGGAATTTTGGTATAGATCCCATTCTGTTTCTTGTACTTTTTTTCACCAAACGTTATACTTTTTAGAACTATTCCTATTGCTCTCTATCGTCATTGCTTTGATATTCATTCAGCAAAATATTTACTGAGAACATATTATGTGTCAGGACCTGTTAGCCAGAAGCTGTAGTGATGAAGTCTGCAGACAAGACCTTTGTTCTCTTGCTACATTTGCTCCTTTGCTACATTTTACTGGGTGGCCATAGACAATAAATAAGTAAAGACATAAACAAACAAGATAATTTGGGACAGTGATCAGCACTTTAAAAAGATTAAAATGAGGAGAAGTGACAGTGTCTGGAGGTCAGTGGTACATAAGGGGTTGGCCAAAGTCACTCTAAGGGGTCAGATTTGAGTTGTGACCTGGAGGGAGATCACTACAGGCAGAGGGGAGAGCAGTGATGCTACCAAAAATTACTTGTTCTGAAGCAGAACTATGTGATCCATTGAGTGACTGCTGAAACCTTCAGGCAGGACTGAGAAAGGACTCCTGGATGAACTTTGAGCTTCTTCAGTTCTCTTTCTCCTTCCTGTGCCTTGTTCTCGTCCCTGGTCAGGAGGATGAGTGGGCAGAGGCCACCTGCCATGGGACAGAGTCACTGGGTTCCCACGTGCTTGTCCTTGATAACAGCGAACTCTCCCTTCATCCCCTCCCTTCATCCCCTCCCATCCCTGCCTTCCACCTTCCTTCCCTCCCTCCCAGCAAATACTTGTGGTGTACCTACAACATACCAAGCGCTGGAGGGTACAGAGGTAAGCAGGGTCTTTACGCTCACAGAGCTTATATTTTAAGCATTTTCCCTTTTGAGTTGCATCTTAGGATGTCCTTCCTTCCTCCCTGTCCAAAAAGTTTAAATCTAAGGGGAGAAATGGTTGACTCCCTTCTTCTCTCTTCTTCCCATCAGGGAAATATCCCACCGCTGACGTCTCTTCTTATGGTCACTTCTCATAGTTTGCAATCTGTCAAAGGTGATTAGGAAGGATTTTATTTAGTATTTTTTATTAGAGCAATCAGAAATAAATCAATTAATAAAATTACATTTGCTAAAAAACAAAACTGAAAATCCAGTTGTGTTTCACAACATTAAGATGTGCTAATCGTGATGCCAATAAACAAAAGTGTTTGTTGGAAGAAATATGTGTTATGTTGACATAGAGGACAGGAACCAGATGTGTGCAAACAGTACCTTCTCTGAGAATGGGCTGGTTCCAAATGTTCATTTGTAAGGAAGTTGTTTAGAAGGCTGTGAACTTTCCCATGGGCACAGGGTTACTACAAAGTTAGGCCTCTAACCCTAATTGCAAAACATTGGTTAACCTGTAATATACTTGATGCATGTATGCGTGTGCATGTTCAGCTGCTCTGTCATGTCTGACTCTTTGCAACCCTGTGGAAGATAGCCCGCCAGGATCCTCTGTCCCTGGGATTTTCTAAGCAAGAATACTGAAGTGTGTTGGTGTTTCCTTCTCCAGGGATCTTCCTGACCCAGGGATCAATCTCTTGCATTCATTCTGCCTCTTTGGGAGGCAAATTCTTTACCACTGTGCCACCTTGGAAGCCCTATATACATGGTAAGTTGTCCAAATTGTCTAGCTGCACTATAATATCTAACCAACTCCTAACAATGTCAAAGGCATTCTCCCACCTCTGTTCCCTCAGCCATTGTTCTGATTTGGTCTCTTGTCTGTCACCTGAATCACCCTGATAACTTCCTCCCTGGTCTGCTTCTTCTGTCCCCATGTTCGTCATCCATATTGCAAGGATGAGATTTCTAAAATGCAAATTTGCTTGCAGCCCTCCCCTGTAACTCAGCAGTGGTTCCACTGCTTGCAGAATAGAGATCGGACTCCTAACCAGTGGGTGAAGGCTCACGTGGCCTCTCTTTTTCTTATCTTTGAGCTCATCTTTCATTGCTTCCCTTCTGGACCTCCCCAGGTACACCTCTCTGTATTAGGCCTTTGCTCATTGATTCCTCTGCTTGGATGTCTTCCCTCTCCTTGTCTACTTGGAAAGTTCCTCCTCCTTTTTCCCGATTTAGATCAGTTCTCTCATCCCTGATCATTCTCTTCCCAGCCCTGGAAGACATCTATTCCTCTTCCATAACATAATATCATACAACTTTGTAATTATTTGTTTACATATTTCTCCCATTGGATGCTGAGCTCCTTGAGGTCAGGAACTATTTCTTGTTCATTTGTATCCAGAACTTGGCACAGCAAAGGTAATCAATAAGTATTTACATAGATGAATGTTTACAGCCAAGAGTCTGGGAGAGGAAGTAAGGGCTATAGAAATGATTTCTCACATTCATTTTGGGAGTAAAGACCTGAGGTTGGTTCTGGGATGAGGAACATGGTGATGACTTAGGGTGGGCTGGTCTCTGAGTGGTCAGTCATATATGTGTGTCTCTTAGCTCTTGTAAGGTTGAACCATACGGTTTCTGTAGGGCTGTTAAGGGAAATAAGTCTGGAGAGTCAGGTTAAGATCTGGAATGCCAAATGAAGGCATTTCTATTGCTTTCTCCGAAATAGTGGATACCAAGTGTTATTTGAACTTGTAAATGACATAATCCAAAGGTGCTTTGGAATACTCATTGGCGGGTTGTGGCTGGGCTGATATGGGGGAGGGTGTAACTGGAGAGACCAATATGAGGTTGGCTGGGATAAATGGGATATGAGCAGATAGGAGTCAGCAGAAATGTCAGCAGGAATGGAATATGAGATTTGATGAAATTTGTCCTGATTATGAGGCTATATTTAATATTGACTCTGTAAGATGTACTTTGAACTATTTTGCTTGTGACCCATGTCCCTGGCTGCTTTAGAGCTCCTCTGGAGTGAGTCGGTGGCTGCTGGCTCTCCAAGGCCAAGAAGAGTCAAGAGTGTGGAGGATGGAGCTGAAGTCTGCACCAGAGAATACCAAGATCCACCTGAGGAGGGTGACTGTTCCTTCTGATTTGAAGTGGAGAATTGTGTTTCCTTTTGTAGGTAATAACAATTTCAGGATCAGCGATGCTTCTCTCAAATTCAGTTCTCATTGGTCTTGAAGACAATAGGTACTGTCGGGCTTGACTTATAGGCATCAATTGTTCACATGTGTATGGTGCATCCCATGTAAGATTCTGATGTCATATCTCCCCATAATTGGGTGGTTCTTGGGGCTCTACCTCTCAACCTGTTGGCTCCAGAATCTTGATGATATGTTGACATCAAATATACACCCAAAGATAGAGTAGGGGCAACTTGATGTTGGGGATTCTGAGAGGTCTTCATTACCTGTTAAATACATTCAGGACCCAGTTTCTGATGGATATATTCACCTCAGTAATTGACAAAAAGGCAAAAATGTTTAGGAGAAGTAACATGATGACTTACATTTCCACTGAGGTGTGCAAATGATTATTGGGCCCCTCTCCTGCTCTGGGCTCTCATCCTCTCTGCCAACTTTGTATTTCTGCATCATCAAATCCATGCAGGTGTGCCTAATAGGACTGTGCCCAGCTATACTGTGTATTCCTCTCCCGGTTCTCTGATAATGAGAGACACTGAAGGAGGTCACCCAGCACTCAGACTCTTATTATCTGGAAGTGCAGCAGGTTATTATCTGCTGTGGTCTGAATGATTGTATCCCTTCTGAAATTCATATATTGAAATGCTACCCCTGCAGGTAATGGTATTAGGAGGTGTGGCCTTTAGGGGGTGATGAGGTCATAAGGTGGGATTCTCATGAATGGGATTAATCACACAGATGGGGTGAGCTGGACCTCAAGTAATTAGGAAGTGGACCTAGGGCCAATGATTGGGCTACTTTTAGTTATTGGTGGAGAGATTAACATCAGCCTTGGTAGAAGATGGGGCTAGTAATCTTTGGTGGTGGAGACAAGACAGGTATAAAACTCTTTTATGGTCAAATAGGTGGAGTCCATAAGTAAGGACTCCCAGGCCTCAAGTAACCAAGGTCTCCTCATCTACTGCCCGGGAGCCATGCCTCCAGTGCCAGGATTTCTTCTCATGCCTTCTCCTAACTCATAGGCTGTTACTTTTGAATATAGGGACTCTGGAATCCATCTTGCTCATTGGCTCAGGTTGAAGACCTTCAGTAATGACACTGGGTGTGGCAAGGACAGGTGGAAATATTGATTCCCTTTGTCCTTCTATTCCTTTACTAACTCCTTAAGGAATATCCAGTGAGTTTATGGGTTGTTACTGTTTTCTTTCTTTCTAGTCACCCTTGATTGGGATATAGGTTAACTAGACCATTTCTCAGATGTCTTTGACTTAGTTTTCAGAGACTGAGTGGGCCCACCAGGGTTAACTCTTCTGACTCTACCAACTAAGGACTTCCTGTTTTACCTATTTATTGCATTATGCAATCTTCATTGAGTATGGTATTCTCCAGAGGCAGATCTCTCTCCTTTGGCTCACCCAAAAATGAGGAAGGCACTCAACAGAGCCCAACCCAAAGAGTCTCTTCTGGTCCCTAGACACACCTGGATCTTGAATCCTGAAAGTTGCCTGTAGCCACAGACCTGACTTGGACACAGCCGAATGGTCTGGGAGAAGATCAAGGGTAGAGAAGAAGATGAATTGTGTGAAAAGTGCTCATATTATTATGAAACAACAAAACATATTAGAACAGTAGTTCTTGAAGTGTGGGCCCCAAACCGTCAGTATCAGCATCACCTGGGAAAGGCCTCACCCCATAGCTACTTAGAAACTCTGGGGGTGAGATTCAGCAATTATGTTCTCCCAAGTCCTCCAGTTGCTCTGATCCATGGTCAAGTTTAAGAACCACTGCATTAGAGAGATTAGAGCAATGATTCTCAAAGTTGGCTGCTCTGTTGAAATATCTTGAGAAGGGTTGATTTTAGGGCTCCCAGTTCCCAGGTGGCATTCCATAACAATTAGATTAAAATCTCCAAGGATAAGATCCAGGTATCGGTTATTATTTTTAAAGCTCCCTCTATAATTCCAGTGTGCAGCCCAAGTTGAGCTAGGTCCCTGGGAAAAGGAAGATAAAAACTGAAGTGTCTGTGCTGATCACGTCCTTTCCTCTTTCTCTTCCTCCTCCATCTGTCCAAACTCAGGGATTATTAAAAAGAGGGCTTCCCTGGTGGCTCAGACAGTGCAGAAACTGCCTGCAATGCAGGAGTCCGAGGTTCAGTACCTGGGTTGGGAAGATCCCCGGGAGGAGGAAATGGCAACCCACTCCAGTATTCTTGCCTGAAGAATCCCATGGAGAGAGGAGCCTGGCAGGCTATAGTCCATGGGTCACAACTTATCAATATTTGATATTTACAAATATGTATATATTTGTATATAGTTGTATATATACACACACACACACATATATCGTTTACAAATATATATTTTTGTAAACCTCCCTGTGTGATTCTGATGAGCAGACCAAGTTGAACATCACTGAGCTAGGTCCTTGGGAAAAGGAAGATAAATGAGCTGAAGTGTCTGTACTGACCACATCCTTTTTTCCTTCTCTTCTTCCTCCATCTCTTCAAACTCAGGGACTGCTGAAAAGAACTTAAAAGCTGCCCCCATTGTTGAGTAATTTATTTCCTGTGTATCTGTTTTATCACAGTCTAAGTTAATAACACAGTCTAAGTTAATAAGTTAATAACTTGTTGTAACTTCTTTTCTGGAAGTGTATATTTCTGGCTTCTAGACACAAGCTGACTGGGGTATTTCTCAGCTAGCCCTTGTCTGGCTGATCAGGTATCGTAGGGTCTTTGGGTTCAAGCACCTCCATCCTATGAACTAAGGAATTCCCTACATCCTCTGCCAGGGTGCCTGGAAATTCTCTGAAAATATCTCTGGACTTAATCTGAGATGGTCCTGGGAGTTACTTTATAAAATTGGGTTCTGCCAGGAGAATGTGTGTTAGTCACCCAGTCATGTCTGATTCTCTGTGACCTCGTGGACTGTAGCCCACCAGGCTCCTCTGTCCATGGAATTCTCCAGGCAAGAATACTGGAGATTCTTGCCATTCTGTTCTTCAGGAGATCTTCCCAACCTGGGTCTCCTGCACTGCAGGCAGATTCTTGGCCATCTGAGCCAGTGGGCTAAATGGAGGCCAGGAGAAATATCAACATATTATGTGGCCCTCATTTGAACCCTTCTCAATTCTGTAACTGGGTATATAGACAAAAAATGGGGAGGAGTTAGAACTGTTTTTGTTTCTAAATTTGAAAATCATTAGGTTATGAGCAAGTGTTCTAGAAGGGTCTCCCCTTGAGGAAGCTTTCAGCATCATAGTCTGTCAGTGCATGCAGGGGTCTTGAGAGCATCCTTTCAAATGCCTTCATTTCAGAGATCTGGCAACCAAGGCCCAAGGAGGGTTAACACTGGCCCCAAATCACACAGCAAATTAGTGACAGAATTAATACCAGAAACCGGATTGCTTCACTCCCACTTAGTTGTCCCCACCCTGCTATATTATGCAGCCTCTTATATTTAATTTTTTTTTTTTTTTGGCCAACATGGGCCTCCTTTAATTCCCCCCTTACCTCAAGGATTTTTATTAAGGAAATATCTGTTTTATTTTAAGTGGCTGATAGAACTCATCAGTTAGATCATTGAGATGGTTTTGAGGATGCATTAAGTCATTTTTATATGTGCTGGAAAATGAGTCTGTGAAAGTATAATGCAGGGTAATGAGATGTCAAAAGTCATGGAAAAAAGAGGATCTGAGTATAATTGTAAAGACTCTGAAATAGGCTTTGGAATTTTCCAAGGTTTTTGGAGCCCTTTCATTGTTTATGTTTTATTGGTTGTATAGTAATGTGAAAAACCCAAATAGTCACATTTTTCCATTTGGACCCTTGACTCAGAACACTGAAGATCTTTTTCAAGCATTTTAACCATTTGCCACACCTTTAATGGGGAAAAAAAGGTTCAGAAATTCCTTTATTTACTTTTTCACATGTTTTATATTTTCTGGATTTCTTAGTGGCAGCTGTAAAAAGGGCTTTTCATGTGATCATTTCATTCAGTGATTTGTCTAAACCAAGGCCTTTTCCCTTTTTTCTAATGCCTGCCTAGCTGTCACTGTTGCCTGCTAAAGTGATTTTTCTCTATTATGTTGTCACTTTACACTCCCACAGGGTCCAATCCTGCAGGCCTTACATGCATGGAACTCACATTAAAGTCATTGGAAGCTTTAACATGTAAGAATGTGGGTTTGAGGCCCAGAGAAAGAGCCTGTTTTGAAACCTCAGGCTCTTGAGTATAGATGCAGGTTGCAGTTAAAATGCAAGGATTCTGCCTTACCTCTGATCCCACTGGACTGCTGATACACAGTTGACTGCATGTCAATCGTGGGAGGAATTTGGGGACAGAAATCCATCCATCTGAAGATGAGGCTTTCGAGAGTGTAATATTCCAAGGCATTTTGCCTCCACTTCAACTCTACCATTCGAAGTTGGTATAAAAGCAGGAAAATATTGGGGTGGGGTGGGGGTGGATTCACAAGGGGGAGGAGAATGTATTCCATCAGATTTAGTGTTTTCTTTGGTGCTTTCCTAGAGGAGAGGCCTTGACTGGCCAGAAAATAGAATCAACAAGTATGAGGAGAAACTGAACTGTACTTACAAAAGAAAAATACCCTGGGTGAGGGGATAGACAGCTGGTCAACATGGGCAGTGTCCGATAGTTAAATTTTATTTTGTTTTGTTTTTCTTCTGAGTTGGATGGTTTGGTTCTGCCCTTTCACCTATGAGATGGCTTTAGGATATGGGTGTCATTTATCTCCTGTGATCGGGATCAAGTGATTGTGGGGCCTGAGATGTTCTATTTTTTTTTTCGTCTGAATGTTACTTCTTTAGGAATCGAAAGTGCTACCTCTCAACAGATGCACACCACAATACATAAAACAGAAATGACAAGGACCTACTGTGTAGCACAGTAGGGAACTATATTCAATATCTAATAATGACCTATAATGAAAGGGGATGTGAAACTGAATCAGTGTTGTACACTTGTGTGTGTATGCCTATGTGTTAGTCTCTCAGTTGAGTCCAACTCTTTATGACCCTATGGACTGTAGCTTGCCAAGCTTCTCAGCTCATGGAATTCTCCAAGCAGGAATACTGAAGTGAGTTGCCTTTCTCTTCTCCAGACCTTCCCAATCCCGGAGTCGGACCTGGTCTCTTGCATTGCAGGCAGATTCTTTACTGTCTGAGTCACCAGTGTAAATCAACTGTACTTCAATTAAAAAAGGAAGTTGTCCCTTTTCCAGAAAGCCCTCCAGGAGTCCTCCAGACCCCCCATCTTGGTTTTCTCTTACTTCTCAGAGTGTGTGTGAAGGGAAGAGGTAGCTTCACTTGACCCACTTTTGGCTCTAGAATTGGTGTCTCAGAGATGCTTATGAGTGTCCACTGACAGAAGTCATCACTGGGATGGGGTTGGCGGGGGAGTGGCATTGGGCTGAAGGGGAAGGAGAAATTTTCTCATCGAGAGAGAGTTCTCTGAGAAAAGAGGACTGACTATCTCTCTACCTAGCCTGAATTTCAGGGGAAAGAGTTGGGTTCCTGAGGACTTTGTGAGGCCCCGGGCACACACGGGGTCAATTGAGCGCCTAGGTGACAGAGAGACAGCTCCAGGGACATGACTCCTTTTCTCAGCTTCTCACAGGTCTCCATATAGCTTTGGTACTGAGAGTCCCCCAGTGGGTTCCAGCTGGGCCCCTGGGGAGGTGGCTGAGCCCAGCTGGCCTTCACTGAGGGTCCTGGATCACTGGGGGAGGTCTGAGCCCTGCTGAGGGGCTAGAGAACAAGAGACTCCACAGACTTGTCTGGGAGCATGGCGACACCCCACAGCCTCCCTGAAGTAACCAAAGGAGGTTTTGAGGGGAGGCAGCAGAGCTGTGAGGACAGATGTGGGCTCAGAGCTCTACTCGTGGCATGGGGATGACTCTGGCATGACATTCCCTTTAGAGAAGGCTCCGGAGGAGGAAATGGCAACCTACTCCAGTATTCTTACCTGGGAAATCCCATGAACAGAGGAGCCTGGCAGGCTACTGTCCATGGGGTTGCAAAAGAGTTGCACGTGACTTAGCGACTAGATCACTGGAGTCACATGGCTTCCCTAGAATAGAGGGTGGGAATACCTGGGAAGAGTGAGGGGCTCAAAAGGAAGGCTGCTTCCCCCCTTGCCGCCTGCCCCCCCCAAACCTTCCCTCACCCTCCAGTCAGATTGCTCCTCAAGGTCCCTCCTGGGCTGGGGCTGAGTCTCTAGCCCTACACACTCATGCATGTTTCTAACCACCTTGGATGCTAATTAAGCACTTTCCCACAGGGAAAATTCCTCTGTTGTTTTAAATATCTGTGTTTCCAGAGCTACAGACCCTGAACTTCCTGCTCCCGTGGGATCTATACCAGCCTGGAGTTTGTTTGTATGTGGTTTTGTCATAGACATTTTGTTGTGGGCTGTCCAGTGACACCCAGGAACAAGGCTACCCATGCATTGAGGTACCATGCCTCATTTAGATGAGTCATGGGATACTTTTTTGAGACCTCTGAGTTTATCTTGAGTTAGTACCTGAAAACAGAAAGAATCATAAAGAAGAGAGCATTGGTCGTGAAGTCAGAAAATCAAGTTTAATGGCTTTGCCATTTCTAGCTATATGTTCTGGGGTGAGTCACTTAGACTGTCTCTGTTTCATCCATATGCCTCCCAGAGTTTATGTGAAGTTCAAGTATAATACATACATAAATAATATTATATATATATGTATATATATAGTATATAATATTTAGTGTATATACTATATAGTATATATGTAGTATATTATATATTATTTTTATATTATGTACATCTATATAATATTTATGCATATATGTTAAAGTATTATATATATCAATTTTGGAAAAGTACTGAACTGCATGTGTATTTGGGATTCTTTTTTTTGAAATAATGTAGTTTTCACATCCCGTTATATTTAGTTCTGTTGGAGCATGTTCCCAGTGACGTTTGAATTTTAAACAAGAAGCACTGTGATATAATAGCTCAGTTGTTTTAAATGGACTGTCCCTTCTCCTCTTGGGGAAAATGAAAGTCACACCAGAAAATCATCTAGTATGCTCCTCTTGTTTCCAACGGCAATTTACTGTGGAGGCAAGGAGCAAAGAGAGAGGTAAGTCGATCAGCTGTAAAGGGGACGGTGACCTTCATTCACTTCTACTCTCTCTCTTTTTTTGTGTGACCGAGGGACAATAACAATAAATTCTCTTCCCTTGCCTATTTCAAGACAGAGAGATTTTAGGGGTGTTTTATGACTTGGGCTTATCTCAAGCCAATCCGCTCCACTAGTGGTGATGAAAAAACCCTTGATGCCCATTAGCATAAATGAATGTTACTTTGTTAAATCTGATGGGGTCCTAATCAGCACTGATTCTCTCTTTGGCATGGCCTTTGGGAGTGTGCAGCCAGGTGCTCCCCCAGATGTGAAAAGGAGAGTGCACTGCCTCCCTCCCTCCCTGCCACCACCCCAGAACCTTCAGCTGCACACTCGTTCATGCCTGACTGAGAATCACTCAAGTGTTTCTTGAGCCATGCTCCCTGCTGCATCTAATAAAACCTCTCTCTCCCCCAGTCCTGCTCTAGGAAAACAGACATGACTGGGAGCTGGGAGAGTGGAACACGCAGGCGATCATATCCCCAGGCCTTTCTGTGGAGAGAGCAGGTCCTGCAGCCTGGGGATCCATCACCATCAACAAAGCTCAGTGGATCCATCCTCTTCTCCTTTCCCTGCTAAGGGGCTCCTTGTGTCCTGTAGCTTGGCCCTTTCCCTTGCCAAGTGTGGGCTAATGAATGAGTCTGTTTGCCAGTGTGCAGGAGGATGTTGGGTGGGCACAGGAGGAAAGGAGAAATAAAGACCTGAGATACTAAGCCATGGAGGGAGAAAAGCCACCTTAAGTCTCCGGTCCCATCACTTCATGGCAAATACGTGGGGAAAAAATGGAAACAGTGACAGATTTGACTTTCTTGGGCTCCAAAATGCCTGCAGATGGTGACTGCAGCCATGAAATTAAAGACACTTTCTCTTTGGAAGAAAAGCTATGACAAACCTAGACAGAGTTTTACAAAGCAAAGAGATCACTTTGCTGACAAAAGTCCATCTAGTCAAAGCTATGGTTTTTCCAGTAGTCATGTACCAATGTGAGAGCTGGACCATAAAGAAAGCTGAACCCTAAAGAATTGATGCTTTTGAACTGTGGTGTTGGAGAAGGCTGTTGCACATCCCTTGGACAGCAAGAAGATCGGACCAGTCAATCCTAAAGGAAATCAGTCTTGCATATTCATTGGAAGGACTGATGCCGAAGCTGAAACTCCAATACTTTGGCCACCTGATTAGAAGAGCCGACTCATTGGAAAAGACCCTGATGATGGGAAAGACTGAGGGCAGGAGGAGAAGAGGGCAACAGAGGATGAGATGGTTGGATAATCACCGACTCAATGGACATGAGATTGAACAAACTCTGGGAGATGGTGGAGGACAGGGAAGCCTGGCATACTGCAGTCCATTGGATCTCAAAGAGTCTGACGTGACCAAGTGAATGAATTGAACTGAACTGAAGTCTACACTTAGGTCACCAGGGGACCATGTGGGGTGGAAAGCAAGTCCAGGACTTAGAAGACCTGAGATGCTACTCAGCTAGAGTGTTCTCCAGACATTACATAGCCTTTCCTGTCTCAGCATCTTCGTCTGTAGAAAGGAAAATGATTCTTATCTTCCATCTTTTCCAAGATTTTTGGAAGCTTTTGGTGGCAGCTAGTCTTTGTATGGCGGAGAAGGCAATGGCACCCCACTCCAGTATTCTTGCCTGGAGAATCCCAGGGATGGCGGAGCCTGGTAGGCTGCCGTCTATGGGGTTGCACAGAGTTGGACATGACTCAAGTGACTTAGCAGCAGCAGCAACAGGCTTTGTATGGAATTAAAAAATGCATTTAGGTCCCTAAATGTTTGTTGCTTCCCTGGCAGTCCAGTGGTTAAGACCCTCTGCTTCTAATGCAGGGGGCACAGGTTCGATCCCTGGACAGGGAAGTAAGATGCCATATGCCATGAGGCATGGCCAAAAAGTGGGGGGAAAAAAGCATGTATAGGTAACAAGTGAGCTGTAGTGGTCTTTCAAAGCATGTGCCACTCAATCCCCTGAGTCAGAATTCTCTGTGAGGCTCCTCTAGTGGCCCCGAGCTTGGGTGCATGACTCAGGCTAAGCCCACAAGACAGCACTGGCACATGAGCCATGTGAGGGCAGATTGCAGTGAAAGCCCAGGTGTCCCCATGGATCTGCCCCGAAGAGACCATCTCTGAGCTCCTGTTCTGCGTGCAGCCTGGGTCTCCAACTGCCTTCAGTTCTGTTGAGTCTCTTGATATTCTTCTAATAAATGTCCTGTTTGGCTTAATGCCCCAGATTCTAACTGGTAGAACTTCCAAGTTTTCTAGTCAGAAAGACTCTCTACTTTGAGGATCTTGTGACTTGACCTGTGTGGGGGACGTTTTCCCTGTGATTAGAGCCACAAGATTTGGTCTCATATTAAACTTAAGAAGAATGATGCCTCCCACTTTGAGCAAAGTAGAGGAGTCACATTGGCAGTTTCTTGGAGTGGGGGAGGGGGGGGTGTCCTTACTGTCAAGTTGTAACATTTCTGGGACGTTTAGAAAAGAGTCACATAATGATGCAGTCACTGTCTTGAAACTTCTTGACCGACAGGACAGAGGTGTGGTTGAAGTTGCAGGTTCTGGAACCCATTTACCTGGCTTTACATACTGGTTCTGTTGCTTGCTAGCTATGGGACCTCTAGGTCCACTGTAGCTCAGTCTTTCCATCTGTAAAATGGGGACAATTGTACTACTACCTCATAGGCTGTTACAAAGATTGAATGAGTTATGATACCTGTAACATACTCAGAATGGTACTTGGCACAAGGTAAATATTTGCTGTTGTTATTTTCTTGAGACTGATTACTCTTCAGTTATTACCAAAGGAACCAATCCTTAGGAGAAAACCTAAAGTTGGGTTTACAGAGAAATAAAAGCCTTTTTAATGAACTAAAGGGTGAAAAGAAGAAACTGCTACTTGCTGGTGTCTAGAGAGATGGAAGGATTTCTTCATAACATTGATCCCAATCTGGACTCTTGTATCCAGTGGAGGAGAAGCTTCTAGCTGAGCTTTCCATCAGTTATTAGAGAAGCAGCTACAGCAGCACACATATGGCCGGATGCAGAGATTGCAATATGGAATTTTTGCTCACCTGGGGTCTGCAGAACAGTCTTTGAACACATGGACTCTCCTTTTTGGGAGAGAAATGGGCTAACTAATGCTAATGGCTTTAGGACGTCTTGGAGGGCATGGGGATTGATGACAGATGGCGTGCGTGCACTACAACATCTATGTAAAACATGTCTGCGGGCCCAACAATGACAAACTACTCACCTTGGCAAAACAGGCATGATATTCATTTGGAGGCTTGCTTCTAAGAAAGATAAATCCTGCTGTCATTGCACAAAGAGATAAGAAAGACCAGATGACAGTTTCCCATTGATAAAAGATTCTGTCTGTATTTTAAAAGAATTTACTTTCTTCCCCTCTACTGATACCCACATGAGTTAAGGCAGAGATACGCTATCTTTCATGTTTTTGTCAGAATGTGTTATTACTGCGGGTGGCAGTGACTCAATTGCTTCATTTAGTGATCGGACGCAAGTGGAATGTCGCCTGCACAGGGGCTGTGGGATCCGAATGGAGTACAACCCCCAGAATTAAGAGGCAAGCTCAGATGCATTCCTGGCTGGAAGGGAGACTAACAAGAGTTAACCTAACATGAGGGAGGTTAACCATGTGTGAAAATCTCCCCTAAGAGAAGTTTTAAAAAATTCAGCTGACTAGGGTATTTCTCAGAACCTCATTGGGAAGACACTGTTGTACGATACTTAATGTAAGATAAGTAGTAATCTGGGGCTTCCCTGGTGGCTCAGATGATAAAGAATCCAGGTGCAGTTCAGGAAACTCAGGTTCGATGCCAGGGTCAGGAAGATCCCCCGGAGAAGGAACTGGCAACCCACTCCAGGAGAATTCTTGGGACAGAGGAGCCTGGCAAGCTACAGTCTATGGGGTCCCAAAGAGTCCCACACCACTGAGTGAATAATTAATCACCAGTTGAGGCAATGTTGCCAAACATAGTTGAAAGAAAAGAAGGGAAAAGAAAAGAAGAGCGTATCCATTTGTCAATGTCCTGGTTGGGGCAAAGATGACGGTCCTGTTTCTCCAGGTTGGTCTAAATCTGGGTGAATAGGCACAGTGCTTACAGGTAATCCTAAGCAAAGAAACTTCTTATCTTAATTTGGTTTGCCAGGTAGACTTTTCTGTCGGGAAGACAGTGTACTGACCAGCTGGCATGAATATTCCAGTCTGCCTATCACTTTCACTTATTAACAATAGTCAGTCTTCACAACAACATAAAGAAGTAGGAGCTTTTATAAATCCCATTTCATCTATTTATTTATTTTTATTGCAGTGCAGTTAATTTACAATGTTGTATTAGTTTCAGATGTACAGCAAGGAGATTCAGTTATCCATATACATGTATATATCTATTCTTTTTCAGCTTCTTGTATCTTATAGGTTATTACAAAATATTGAGTATAGTTCCCTGTTCCATACAGTAAGTCCTTATTGGTTATCTATTTTATATACACTATTGTGATAAATATTAAAAACTAATATTTTAATTTTTAACTAAATATTAAAAAAAACTAAGATCATGGCCTCTGGCCCCATTACGTCATGGAAAATAGAAGGGGAAAAGGTGGAAATAGTGACAGATTTCCTCTTCTTGGGCTCTAAAATCACTGCAGATGGTGATTGCAGGCATGAAATCAGAAGACAATTTCTTCTTGGCAGGAAAGCTGTGACAAACCTAGACAGTGTGTTGTGAAGCAGAGACAATACTCTGCCGATAAAGGTCTGTATAGTCAAGGCTATGGTCTTCCCAGTGGTCACGTATGGTTGTGAGAGCTGGACTATAAAGAAGGCAGAGCGCTGAAGAATTGATGCCTTCAAACTATGGTGTTGGAGAAGACTCCTGAAAGTCACTTGGACAGCAAGGAGATCAAACCAGTCAATCTTAAGAGATATTAACCCTGAATACTCATTGGAAGGACTGACACTGAAGCTGAAGCTGCAGTATTTTGGCTACATGAGGTGAAGAGCTGACTCATTGGAAAAGTCCCTGATGCTGGGAAAGATTGAGGGCAGAAGGAGAAGAGGGCGTCAGAGGATGAGATGGCTGGATGGCATCACCAATGCAATGGACATGAACTTGGGCAAACAGGGAGATGGTGAGGGACTGGGAGGCGTGACGTGCTGCAGTCCATGGGGCTGAAAAGAGTTGGACACAACTGGATGACTAAACAACAACAATACAACAATGTGTATATATTAATCCCAAGCTTCTAATTTATTCCTGCCCTCCTACTCTACTTACTCTTTTGGTAATCATACATTTGTTTCTTTGTGAGTCTATTTCTGTTTTGTATATAAGTTCATTTGTATCTTTTTTTTTTTTTAAAGATTCCACATATAAACCCCATTTTAAAGATTAGGAAACTAGAGTCCCAATATGTTAACTTATCTTTAAAACTGGCTAGAGTAAAAGATTTTATTGTCTCTATTTGACAGATGAAAACACTGCAGAGTGGCATGCAGTGGATAAGAACTGCGCTCCGGAATGAGAATCTGGAATCCAAAATTCCATCTCTGATACCCTAGGTGGCTGTAGGAAGGCACTGTAGGGGATTTCATTGTCCAATAATAGCAGCAAAGTTATTACGCACATGATCTTCTAGATCTTGTCATTACCTGTGAAGGGGTGGAGTCTGGGTAAGACCTTAGGACTCTTCTGTGACTCCAGTGTGGTGGGAATGATGCTGCATGGCTTCTGATGGTGGGTTGTAAAGAGGACCCACCTTCCATATGGCCCTCTCTCTGGGGACCCTTCCCCTGAGAACCCATGCTGAGAGGAAGCCCTCAGAGAGAGCCCCCATGGAGAGACCCTCTGGAGGGGAACTGAGGGTCCTAGTTGATGACCGGCATCAGACGATTCCAGCCCCCTAGCCTCCGAGGCTTACAGTGAGGCACCAGACCTTGTGAGGCACAAATAGTCCTTGCTGTGTTCTTTCCAAACCTCTGAGCAACAGAATCCTCAGGCTAAAAAAAATGATTTCTTTACATCACAAGTTTAGGGTAGTTTTCTACAAAGCCACAGTATTTGGAGCATCACTTTAACTCTGCAAATGTTAATTTCCTCATCTGCAAAATGGGAGTAAGAGCAGTTGATTATGGTGTTGGAGAAGACTCCTGAAAGTCCCTTGGACAGCAAGGAGATCAAACCAGTCAATCTTGGTTGATTATGAGGACTTAATGGGTGTGAATTACTCAGCATACTTTCTGAAATAAAATAATAGCTAATGCTTACATGATACCGTGCGCTAGATACTGTCCTAAGAACTTTACATTATGTCAATATTAAATCCTTATAACAATCTCATGATGCAGGCATTATTTTAAAAGAAATTTTATTTTTACTGAGTTGAAATTGACATAGCATAAAATTGATCATTTTCAAGGGAACAATTTAATGGCATTTCATATATTCACAATGCTGGGCAACCATCATCTCTATCTAGTTCCAAAACATTTTCATCACCCCAAAAGGAAATATGGGCAAAACTTTAAATCCATTTTACAGATGAGGGAACCCAGGCAAAGACAGGTTATGTGACTTACCTGTGGTCAGATGGATAGTAGTGGCAGATCTGGGTTTAGGACACACTTGGGCTTCAGGGTCTGTGGTCTTTGCTGCCACTCCACAACTCCTGGAACTCATGGATGTGAACCGCTCCAATGAAGTGTCCTGATTAAGGTGGCATGACTATCAGGTGGCTTAGCCCTGTCTGCCCTGCAATCCAACTGTGTGCTTTTTCTGCTGAGATAAAACTTGTCAATCAAGTCCCACAAATAGCCACTGTATGGACACATGGTGTCAACATCGACTGCCAACAAGGTGTGGGGAAGTGGGCCCTTGAAATGGCCCACTTCGTTTAGCGTCTTAATTGCAACGTCGATCTATCTGAAGAGGAAAGTATGTGCTACCACTTCAGGAAAATGCCTGTTTGGCAGAGAAAAGAATCACCAGTCCCAAAGTCATAATTCTTTTCTGCGGCCTACCAAAATATTTGGATAATGGCTCAGGCTAGGGCCATCCAATCTGAGGCGGCCCGAGCCACTGTGGTTTTTCTGTAGCTGCCCTCACCCTGTGTGCATAGAGAGAAATTTATGATTCTTGGCCCTGGAAGCGGAGAAGTGTGCTGTCCTCATAAGAACAGAGCTCTCTGCTCTACAGGCTTGGCGTCAGTCTGATTGCCTTTCCTTCTTTAGCCACGTCCACACTCTGGAACATCCCAGAGTTCTATATGCAGTTGCTGTGGAGGCGGGGGTTCAGTTATTGGGTAGAATTGAAGATCCATGAAATGCTATGGGTGCAGCCAGGGAACCCAGTTAGGAGACAGGAGGCATACCAGTTACAGAACAGAGTGGAGAGCCAGTTCTGGCTGGTATGGGTCTGGTGGGTGGAGGCCCAGAAGCCCACGAAAGCCCGTCAAGAAATAAAGAGGCTTTTGCAACTAGGTACTGATGTGATGTGTCAACTAATGGAAGACAATGGACTTTCCCGATGTTGGGGCCTGACGGGGCAGCAGGGTGGAAGCTGTGCCTCTTTGAACCTTGGGCCTTGAACCTGGACTGTCTATACCCCATGTGACAAGGAGAAGGATGCCTGAGGTCCTAAGGGCAGGCACTCTGTTTGCTAAGAATAACCATGATGTATGTTCTGCAGGGAGATGCCACTATTCATCCATCACCAGCAAAGCATGAACTCTGGGTGAGTTTGCTTTCTCCAGCAGTTGTGGATTACTCGGCACCAGCCCACACTTGCTTGGCAAAGGAGAAGGGACAGAGATTCGGGATTCACTCAGCTCCCAGCCCAAGTCCTGGCCGTCTCACTTATTAGCTGTGTCACAGTTTTCAAGTCGGGTCTCAATATCCTTATATGTATCCTGCAGCTCATGACACTGAGGTTGACTCTTTTGGAAATTGATGCATTGAATGCCTGTGAAGTGCATGGTAGGAAGGATTTAACGGGTGTCAGCATGGTGTGCACGTGCAGGGAAGTGGAGACTCCGTGACCACGAGCTGAGCAAAGCAATTGGGCCATACGTTGCAAGTTACTCAGGGCCTTTATAGCACTTTGCTGTAACGAGCTGAGTCAGGGGTATGCTTACCTGCAGTGCTGGGTTGATACAAACTTTTGGTTCTGAGATGTGAATCAACATCAGTGTTTTAGTCTGGTGGCAATTTGCAGTTTGGTGGTCACGTTGTAGATCCAGTTTGCATTTGCCATTTTGAACCAGGCTGGCATCTGCAGGCTTTATTCTGGCAGGTGACCCTTGTGGTCACCCGGTGGAGTTGCGATTTAGTAATGGAAAAGTGTTTCATTTTAACTATGAAATTTAACACAAATAATACAGCTGCTCAAGCGGGCAGTGACAGTGTATGTTAATTTGATTTATATACATGTGATGTACCATGCTTAATGCTGAACGCTGGAAGACTCCAGCGAGGCTGGTACCAGCATTGTAAATGAGCGGGTACAGCCGTGCGCCCCCTCACATGTGTGGGGGACAGAGCTGTGGAAGCTGGTCTGTGTGAGAAACGGGAGCAAGGGTTCTCCTGCAGGGCCAGGGGGTGGGCCAGGCCTTCCCAAACCTGGAATGTGGCTTTCCGGGAGGCATCCATCAGAAGGCTCTCTGTGAGTGATATCCATTGGCAGGTCCAGGGTATTGCTCTCAAGGAAACCAAGAGTCTCTGGTGTGGAGGCTGGTTTCCAGGAACTCCCTATCAGCTCAGGGGGTCTTCTGCCTAGAGAGCTAACTTCAGTCCTGTGAGAGCAAAGAGGGAGCTTTCCTGGTTCCCCAGCTCACCGAACAATCCCTAAGAGCAAACGCTTCCCAAGACTGACCCCTGGTAACATGCACATGGAAATAAAAGCACATGAGCTCTCCTCTGTGTGTGTGTGAGATGTGTGGTGTATAGGTGTGGACTGTGTGTGTGTGGTATATATACGTGCTGTATGCATAGTATGCATGTGTTGTGTGTGTGTGGTGTATGTTGTGTGTTTACGCCATGTGTGTATTGTGTGTTGTGTGTGATGTGTGTGGTGTATATGGTACATGTGTGTGTTGTGTGCATAGTATGTATGTGTTCTATGTGTATGCTGCATGTTGTGTGCATGCTATGTGTGTATCATGGAGTGTGTATTGTGTGTGCTGTGTGATAGATGTGTGTGGTGTATATGGTCTATGCATGTGTTGTGTGCATAGTATATATGTGTTGTGTGTGCATGCTATGTGTGTATCATGGAGTGTGTATTGTGTTATGTGTATTGTGTATGTGTGGTGTATATGGTATGCGTGTGTGCTGTGGTGTATGTGTTGTGTGTGTATACTCACTTGGGGGTATGGTTCTCACACTCACTTGGACACTGTGTGGTCACCCAGGTTCATCCCAGGCACCTCAGGTCACAGCCAGACCACTTTCCTTCCTCACCTTCCCGCATCATGGTAAAACCAGCCTACCAGCGGAAGAACATGTAGAAAGTGGAGGGGGAAGAACCCATAATCCCACAACCCCCTCACACTGCCATTTTGAGGTCTTCCAGTGTTTATCCACCTGCATAAAAGGCGCATTCATGATCACTGGTGATGCTCCGGATCATGATAACTTTCCACGTTGCTACTTAGTCTTCATGGGCTTCCCTGGTGGCCCCAGTGGTAAAGAATCTACCTGCAATGCAGGAGACCCGGGTTTGATCCCTGGGTCAGGAAGATACCCTGGAAAAGAGAATGGTGACCCACTCAAGTCTTCTTGCCTAGAGAATTCCTTGGACAGAGGAGCTTGGAGGGCTACAGTCCCTGGGATTGCAGAGTCAAACACGACCAAGCAACTAACATACAGTCTTCATAACTGTCATGCTTAATGCATGTACGATATTCTGTCCTGTGATGGACCTGGCTTTCAAGCTTTTGGTCTAAGAAATAGCAGGGCCTGCACGTCCTCCTTTCCATCGGGCCTGGCCCCCATTGCTGCCTTGAACGCTGACCTTAGCTGCGGCTGGAGTGGCTTACCTCTCAGCGCTGACAGTCTCTGCAGGGACCAGAGACTGTCTTCAGCACACCCAGCCCGTCTTCATCAGGCCTCTGCTGGGGCCTGGGGCGGACAGCAATGGGACAGGCCCCCAACCACCTTCATGGCCTCCCAGAGAGTGTGCAGCTGTGCCCACCCTGCCCCGCCCCACAGTGCACTGGCGCCCCTGCTGGGTTCTTCTAGGCAAGCACTCTGTGTTGCTGTGTTTACCTTCTGTTCTCTTCTCTTCCCATCATCGCAGATTCCCAGAGGCATGTTTCCTTTTCATCCGGAGATGGTCAGGACTTCCAAGAGTTGTGAGAGCATGTTGAAATGATGCACTTTTTAGGCTGAGCAGCAAGGGTAAACTTTATAAAGGATTGTTGTATGATCTGTGTTTGGGGCCTGGGCCCCTTGTGGACCCCTGGTTCTCAGGAGTTTGTGCAGGTGTCCGTGTCATTGGAAGCTTGCTGCCCCAGCCCTCTTGTTGGATCTGCACCTGTGTGCTGCATTTTCCCTGACACTTCTGACTGCATCCTTTGTACTTTCCAGGAAGCCTCTCTTCCATGTTGTCACTTTTCCAGCACCAGTCTCTCTGACAATCCTGCAACCTGACCTGACCCCGAGCTTGCACCTCATCACTCGCATCCCCTCTGTTCCTTCTCTGCATCCTTATTCCAAGATCGTTGGTCCCTGAAATTATCTAATTGTGGGGATTAAATTACAGTCTGTACTCATCTGTCACAGCACAGACTCCTATACTTTAGGAGGAGGGAGATCATGGAACTGACGCCTTCCCACCACTTCCAGTGTCTTCCCAGGCTCTCAACACCACAGTCAAGAGGTGACTGGACTGGGGAAGGTGCCCTTCCTCCTCTGGTCATCTTCTGTGTTTCTTGTTGGGCTAATCTAGCTGTTTCCTTGTCATTGGCCCAGGAAGTACATGACTCTTGGATTTATGCTCTCAAGATCTTTTTCCTTGACCTTCTTTCTCTCTAACTGGTCTTTTCCTACAACCAGTGCCCATTCCTCTAGAAAAGCCACTCTCAAGAACAAGTGCCGCAGAAATAGTCCACATCCTTCTGTGAAGTGAAGGGACGCTGTTACCTCCCATGGGGACAGGCAGTGGTTGTCTGGTCACAGAGCTGAGCTCACATCGTTGCTGTGAAACACATTAGTTACATGGAAATAATGCCTACTTCCAATGACACAAGGCATGTTTGACTCTTTTGTGACGCTGTTGACTGTAGCCTGCCAGGCTCCTCTGTCCATGGGTTTCTCCAGGCAATAATACTGGAGTGGGTTGCCATTTAATTCTCCAAGGGACTTTCCAGACCCGCGGATTGAACCTGTGTCTCCTACGTTGACAGGCAAGTTCTTTACCACTGAGCCACCAGTGAAGCCCCATATGAAATGGGTAGGTTGAGATTAATGCCAGGAGAAGAAGACTCCTTTGTATGAACATTTAGTAAAGTTCTTTACGTCTAAGTATACTATTTATTGATAAGGATCATTTCATTTGGACCTTTGTGCTATTGGAGGAAGAAAATATTTAAAGAAAAAAATTTTTTTTTATTTAAAGAAATGTTAAGCTTCAGTAGCAGAATCTCAAGTGTGTGTGTGTGTGTGTGAGTGTGTGTGTGTGTGTGTGTACATGTATGTTCATGGATGCAGGCATGGGCAGTAATTTGGATGGGGTTGGGAAATCTCTGAAATCATACAAAAGAAAGAATTTCCTTTCCTTGGTATTAATGTCTACCTACCCATATCATGTGGGGCTTCCCTGGTGTGAAAAACCTGCCTGTTAATACAGGAGATGCCAGTTCGATCCCTAGGTTAGGAAGAGTCAGTGGAGAAGGGAATGGCAACCCACTCTAGTATTCTTGCCTGGATAATACCCATGGACAGAGGAGCCTGGCAGGCTGTAGTCCATAGGGTTGCAGAAGAGTTGGGCACAACTTAGCGACTAAACAACAACAATCCATTTCACATGGGCTCCATTTCTCATTGTTTGCCTTTTCCTTCATGGCTACATAGAAAAGATCTCATGGTTACAGAGATCAAATTGCCAACATCTGCTGGATCATTGAAAAACCAAGAGAGTTCAGTTCAGTTCAGTTGCTCAGTCATGTCTGAGTCTTTGCGACCCCATGGACTGCACCTCACCAGGCCTGCCTGTCCATCACCAACTCCTGGAGCTTACTCAAACTCATGTCCATCAAGTCAGTGATGCCATCCAACCATCTCATCCTCTGTCGTCCCCTTCTCCTTCTGCCTTCAATCTTTCCCAGCATCAGGGTCTTTTCCAATGAGTCAGCTCTTCACATCAGGTGGCCAAAGTATTGGAGTTTCAGCTTCAGCATCAGTCCTTCCAATGAATATTCAGGATTGATTTCCTTTAGGATTGACTGGTTGGATCTCCTTGCAATCCAAGGGACTCTTAAGAGTCTTCTCCAACATCACAGTTCAAAAGCATCAATTCTTCAGTGCTCAGCTTTCTTTATAGTCCAACTCTCACATTCATAAATGACCACTGGAAAAACCATTGCTTTGACTAGATGGATGTTTTTTTTGGTAAAGTAATGTCTCTTCTTTTTAATATGCTATCTATGTTGGCCATAGCTTTTCTTCCAAGGAGCAAGCATCTTTTAATTTCATGGCTGCAGTCACCAGCTGCAGTGATTTTGGAGCCCAAAGTCTCTCACTGTTTCCATTATTTCCCCATAGATTTGCCATGATGTGATGGGACCAGATGCCATGATCTTAGTTTTCTGAATGTTGAATTTTAAGCCAACTTTTTCACTCTCCTCTTTCACTTTCATCAAGAGGTTCTTCAGTTCTTCTTCACTTTCTGCCATAAGGGTGGTGCCATCTATGTATCTGAGGTTATTGGTATTTCTCCTGGCAATCTTGATTCCAGTTTGTGCTTCACCCAGCCTGGCATTTCACATGATATACTCTGCATATAAGTTAAATAAACATGGTGACAATATACAGCCTTGACAGACTCTTTTCTTGGAATCAGTCTATTGTTCCATGTCCAATTCTAACTGTTGCTTCTTGACCTGCTTACAGATTTCTCAGGAGGCAGGTAAGGTGGTCTGGTCTTCCCATCTGTTTAAGAATTTTCCACAGTTTTTTGTGATCCACATAGTCAAAGGCTTTGGCTTAGTCAATAAAACAAAACTAGATGTTTTTCTGAAACTCTCTTGGGTTTTCAATGATCCAGTAGATGTTGGCAATTTGATCTCTGTAACCATGAGATCTTTTCTATGTAGCCATGAGATCTTTTTGTCTATAAGCAGATAATTGTATGTTTCTTCTGAGCAAGATGCTCTCCGTGCGCTTACCTGTGCTTTCCCTATGTCCATGTGTCTGCTGCAAATGCCCATTGCCTTCCAGGCAGAGCATGCCAGGCTGTGCATCTGCAGGGAGCCCATGGTGCAGGGCCCTGCTTAGCAAGCAAGGACAAAGCTGCCTGCAGGGCAAGAGCATTCTAGAGTAAGAAGCCTTTTGAAAGACAATTAGGTCATAACTGTAGAAATTAAAAATATATTCACCTGCCTATTCCAGCTCTAGAAATCTGCCTGATAGAAGATTTGCATGTTAGGCATAAAGAAGCGTATATAAAAATGCCCCTGCAGCATTTTTTGTCAGGGTGGAAAACTAGATGCAACTTAAATATTTGCCAGTATGGGAATACATAAATAAATCACACATATAGAATTCTATGTAGCCATGAAAAAGAAGGAGGTTGATGTCTATGTGTTGCCCCAGAAATCTCACTGAGATAGTTACATTTAGGAAAAAGGGAGATAAAAAGCAGAGATGTGTGTGGGTATATATCTTTGTATAGGAAAGGGATGGAAGCTAGAAAAGGGATGGAAGCATCGTGCGCTGTTGACAGCCGTGTCAGGCAGTTAATCAGGGAAGCAGAAATAGGAAGAGGCTTTGAATAAGGAATTTATTGTAGGAATGAGTCCTGACACAGCTGTGGGAGGAGCTGAGTAGGAAGGGGTCTGTGAAGGGGAAGTGAAGGATCTGGAAGCCATCTCTTTCAGCTGCTGGAGTGGGGTTGCAGAAGAGGCCCTTGGCAGGTGGCTGAATGTGTGTGCTGCCATCTCTGGATTTTCAGTGAAGCGTCTGAAGGTTACCTGGTGTTACTGCTGCTTGACAGGGCAGGCTGATGGTTGGAAGGTGAGCTGGAGATGGAGAAGAAAAGAACAGTGACAAACTGGACCCACCTGCACCTCTGCCCTTTCTCTCATCACCTTTGATCAACAAGACCTTCAGAGCATCGTGGCTGCTCCACTTTTGACTCCAAAATCTCATGCAAGCTTTTGATTGACGCTAACTCACAACCGTGGGGCTTCCCTGGTTACTCAGCGGTAAAGAATCTGCCTGCCAATGTAGGAGATGCAGCTTTGATCTCTGGTTTGGGAAGATCCCCTGGAGTAGGAAGTGGCAACCCACTCCAGTATTCTTGCCTGGGAAGTCCCATGGGCAGAGGGGCCTGGTGGCCTGCAGTTCATGGGGTTTCAAAGAGTCAAACACAACTTGGTGACTGAACAACAATGACAACGTACAACCATACAGGGAAGGGGGATTCCGAGGTAAACGGTTCCCAGAGAAATCAAGTTGACAATAGAATAATCCAGCACAATTGTGTTCCCCTCTGAGGAAGGGAGCAGGAACCAGGAGGTCAAAAGTTATGTGACTGTCATGCTCTGTTCATAACATACTGTCCTGAATCTTTCACGGCAAAAATGTGCGCATGGAGTGCTTGTGTATGAAAACAAAGCAAAACAAACAATAGAAATGAACAGGAAACCAGAGGATCTTAACTCTTTTGCAAATCCTTAAAGGGTATTTTTTTTCTCTATAAGTAGCTCCTTTCTGCTATGCTGATGGTGTAATCTCCCCCACCATGAATTACCAATGAGTTCTCTTGCTAAAAAGGGAAACTGGAAAGGTGCATGTCTATAAAATGTGTGTGCACATGTATGAGTGTGCATGTGTGTGTAGATCTGGCTGAGCCATGTGTGTGCGTGTGCATGTGTGTGTTGGGTGTGTGTGAACTCCTGTCTGATTTACTCCTTTTTCGTTTCCCTGTAATGATGGGCCCCAGATTATGCCAAAGACACCCAGGGGATGGGAGAACCCAGAGGAGGGCTTGGGAAGAGAACGGGGGAGATGAAAGCTCCCTGGGAGAGGCAGTTCATGCACCACATGGGGGGTTTTTGTTCCATTAATTTTTATTGGGAGAGGCACATCCCCCGCTGCTTTAGACCACCTCTCCCTCGGGCGCAAAGCCAACTGTGCATGCTCCTGAAGCAGCCTCTTTTGCAAATAACTTGGGGAGGAAAGAGACAAGGTTGAGATGGCTGCATCCAGCGTGGAAGTGAGAGCCCAAGACCCTCGACTTGCTCCTGGAGGTCTAAGAGAGTGAGGAGAAATAAGGGGGCCCAGGGTGAGCTTCTGGAACCCCATTAATGAGAAGCACAGGCTCTTCAGATCCTAGCTAGCGGTGGGTAGGAGTGAGTGGATTGGCATCAGAAGGTGAACTGGTGTGATGGCCTCTGGTTCTCCTTGAGCCAGACCCTTTGGCTGAGCATCTGCCAAAGAATGGGGGAAAGTTTGAGATGGACATTCTCTCTTCATACTGGATTGCCAGGGAGTCCCGTGTGCAGGAAGATTCAATGTTATCTGATGGTGATGGGGAAGGAGGCTTCGGCACAGTAACTCTGATGCCTGCACAATCCGTAGGTAAAAGAAGAACTTGGTCCTGGACTGCCGACCCCATCGTCCCGTCCAAAGTAGTCCTGAATAGGGAAGGCCAAGGACTTGGACAAGCTCTCTGAGAAGAGAAGTTGCTCAGTCGTGTCCGATTCTCTGCGACCCCATGGGCTGTAGCCCACCAGGCTCCTCTGTCCATGGGATTTTCTAGGCAAGGGTACTGGAGCGGGTTGCCATTTCCTTCTCCAGGGAATCTTCCCAACCCAGGGATCGAACCTGGGTCTCCCACGTTGCAGGCAGACGCTTTACCCTCTGGGCCACTGGGGAAGTTCAAGCTCTCTGAGAGCCCCCTTTGCTTTCCCTTGGCAGAGGGACCAAGTTTCCGGCTGTGGCTCCTCAGTCCCTAGCTTGGAATAGCGTTCCCTCCATGTATTTTATGTGCCCCAGCTTCACCCTCTGACTCTTGGACCGGGTGTCCTATTTCCTACAACCTCTCCTTTGCTCACCCTGCTCCAGTCACCATGGCCTCCTGCCTGTGGATGTTTGAACACATAGTCTAGCCTGCGGGCCTTTGCATTGACTGTTCCCGGTGCCTGAAATGCTCTTCCCCGACAGTTCTACGCTGACCCCTCACCTCTACCACATCTCACTTCTCAATCAGGCTGCCCTCTTTAAACAGCAAATTAACCCCTACCCACACTCATGCTGACCCCATGCCTTTTATCTCCCTTTTTTTCCCCCACAGCATTTGCTGGCCTCTAGTATTCTGTGCAACTTACTGTTTATTATGTTTTCTGTTTGTTTATAGCTTATTACCCATTCCCCCAGCCCATTTTAAAAAATAGGACTTTTGGGGCAGAGATCCTGGTCTATTTTGTTTACCCATGAATCTGTAAGGTATATAGTAGGTTTAAATGCATATTTGTTACTATTTTTGGAATTGATAGACAATCTTTTGAAAAGAAATCACTTGGAGGTATCTCACATTTTTGGCAAAATTAAGTAGAGAGAATTTCTGATGAAGTCAGCATTAAAATGAAAGAAGCCTGCTCTTTGAGCATTTCCTCAAACTCCTGCAGTGGGTGTGGTAACACAGAGATGGGGCGCTGTGATAACCATAGCCCTCATAGGGAACAGTAAGCATGTGGTTCCTGACCATTGTGCAGAGCTCCATAGATGTCCCATGTCTTGTATTTGAGCTTCATGATGATGAATGGAGAAAAGCAAAGCAGATAGCTTTACTTTCATTTTGCACTTGAGTAAACAGCCTCAGAAAGCTTAAGTGATGCGATCCAGGTCACACAGCTAGTGAATGATGTAGGTGGAGCTCCAAGCTGGGCATTCTGATCACTAGCCTCTTCTTTTTCTCTATTACAAGGCTGATTTCAACATACAGCCTGTCCTTTGCAGCCACTTGGGAGGTTTCAGTCAGTGTGGCTAAAGTGAAGACCAGAGGCTGAGAATTTAAGATTGACGTTGTACCATGGGTTCACCCAAGGCTAGGCTATTAGCTGGAACTTTCAATATCTAGATGCAGGATTTCAGAATGCAGCAGGGTGGAGTTGTCTGTAGAGGTTTGGTTAGTTTTTAAATTGCTTTGTTGTTATTGTTCAGTTGCTAAGTCGTGTCTGACTCTTTGTGACCCCATAGAATGCAGCACACCCGGCTCCTCTGTCTGCCACTGTCTTCCAGAGTTTGCCCAGGTTCATGTCCATTGAGTCAGTGATGCTATCCATCTCATCCTCTGCTGTCTCCTTCTCTATTTGCGTTCAGTCTCCCCCAGCATCAGGGTGTTTTCCAATGAGTCAGTTGTTCTCATCAGATGGCCCAAGTATTGGAGCTTCAGCTTTAGCATTAGTCCTTCCAGTGATTATTCAGGACTGATTTCCTTTAGGATGGACTGGTTGGATCTCCTTGCAGTCCAAGGGACTCTCAAGAGTCTTCTCCAGCACCACTGTTCAAAAGCATCAATTCTTTGGCACTCAGCCTTCTTTATGGTCCATCTGTCACATCCATACATAACTATTCTTTTAAATTGCTTAAACAGTATAATTCATGCTGAAAGTTTTGACTGAAGCATCAGTGTGGAGGGTGGACAGTGTTACCTCCAGCCAGCCAGGTTTGTCTGGGACTTTTGTGGGCAGACTGTTCTCTGAGTGATTTTAAGTGGGAGAAACTTGGGTGATCTTTGGGCATGTATGGAAGCATTTTCGATTGTCACACCCCTGCAGGGGGTACTGCTGGCATCTTGTGGGTAGAGGCCAGGGATGCTATTAAATATCCCGTAGCCCACCAGGCAGCCCCACACAGAGAATTATCCAGCTGCCAGTGTCAATGGTGCCACGGTGGAGAAGTTTTGCTTTAGAGTGAGGTGGGAATGACTGTCCCTGGTCCCCATCTTGCCCTTGTTTTTCTGACTCTCTTAATTCTTTTCCTCCAGAAGGAATGCGATGACGGCTGGAAACCTCTCTTCAAAATGATGCCTCTTGGGCTAAGTCAAGTGAGTCAGACAGACAAATACCATATGATAGCACTTATATGTGGAATTTTAAAAATGACACAAATGAACTTATTTATGAAGCAGAAACAGACTCACAGAAAACAAACTTATGGTTCCCGAAAGGGAAAGAGGGTGGAAGAGGGATAATTTAGGAGTTTGGGATTAGCAGATACAATCTACTATATATAAAATAGATAAATAACAAGTTCCTACTGTATAGCAGAGGGAGCTATATTCAATATCTTGTAATAAACCATAATGGAAAAGAATATGAAAAAGAATATCCATATACATATAACTGAATCGCTTTGCTGTATACCAGAAACTTACATTGTAAATCAACTATACTTCAATTAAAAAAAAAAAACAACTCCTCCTTGGGAATTAATTGGCAAAGGGAACAAGGAGTTACAACCTCCCACGGCCTCCAGCTTGCCATCTGTTGCAGCATCCATCATATACTGCCTATGCCAAGCTGGAAGGTGAGGAGCTACTGTGTTGGAGGGTTGGTATGGGTCTGTGGCCTTCACACGCCCTCCCTGAACCAGGACAAGCTGGTAAACAACTGGCTGGGAGGGTAAATGCTTTGTATTGTCAGTCATCTAGAAGCTCAGGGCATTGCATAACCCCGCTGAACTCTGAGCTTAATCTGGGGCTCTGACAGTTTTCTGGTACTGCTGGAATGCCTGGAAATATTTGTTCTAACTTGTCCAATTGGTATTGAAATACTTTCCAAATGAAGGATAACACTGTCAACTACTGCTCTGGAAATTAGTGTAAGCCAGATAGTGTTTATTTCCCTTACCAATAAAGTCAAGTTACAATCTTCTTCCTATGCACAGTGAGCCTTCCATTTCTTGGAGAACAATATTGGGTAGTGGATTGTTACATATACAAACATGCATATTCACATATATAATTTTTAATAGAATGTTAGTGTTGAAAAAAAAACTTTAAAAATTACTTATTCCCACACTATTACTTAGCAGATGAGGAAACAGAGATTCTTCAAATGTATTGACAAATTATTTTCTGAGACTCATGGGACTTGAGACTCTCTGCTTTCCTCTTAGCTTTAGGGAACCTGCTCTGTAGTCTGCTTTGCAGGCTCTTCTCCCCTTGGCAGTCCTTAAGTTCTGGAGTTGCTCGGGTTAGTTTGGATTTCCTTCCCTTTCCACTTTACATGTTCTTTGCAGATGATTTCAGCCCTTCCTTGCCATCCATTGCTGCCCATTCTGTGTCTCTCTGATGATGTCTGATCAAGCTATCTCCAGCCCAAGGCATGTGTGTGGGGTGAGTCCAAGCTCTGTTGGAAGGTTAGGGATGAGGCTTTCTGGGTTGGATGTCTCCTTGGGTGAGAGTCTGATCTCTCTCACCAGACCCTGAGCTCCACCAGCCTCTTCATTTCCCCAGAGTCTAGCACAGTGCCAACATCTTTATAAATACTTAATAAGTGAGTAAGTGAATGCAGAAGGAGAATTCAGAGTTGCTGAATTGATGGGAAGAGCTTCCAGAACTAGTAGTATAGTCCAGTATAGTATTCTATAAATGTGCTTACCTTCTCTAATTACTTACCAACCAGTGAAGGAGTCCTCTGTCTTGGTTATATTATATATCAGACTAATCTAGAAGAAATTTTTTGCAGCTGAAGACACTGTCTTAGTCTGTTTGGGCCATTACAACAAAAATACCATAGACTGAGTGGCTTATAAACAACAGAAATTTATTTCTCTATTTACTGAAGCCTGGGAAGTCCAGGATTAAGGTGCAGGCAGAGTCAGTATCTAGTTAGAATCTCCCTTTCTATTCACAGATGGCCAGGTTTTCACTGTATCCTCACATGGTGGAAGCAATGAGGGGTTTCTCTGGGATTTCTTTAATAAGGGCACTAATCCCATTTATGAAAGCTCCATCTTCATGACCTAATCACCTCCCCAAACCCTGTCTCTGAATACCATCACATTGGGGATTAGGTTTCAGCAAACGAATATTCAGGGGACTCAAGCGTTCTGTCTATAGCAGAAGCCATTAATCGGAGTTTTTAGGTGTGGAATCTGGGCATTTGTTGTTGTAGGAGGTCTGCTGATGATTTTGCTGTCTGTCTGGATTAAGAACCAACAACTCACAAATTATCTAGTGGGTAATTTGTTTTTCTTTGAGAACACATCTTTAGTATTCAGCAGGAAATTAGGAGCCTCTTTGTGGTCATTATCCTGCAATACATCTGTAGTAGAATCTGCTTTATGACTAAGTGTAATCATCCTTTACCCAAGTGATAGAAATTCTTGCTACCACTGTAAGTTGTGTTGGAATGTTGCATTTTTGCTGATCCACTAATGTATGGGAAACTTGGATACCCATCTTATTCATTATTAAAAATGAAAGATTAATTTAGTTCCCATAGATGAATATCTCTGCCCTCACAGAAAATACATTCATGAGGGGAAGACAGTCAATAAATAAGATAATAAAATATGGTTAGATGGTGATAAGGGCTGTATTAGCTGTCTATTTCTCTATAACAAATTACCCCCAAAACTAGAGGCTTAAAATAACAAAATTTATTTCTTCACAGATTTTGTGGGTCAGAAACCTGCAGCAACTTCACTGGCTAAAGCAAATAGCAAGACCTACTTGCTAAAGGCCTTTCATGAGATTGCAGTTAAAATGTTGGCCAGAGCTGTAGTTAAGTTGAAGGATTGACTAGGGCTGGAGGATCCACTTCCATGATGGTTCAGTTCTAAGGCTGTTGGCAAGAGGCCTTAGTTCCTCTCCATGAAGACTTCTCAATAGAGTTGCTTGAGTATACTTCCAACATGGCAGCTGCCTTCCAAACCCGATGCAAGTGAACTGAGAGCATGCGAAATGGTGTGTGAGGAGAAAGCCACAAGGACTTTTCATGACTTGGTCTTGGGAATGACATCCTGTCACTTCCTTCATGTTCTATTTGTCAGAAGCGTCATTAAGAAAAGCCCAGACTCAAGAAGAGGAGAATTAGGCTCCACCTTTTGAAGGGACAAATATCATAGAATTTGTGGATATATTTTAAAACTACCACAAAGTCTAAGGGAAAAAAATAAAGACGAAAGATATGGAGTGCTGGTGAATGGGGGGTTGTCATTTTAGATGGGATGACTGTGGAAGGACTCACTAAAAAGGTGAGCTTAGAGTCAATGTCTGGAAAAGGCTGGGGGATTGGAGTGGGGTGTGTGGGGTGGGGGTGGGGTCACAGGGGATAAAACCGGGGAGATAAAGGGGTATAAAGGGACAGGTGGGGGAGGGCTTTTACATAAAGTTAAGACCTTGGCTTTCACTTTGACTGAAATGAGTTAATAGAAAGTTTTGAGGGTGATGATTTTTCTGTTCTATGGAGAATACAGTGTAGGGAGGCAAAGACAGAAACAGGAGAAGCTTTAGAAGCTCTTGCAGTTATCTGGATGAGGGAAGATACTGGTTTGGCCTTGGAGGAGCTTGGAGCTGAGTGTGAGGGGGACTTGAAGAAGATGTAGTGAGGAGTGGCTATATCCTGGGTATATTTTACAGGTAATGCTTTGAGATTTGCTGATAGATTGGCTATGGGGCATGAGTGAAATAAAAAACAAATTTAAGGCTCACTGCAAGGATTTTGGCTGAGGTAACTGAAAGAATGGAGTTGGCTGGTGTGAAGATGTTAAGGAATTAACATGTGTCTCGACAAGTTTGATGCGCAAAACTGATTCAAACATCTTTAATGGAGACGAACATCTTTCCTTAAGCGTTTTAAAACCAGCACAAAGACTCAAAAGCAAACAATAGTCATTGAATCCTCTGGTATCTGTTTTTGAAATTAATATCCAAACAGTTTAGAAAAGAACACAAACTTGGTTAGTTTTATTAACCTTCATTATTGGTAATCCAAAAAAGTAGAAAAGATGATTATTAACAGTGTCTACAAATGCTCACAGTCCCTAATGAGTGTAACTTCACTGATGGACTAAAAAGTTGTCAAGGTAGGTGAGAGAAATAAACTAACATGAAAGACTGCTCCAAAAGAGACAAAGAAACTAACAGAAAATATATATAACCACCCAGAAAACTCTTACTCATTCAGTTAAACATTCTCACTTTAACTATTCGAAAATTCATTTCATGATTTACCAGCCCTCAGGGTGAATATTTGTGGATTGTCTAGGATACATTAGGTATTAGGTATATGTAATGTATACATATAGGATACATTAGGTATTGTTCAAGGTTCTTACCTAAGACAGAAGTATTAATATTTGGTTGAACCATTTGAAGCAGCTGATATTTGATCACTTTTTGGTCTACCGAAATGACCATTTCATATTGTTCAAGATAGTATTTTATAAAAAATTTTCGATATAGAGGCTGATTGCTGTAATCAACATGTCACTCTCCTATGTATATGTGTGTTGATATTCAATATTGTAATGTTCATTTCCTTTTTACTCTCTTTCACCACCTAACAATGTTTGCCTTTGCTAACAACTTAGCTGTCCTCATTTCTGTCTTTTTACACCTGTCACACCTGCGTGTTGTAATTTAAATTTCGTTCCCTCTTTTCCTGTCCTCTGTGTAAATGGAGCACAGCTGTTTCCTGTCACCTGTTTAGTCCAGTGTCCTTTCATGTACTTGAACCTATCTGTAAGACCATATTATGAGCTATTAGCAGGCCTGAGGATGTATTTTATAACTAAGCACATCACATCTCAGTTGTTTTTGGCATTAGTTTAGAGTATTAAAGACCAGTCTCAGCCAGCTACAGCCTGACTCGAAGCCCCAGCTGTGTGGACCTTGCACGGTGATGCTGTCTGGCATGTAACATTTGTGACAAGCTCAGGCTGCTGGAAATAGTGTTTCAGCCTTGAGGGTGGGTTTAGCCATGGCTAGTTTATGGTGATGATCATCCTCTGATAATGTTCTTCCGTTTCTTATTTCAGAGCTGAATGTCTGTGAACCAAACCAGATCTGTCACTAGGTACACAGGCAATTTTATTTAAGATTGCAATAAGAAGTGGTTGTGTTTCTCAGCTCCCTTGGATTCACCTGCATTTTTTATTCCAATACAACATATGCTTAGCTCTGCACATCGCAGAAACTCATCTTATCACTCTGTTGGGAAGGTCCTGGCTTCCTATTATGTGGCTTCTCTGACGCTCCCACAACTTCATTTTGCATTGTCTCTTACTAGAAAACAACATTCTCCCTGCGTTAAGTAATACAATTACATTGAAATAGCTGCAGGATGTGTCCAGACTGGGATGGGATGACTGTACTATGTGAAACGGGGAAGCCATTATTTTTGCCTGTCTTCCTTAGTTAGTATTGCACACAGCATGACTTGAGTCCTATCCATACCCGGCTTATTGGAGAGTAACACTATGAGGTGGAAAGAATGTCAGTAGATATTGAGAAAAGGAATTTTTCTGTGGTCCATAAACTGGGGGATGGATGGAGAGCGTGTTATCCAGCACCTGCATTCTCAGAGCCTCATCTGATTGCCTTGAAACTCATTCTACTGTTTTTCTCCCCTTTCTTTATCACATTTGGCTATAGGCACAGTGGCTGTCATTTATCTATTGTTTGATTGCATCCGTTGCCTTTAATCATCCAGGTCTGCGAGCCCAGTTTTGACTTCAGATGGAATTGGTGCAGAGGGACAGAGAGCGGAGATAGCAGAGCCTCGCCAGGCGCGGAATGAGGACTCCATTCCAATCACATTTCCCTTTAATGAGGGTCCTGACGTGGCTCTCATCCCTCCGCGAGTGCCATGCTGCATCCGGTGTGATGGCTGCACTTGATGGATAATTTATGCAAACAGAACACAAACAAGAAGTCATTAAGCCACCCAACGAGGGTCCTTGACTTTTGCAAAACCAAACAGTTATTCTGATCTTGATGAGTTTAATTTTACTTTTGGTTGAGTACAGATGAATACATTATATTTAAAATAAATATTATATTATCAATATTCATGATCAAACTGAATGTCACTTGGTGTTTCATATTCTTTTTTTAAAGAGTGATATACAGAGCTTGATTTTCATCAAGTTGCAAAGTGCTCCTTTAATCCTATCTTAAGTCTGTTTTTAATGGACTCCAACAGAGCTAGAGGTAAAAAGGAGGAGGAGGGGAATCTATTGTTTGGGTATTTGTAAACTCTCGTACTTTTCATTTGAATAGTTCTTGTTTTGTATTTGCAACTCTAGACTGTATGTAAATGTGAATTTGAGAATTTGACACAAAGAAACAGTGAACCACTGGACAACATAAGGGAAATTGGTATTGAATATGATTTGGTTACTTAGTGATTAAAATCCACTTACAAGGAAATTAAAATTTTAAAAATAAGGCTTTAGCATGCATCATGTCTTTGTTGTAACTCAAAGGCCATGTAGGTGTGCAATATTTGGATGTCAGTTTACATAATGTATTTGTGTTTTCGGTGCTTTCCAGATGCCCGGCAGTTTATTTTAGTAATTTTAATTTTATTAGAACAGCATCCTATGACTTGGTTGCTGCATGGTGTTTCTGGGAGCACTCACATGAAGATCATTAAAGCCTAAATGGTCCTGGCAGGTAATCTCACCATCTCTTCATCTTTTATCTCTGGGAAGGTGGCCCCTGTAGATTGTTTAAAGGAAAAGAAGCACCATTACACCAGGCACAAGTAACAATGCTGCATCCGCATCCCTCCCCTACAGAGGGGAAGAAAGGGAAGCTGTAAATCTCAGAGTGGAATCCTGAAGGTTTTATTACCTGTGGGGGGGACCTGGGAGAATATTCACCATCCAGGAGCAGGTGCAACATGGCACCCACCCTCCAGGCTCTTCAGCCGCAGTCAAACCCAAAGGGGATGGAGCCCAACAGCACCTGTAATGGGTGGGCCTCCCAGACCCACAGCTGGGCAGCTGTATCTATGACAGCCACTTGCACTGCCATTTCAGAGTAACATGGCAAACAAGAGGAGCTGGTATCTTGAGGGCTCCTAGCTTCAGGGGAGGGGCTCTCCAGGGGAGTCATTGTGAGGCCAAAATGAGAAAGAACTGGTGAGAATTGCAGTGGAGAAGGGAAGCAATATTTTACCCAGGTAAAGGAGAAAGATAAAAGAGAACTAAAAAGTTGGCTTAAAGCTCAACATTCAGAGAACTAAGATCATAGCATCTGGTCCCATCATTTCATGGCAAATAGATGAGGAAACAGTGGAAACAGTTGCTAACTTTATTTTTTGGGGCTCCAAAATCACTGCAGATGGTGATTGCAGCCATGAAATTAAAAGATGCTTGCTCCCTGGAAGGAAAGTTATGACCAACCTAGACAGCATATTAAAAAGCAGAGACATTACTTTGTCAACAAAGGTCCATCTGGTCAAGGCTATGGTTTTTCCAGTGGTCATGTATGGATGTGAGAGTTGGACTATAAAGAAAGATGAGCACTGAAGAATTGATGCTTTTGAACTGTGGTGTTGGAGAAGATTCTTGAGAGTCCCTTGGACTGCAAGGAGATCCAACCAGTCCATCCTAAAGGAGATCAGTCCTGGGTGTTCATTGGCAGGACTGAGGCTGAAGCTGAAACTCCAATACTTTGGCCACTTGATGCGAAGAGCAGACTCATTTGAAAAGACCCTGATGCTGGGAAAGATTGAGGGCAGGAATAGAAGGGGATGACAGAGGATAAGATGGTTGGATGGCATCAGTGACTCAATGGACATGGGTTTAGGTGGACTCCGGGAGTTGGTGGTGGACAGGGAGGCCTGGTGTGCTGAAGTTCATGGGGTCACAAAGAGTTGGATACGACAGAGTGACTGAACTGAATTACTGAACTGAACAATACAGTCCAGAGTTGGAACAGATCCCAAGAAATCAAGGTCTGGGCAGTGGGTAGGCCTTCTTGTGGATTGTCAGAGCAAAACACTCTTGGCAGCTATAGAGGACATGGGTCATTAAAAACCATCAGTAGCTCATCTGTGAAGGAATACAAAGTGTCACATCTTGAATTTCTTGTTGTTGCCAAGAATTTCTTGTTGTTGCCAAGGATTTCTTGTCCAGGAACTCTTATTTCCCAAATATCTTGGAGACTACCAAAATGCAATGTTCAAGTTCTCTCTCTAGATTTACTACTTCTATGAGTCTAGTGTAAGGTCTTGAGTTTAGACCTTTCACAAGAGTCTCAGAGCAGTTCTGATATAGATAACCAGGACCATCATTTGGGAGTCACTGTCTTAGACTTTGAGGTCAGGGATCCCAAGGCTACAGAACTATCTCTAGTCTATAGCTTTGAAGTCCACTTTATTTAACTTAGGAGCCTCTGAGGAGAGCTAATTTTCCTGGACCTCCCTCTCTGGTAATTTCCCTTTCATCTCAAGGTCTTAAACCTTCAGATATGAACTAGAGTGACCTGGATAGGAGGTTGCTTTTAGTTTGACTTCAGTGCAAACTTCCATCAAGATTTCTATAAACTAATTTCTGCCCATTGACTATGAGTCTAGAATCAATAGACAAATGTCAGAAAGATTGTTTTTTCCTGCCCCATCTGGGCTTCACTTGTGGCTCAGCTGGTAAAGAATCCGCCTGCAATGCGGGAGACCTGGGTTTGATCCCTGGGTTGGGAAGATCCCCTGGGGAAGGAAATAGCTACCCACTCCAGTATTCTGGTCTGGAGATTTCCGTGGACTGTATAGTCCATGGGGTCACAAAGAGTTGGACATGACTGAGCAACTTTCATTTTCACTTTCAGGAATAATTTAATGGATTAGGTAGAAAAAATTGGGCATACACTTAGGATATAGATGTAGCTTTTGGTTTGGCCTTATGTCCTGAAATCAGATCTGTGTTTATCTATTGTCTATCTATATATTATATTATGTGTGCTTGTCATTGCTTACAATTCTGCAACTAGGTTTCTCAGGCTCTCTTTCTGACTGGATTCTGAGTAGGGTTGGTCAATGGAGATACTTACAGAAGGCTAGAGGTGGGGGGATGGGGAGAAGCCAGGGTATTTCTTCCTCTCTCTGCCATCATGCTTCATCACTGGTTGCATTTCTTCCATGGTTGTAGCTCCCCACAGACTCCACCATAGTTTTTTCCAGGTAGCCTTAGAAAGGGTTCTGGGGAAATTATCTCCTCCCTGCGTTTTTTCAGTTCAAGGATGATAGCGATTTTCTGTTGTTACTAATCCTTGGGTTGCTTCATCTGTTTTGCTTCTTAGCTCTTTAGTTATCTGTGTAACTAATTCCCTGATTAAATTTACTCCATTTACAATCCTTAGAGAGGAAAGATTTCTACTTCCTGGCTGGATCCTGAATGATTCATTGGCCACAGGTAGACACTCCCTTACATAGAGATTGCTAGAATTTAAGAAAGGTGGTATGGTATAGTCTAATGGATCTGGACTCAGAATACTGGGGTTCAGGTTTTAAACACAGGCAAATAATTTCATCTCTTTGGACCTCTGTTTCCGTGGCTGTGAGGTCCCAGTGGGTGGACTCCAAATGTCTCTTTTGTCCTTACAATGACTCTCCCACAGAGGGAATAGGATTTAGACTTTTAATAGGCTTATTTGAGAGCCGTAGAAATATCATGTATGATCTGCCTCATGTTATAACTTATTATAATTACTCATTTTTAAATGCTCACTATATATAAATACTCATTATAAATACTCATTATAAATATGAGTGCTCTTTTATGCTAAGCCCAGGCATAGCTTTGCCGATGCTTTTCAACATAATGATCCTGGCAAAGGATAAGATTTGGCAAGCAAGTCGAAACCCATTTTCCACCCATGATTCCAAGTCTTTACTTTTTTTCAGAGTCAGAGACTGAGGCAGAGTGAGGCTAAATGCACGTCAGATGGAAGGGAAAATACATTTTTATTTTAAAATTATCTTGACATGTTAACATAGATTATATATATGTATATACACACATGTACATATACATTTATATATAGACACAGATATATTTTAAATATATATTGCATATATATATGTATTGTATATTTAAAATCATAGAATTTGTTTGAATGGAAAAGCAGCTGGGAGACCACCTAATTCAACACTTACATTTTATGGATGAGGAAAATGAAACTAACTCTCTGGAAGCAGAGATATGTATATAAGTTCTTTGGGGAAACTGAAGGAAAATAATTAGGAGCTTCTCTGATAGCTCAGCTTCCCTGGGAGTTCAGAGTCTGCCTGCAATGCAGGAGACCCTGGTTCGATTCCTGGGTCGGGAAATTCCGCTGGAGAAGGGATAGGCTACCCACTCCAGTATTCTTGGCCTTCTCTTGTGGCTTAGCTGGTAAAGAATCTGCCCACAATGTGGGAGATCTGGGTTTGATCCCTAAGTTGGGAAGATCCCCTGGAGAAGGGAAAGGCTACCGACTCCAAAGTTGGAAAGATCCCCTGGAGAAGGGAAAAGCTACCGACTCCACTATTCTGGCCTGGAGAATTCCATGGACTGCAGTCCGTGGGGTCTCAAAGAGTCAGACATGACTGAGAGACTTTCACTTTCACTTCACTTTCAAGGAAAACAATTAAAATGGGATGTATTTACTTTTCATTTTCGGCAGTCAGTAGATCCTTTTTTAGGTTGGCGAGCAGCCCTCCACCAGTAGATGTACAACAACTTTTGTACTTTTATTTTGATGACAAACACACAGAGCAACCACAGAATTTAGGGAATGGAAAAGTTCACCTGCCAATTGTCACAGAAAATAGAGGGAATGAGCAACCCACCAATGGCTTTTACTTTCTCATAGCATTGCCATGTCTTGAGTCTGGTGAAGTCAGCTTGTGTTAAGTTCCATCGAAGTTCTATCCTTGTGGTTTGACAGAGGGGTTAGAAAACAAAAGGTGGCAGACAAAATGTAAAACTTCTGGGATTTATTTTAGCAGCTTACTTTTGGCAGAGATTGCAGAATATGTGAGCCTCTGTTTTATTTTCTATAATCTGTCTACCTGTGATTTTTTAATCGTAAATGATGTAACAGTGATTGCCAGAGATTTCTCATTCATTGTAAAAAGGAGAAGTGTTTGAAAATAAGGAGCAGAGCGGTTGATTTGTTTGGTTACGTTTCGCAGGGACAGTCCTTTGTTGGTGTATGTGCTCCAGATGTTGGTGGGCAATAAGTTGGAGCTTTCCAGAATCCCGAGGTCAAGATTTTTCCTTGCAGTTTCGTCCAGTTCATTATTTGGGTGCCATATGTTCTCTTGAATTCACCCCTCTGCTCTATCAATTAAAGCCTTTTACTTTTGTTGCTATTGTGATTGTCTTTATCTTGAAGCATTTTCATTTGGATGTTTATCATTCACAGCGCACAGCTCCTGAGGCAAACCCACCAGAGGGAGGTTGGAGAAACAGGACATCAATCTTACCAGCTGGGTTTACAGCTTCATTGTCTGGTCTGATTTTATGAGAAGAAAGCCCATGGTGGTAGAAGAGAGAAATTGCTGGGGGGTAAACGTGTCCTTTGAAATGCCACTCTTGGCTTCCTGACAAGGTAGAAAGAAAGAAAGGAAAAAAAAAAAAAAAAAATACAACTATGGAGGATTTGTTAAAACACGGTGATGAAAAAGAAGCCAGGGCAGACTTTCTGGCTGAGAGCGGATTCTCCCTTATCACGTAGAGGTCAGCTTTCACAGAGGACACATCTCACACAAGAGCATTGAGGAACATCACTGAGTATCTATTCAGCTAAATAGAGAGTTTGATAATTAGTCGTGCCACCTCAGAGGGTTAACTAGACCCCAGGGAAAGCCAGGCAGCTCAGGGGCTTCCGTAGTGTCTCATGGATGAAGCAGCTTGATTCATTATTAGCTCTGCCACTTGAGTGTTAGCTCAAATTCAAGTGCCCAGTTGACCCTCTCTTCATTGAGAATGGCCTCAACTGTCACCCATATTAGCACTCACTTGCTCAGAGAGGAGGAAAGGGCATGATCCTGTGGTTAAGGAAGATACACTCTGGGTTGAGGTTGCCTGTGCTTGAATATTCCCTGTCACTGATCAGCTCTATGAATTGAGCAGCTTTCTTCATTTCTTTAAACCTCAGTTTTTCCCATCTGTAAAATGGGGACAAAAATGGCACTTCAAGAAGATCATTTATCTATAGATAGTTGCACATTGACCTGTATGAAGAATTCAATGAACGTTGACTTTCAGTATTTTTAAAGAGATTTTGCCACACCTTAACTGTATTATCTATGCATTGAAGCCATGACTAAGCAACTCAGGCTATTCCCCCAACTTCTAGGCTTGAGGGAAATTATACCGTAAAGATGAGGGGGACATCTCCGATGGGCTGCTGGAGGTCTGCTCTACCTTGATATTCTGACTCCTTTATGAAACAGGTCGTGTGCACTCCCTATTCACAATGATGAGAGGGGGTCTTGGGTCTTCTGCTTGAGAGGCAACTTTTGGCTCTGGAAGGCTGAGCAAGCCCAGGCTCTGCACACAAGAGGAGATGCCTCCACATTTGGGAGATTGAACCACTTGAGTTCAGCTGAAGCTCAGAGTACCCGTTGGTCAAGATGGGTCAAATCTCTCTTGACAGAACTTTTCTCTTCTGCCATCTTCCATCTCTTCTCTCTGTGTCCCCAAGAACCTCTGTGCATAGCTTGGGTTGCATACACTTCTCTCCCTGCCTTCTGAGGCAGGGAACCCAGTTCCCAAGCACTTCTGTCTCCCTTGCTTCCCCCCAGACTTACCTGTCCTGGGCTTTCCCCACTCCATACAATAACTAATCTTATAAACTAGTAGTGTGAGTGAAGGTGAACAACTGTAGAAACAGAATCAGGAAGATTTCCCATTTGTTTGGAGGGATATCAACTGCTAATGGGATCAGCGTTTTTGTTTTTTCCACTGGTGCATCCCAGTCCAGGTTCTCACCATGTTCTTCCATCTGTGTCATTATAACATAGGTCCCAGTAGGTTGTCTACTTTTGCTCACTCTCTTGGCCCTGGAATCCTACTCATTGCTTTCTGATGAGTGTCCATAGAAGGTTCTGGTCATTTTTGCTCATCTGGAATCTCTATGCCTCTCCACTGGCTATAGGCTGCATTTCAAACTTTTCCATTTACTTAAAGTCCTTCGTATTCAAACTCCCAGCAAAAAATCATCTTTGGCCTTTGGATGACTCTGATCTTTCTCTCCATCTCTTTTCAGCAATTAATTACACACTGGCTTGGGACGTTCTTGTACAACATTGATCTGTTATTTATCTTCTGTATATTCTTTCACCTTCTTTTCATTTATGTCTTATCTCTTCAAGTTCCCTGAGAGCACATAGCAGTATTTTTTTTTTTAATTGATTTTTGCCTGCATTGGGTCTTGGTTGCTGCACATGGGCTTTCTCTGGTTGCAGTGAGTGGGCATCTCTAGCAGTGGTTTCCCTTGTTGCAGGGCGTGAGCTCTGGAGTGCTGCCTTCAGTAGTTGCAGCATGGGGCTCAGTAGTTGTGATGCACCAGCTTAGTCGCCCTGCAGCATGTGGGATCTTCTTGGATCAGGGATCAAACCCGTGTCCCCTGCATTGGCAGGTGGATTCTTAAACACAGGACCACCATGGAAGTCTGATCTTTGACATTCTCTTTTATCCTCAGCACCTTGCTTGCTTGTCATAGCTTCTCTCTAAGTATTTCGGGAACATCAAGGTTTAACCTTCCTCAGGTGAGTTCTACATTTCTTTTCTAACAGTGATCTCTGAGGCCTTAAGCCAGATAGTAGCTATCATGAGACCTTCTCTGACTAGTGGGGAGTCCGTGGGGGTTATGTTTTGGCACCCGGGGACCTTTGGGTACCCTTTTAGTCATCCTATAATAACAGTGAATGACTCATCCTAAGGGCCACCCATGCCAGGCTCTGTGCTAAGCCTCTAATACATTATTTTATTTAATCCTTACAGTAGTCATAGGTGTAATTATTATTATGATTCCAGTTTTACATATTAGGAAGTTGAGGTGCAGAGAAATTAAATAATTTTCCTGACTCTCAAAGCTTGTTTGTGTGGTGTGCCAGGATGGTTTGACTTCAGAATGTACAGTTTTGGCCTCTGTTCACAGCACACCTTGGCTACATATGCACCAAAATCAGCCCTTACATTTGTACTTTGTTACCCCATTTACAAACTACTTTCATGGGTACAGTCTTATCTAATTGACTCAATACTCCCTATGAAGAAATTGGGGCATTCCTATTTTACCCCTTTTCTTATTTATGTTTTAGATCACATCTTCTTAGTTTCAGGCATTTTATGTTGCTGAGAATTTCTCCACTTTCTTGTAAACTCAACTTCTCTAGCTTGGCTCTGCTCCATACATCACAGGCACTTGTGTTGATTAAAAATGCACTTAGCTGTTAGTGGAGAAGGCAATGGCACCCCACTCCAGTACTCTTCCCTGGAAAATCCCATGGACGGAGGAGCCTGGTAGGCTGCAGTCCATGGGGTTGCGAAGAGTCAGACATGACTGAGCGACTTCACTTTCACTTTTCACTTTTATGCATTGGAGAAGGAAATGGCAACCCATTCCAGCGTTCTTGCCTGGAGAATCCCAGGGATGGGGTCGCACAGAGTTGGACACGACTGAAGTGACTTAGCAGTAGCAGTAGCTGTTAGTAACAAAAAACTCACCTTACACTAGCTTAAATGGATAGCATTTATATTTCTTAATAAAACAAGAATTTTGAAGGTAGGCAGCTGCTGTCATTGGTTAGTGACTCAACAGTGTCTGCCCTGCTTCTCATACTTGACACCTCATGTTGGCAACATGGCTGCTGCAATTCCAGACATCCTGTTCCTTCAAGATTAGGGGAAAACGTATCACTTCCCCCTCCCCTCCACAACATTTCCATCTGTATCTCAGTGACTAGAATGTATCCTCTGGCTATTTGAACCTGCAAAAAAGTGGGCAAAACAAATGTTCAACTTGGAACTTGGCACCCCTGAAAACCAGGGTCATGTCAGTAAGGTGAAAGCGGGGATGGATAATGGAAAAGTGACTTTCTCCCAAAGCACTTGTTGAATCATAGGGGAATAAGTAAATCAACAAATGAATAAATCAAGCTTATTTATTTTTGTTATGTAAGCAATATTTACATGCTTAAAAAAAAAAATCCATAGTTGCGAAGAACACAAGATAAAGAGAAAATTCCCCTCTTTACTTCACAACCTTACTCCCCTCCCTGGAGATAAGTGCTGTTATCAGGATGATGAGCATCCCTTCAGACACATCTGTAATCGTGGAGAGGTATGTCACACACATATCTGTGTGTATAGGGATGTATATATACCAACACACATGGGTTCATATATTTGCATTTATTTATTTATTTGGCCCCACTGTGCAGCTTGTGAGATTTTAGTTCCCCGACCAGGGATGGCCAGGGATCAAACCCTGGCCTTTGGCAGTGAGAGCAAAGCCCTAACCACTGCCTGCCTGGGAATTCCCTATTTGCATATATTTAGACATAAACTTGGAGAAGGCAATGGCACCCCACTCCAGTACTCTTGCCTGGAAAATCCCATGGATGGAGGAGCCTGGTAGGATGCAGTCCATGGGGTCGCTACCAGTCGGACACAACTGAGCGACTTCACTTTCACTTTTCACTTTCACGCATTGGAGAAGAAAATGGCAACCCACTCCAGTGTTCTTGCCTGGAGAATCCCAGGGACGGGGGAGCCTGGTGGGCTGCCGTCTATGGGGTTGCACACAGTTGGACATGATTGAAGTGACTTAGCAGTAGCAGACATAAACTTGTGATGGGTTTGTAATTTACTTTATGACATGGAATAAGATGCTTTTTCTATAAAATGGAAACATCATAGGTTTTGGTTCTGTGATTTGTTCTTTTTCTTTTTGCAGTATTTCTGTGTGTCTTGGAAATCTTTCCCCGTCAGCACCAGCAGTCTCTTTTGTTCTTTAACCTGATTCTGGAGCATCCCTGTATGGGATGTGTCATGGTTCACTTAATTTTTCCCCTGTTTTTGAAAGTTTGGGTTGTTTGACCCAGACTGATAACCCCATCTGGGAATAAGAAGAGTGCAGCTCTCTAGAAGCTCAGTGACTTTCACTGGCCGCACACTCAGTTGGGTGGAGCAACTCAGAGTTCTCCCACAGTGTCCATTTCTCCGTGGCTGCCACGTGGATGAAGAAGGCTGAGGCTGGAGCCGCTTTGTGGGGCTCCACACGGAGCCTGGAGTTGGCAGAAGTGATCCCTCTGGCAATACTGATTGATTGTCAAGATCACACATCAAAAAACTTCTAACCAAATAGCTGTCAGAGACACAGACATGGTTTTATAAAAAAAAAAAAAAAAGAAAGAAAGAAAAAAAGCAAAACTTCTACCTTAGAAGTTTTTCTTTCTGGAATGATGTATTACAAGCATCCATGATCTCTCAGAAGGAAGTGATTTCAGTTCTGTTCCGGCGTCTGTTTCCTAGGTAAAAGGATGACAACAAAGCTGAATGCCTTGGGCTTTCATGCTACATTAGGGCAGTTTCAGAGAATCATCAAAGTACTTTCTTCCCCCTTGTCTTGGTGGGTGAGGGTAGATTTGCAAAAGTGCTCATATTTGAAAGTGTAACACATATGTTAACATGTGTAAGATGCAATGGGATCACATAAGGCTTCTGGAAGGCTTCTGGGTCATTAAAGCTTCTGGAAGATCAAACAAAAGCTCAGCCTATGTGTATTTTCTGGGGGTTGGAAGGGAAAGAGCACTTTGTGGAAATTTCCACTGTGTATCTGCTTAGAATGAATATAGAAGGCTTGATGCCTTGAACAGAAAGTTATCTGATTGCCTTTAGGAATGGAGTGAGACTTGGATAGCCAAAGCATGATTTGTCAGCTGTTCCAGATATTAATCAAGGTCAAGAGAGGTGAGTGTTAGAAAGTAGGAGCAGATACTCTCTTGACCTCCACTGATGCAGATAAACCAGAAGGAGGAAGTTCCATTGCAGGAAAGGAAAAATATCATTTTCCCTTCTGTTTCTTTCAAAATCAAGGGTTATTTACATAGATGGAAATGTTAATTTTCTCAGAAGTCAAAGCCACTAGCAAGACGATCAAATAAGATTCATCTGTGTATGATTAATATCGGATGCCCTCTTGCTCCTGTGGAACCTTATTTTTTCAAATAACATATGGAACTCATTCTTGCTTGCATTACACGTATCTGTGTGTTCATATAGATGTTTGACTCTGGTGTTACAGTGAAATGTCATAATTTCTTTTACAACAGATTCGGAAGACAAAATGTTGCTTAGAGCAGAATGTTATAAATGGGAAAGGAAATGAAAGTGTGTGTGAGTGAAGGGAGGATCACAAAAGTGACCTGTGTAGCAAGGAAGCACTTTTTGTGTGGTTCTTAAAAGAAAACTTTTAAGTAAAAACTGGAAGGCAAGGAGCAAATTTTAGAAATGGGATTTGGCCATTGATTATATGACGTTCTTGGGATTAGGGGTCCTGTTGATGAACGTTTGCTTTCATATTAGCATTTAATAGGGCAGTTTCATGTGTGTTTGGGAACTACTGTCCTCATTAATTCATTGGCTTGCAGATGTAATCACAGAGAGTAAGTTTGGTTGAGAATGCAGAATGTGTGTGCTCAATCATGTCCGACTCTTTGCGATCCGGTGGACTGAAGCCTGCCAGGCTCCTCTGTCCATGGGACTTCCCAGGCAAGATTACTGGAGTGGGTTGCCATTTCCTTCTCCAGGGGATCTTCCCAACCCAGGGATCGAGCCAGAGCCTCTGGTGTCTCCTGCATGGTAAGCAGATTCTTTACTGCTGAGCCACCAGGGAAATTTGGTTTGGGGAGGTGCAAATAGCAGTTCCTCTATTACTCCCAGCAGGGGGCGGTGGGGGCAGGGGGGATGAGTTCTCCTACAGAGAATTCTCAAAGGATAATTTTAGGAAATGACATAGAAAGTACCATAATTTTTAGAAATTCAATTATTTTCATGACAAATGCCCTGATATTGAAAATAAATAAAATTGTACCTACTCTTAGGGAATTCTCTGGTTACAGGGAGTGTGCCATTACATAGTTCAGGCAATGAAGCTTTCTTATTCAGTTAAATAAAAGAAACCTGTTACTGGAATAATTCAGTGATTACTGGTTATGAGTTGCCCTGATAGTTCAGATAGTTACAGTTGTACTGAGGCTGGGCTTTGACCGGCAGTGCTGGGCAGATGGGCCACTGTGAGAACAGGCAGTGTTCTGAGAAGCGTGAGAGCAGTCTTCCTCTTTCTCCTGGTCTTCGAGTTGCTAAAATCAGTGCCCACTGGTGGTTCGCACTTTCTGGTCATTCCTTCTCAGTCTCTTTCATTGATTCCTTCTCAGGTTCCTGACCTCTGAATACTGGAGGGCCCTGTCTGTTGTTCCTGAACCCTTTCTCTTTTCCATTCATGTCCACATTCTAGATGATCTTATCCAGTCACACAGGTTTAATTCCATCTGTCTGCTGATGGCTTCCAAATATTTCCTCCAGCTTGAACCTCTCCCCTGCGCTATGCACCTACATAGCCAGCTGCCTACTTGATAACTCCAGTTGGTCCAGTGAGCATCCCAAACTTGACAGTCCTAAACCTGAACTTGTACTAATGTCCTGTAACCAGATCTACTGGCAATTTCATCTTGGTTAATGCAACCTCATGCTTCTAAAATCTTGGCAGTAACCTTGACTCTTTTTCTTGCACACCTTACATCCAGATCAGCACATTCCGATGGCTCATTCCCCTCAACTGCCACCACCTTTATCCCAACCACCCTCATCTTTTGCCTCTGAACTGGCCTTCCCCTCTGCAATCTATTCTCAGTCCAGCAGCCTGGATGATGTTGTTAAAGCACAACACTTGGTTTTCCATTTCTCTCAGAGTAAAAGTCAGGATCTTTATTGGACTATATGTAAGCTCCATGCGACCTTGCTCCATGTCACCTCTCAGACTTCATCTCCTACCATTCTCCTTCTTGCCATTCTCTTCACTCCTGCCACACTGGCCTCTTGGGTTTCTAGAACATACCAGACACACTTTTGTTCCAGGGAATTTGTACTTATGGTACCCTCTTCCCAGACTGCTTTGCCCAAAATAACCACATGGCTTGAGGTCTTTATCTAAAACTTTACCCTTTGTCTTATCAGACTGTCAGTTTAATTCTTTGCCCCTCCAATTACTAGCTGTGTGACCATTGGTCATCAAGTAAGATGCCTTGATTTTCCCATCTTTTGAATGGTGATAGCAATAGCAGTTCAAACTTAAAGGTTGAACTATGAGATTTCCATGACCAGAGGTCAAAATGGTAGAGTATTGGTAAATTTCTTATGGTTCCACCTTACACCTACCTCATGAGGATCTGATAAGGATCAGACAAAATAAATAAAACCCCCAGTGTGTCACAAAAGGCTTCTAAAATCTGACTCGTGTAGCTTCTTTGTTCTCACCTTCTTTTGTGCTTCACATCTCTCATATCACACTTTGATAGTAGAGAACTTCTATTTCCTGAACCCAATTGGCTCTTTCAAGTCCTTTTGGCTTTGACTGTACAGCCCTCTTCCTGAAGTCTCTGCACCCTCCCTTCTGGTTCTCAATATCTAGCACATTCACCCCCTTCTCCTCTATCTCTGTGTAGATGTCTCTGTCCCTCCCAATTTCACCTTCCTCCTTGCTATTTCTGAGCTTTGAACAAGCTTATTGCATGTATTACAATGACTGATTTACATGTCTGTCTCTTCTGTTTTGACTCTGACCTCTTCAAATACACAGATGTCATTTATGTCTTCAACATCTTGCACAGTCTGACACCTGATTGTTCCCAGTAAATATTTGATAAATGAATGAATGGACAAACTGGGAACATGGAGACCGTGTTTCAAGGTGGCTTTCACATACCAGTTGCCAAGGATAAGCTGACAGTTAAGAAGACAGGTAAATAGGAAGGCATGATGAAAAAGAAACACATTTCAAAGATCAAGGTAAATAGGATTTAGTAGTATAACTGAGCAGGGAGAGAGAGCAGTCTTGAGAAGCAGAGATACCAAAATGAAATTGATCTGAGAGGATGGCTGCTTGCCTTTTGGCCTCTTTATGGTTCCTGATGGTGTGGCTGGCTTTTATCCCATGGATGACTGTAGGAAGCAATTTTCTGCCAGAGGGTGAGCTGGAGGCCTGCGGAGCTGTACCCTCATTCTGAGTGATGCGCCAGGGAAGCCCTGGGATGCTGAGCAGGTTCTTACTGCTGTCCTTTTAGAGGCCCCAGGCTATGCTGGCTTAGGAACAAAATCTCAAATGATTTTTAATTCACATGAAATGATGGAGGAATATTCCCTGGCGCAATGGGACATTCTGGCCTGGCATCAGTGCCCTTAGATCTTCACACACACCTGGGTTATCAGACAAATAGAGGCTGGTAGCTTGGGGCTGAGGGAAAGTAGAGGGGCTTGCTAGGGCTTGTTGAAATGATACAACCTGAGTCCTTTCTCTGCGGGCCACTGACCTTCTATTTGGATATGTAAAGTGGTAGTCTGGAGAGAAACCAGCTTGCATGATAGCAGCATTTTCCTCCAGGCCCTAGGAAATAAGTGAAGTGATAATTACAGGGAAGATAAAGTTAAATGATGCTAATAACCTGCTCAGTTAGATTCTTTACCCTGCTAGGATGTTTCACCACCACAATGCATAGGTTTAGATTATGACTAGACTATGTTGTACATCTGTATTTCTTCTGGTGCCTAGTACAACACCTTGCAAATGGATAATATTGACTGAATAATGCAGTTAAAGCTGGATCTTTCCAACTACAGTACTGACAAAGAGTGAGGAACTCAGCTAGTCCCATTTTCTGAGATTCATCTAGGATAACAACCCTGAAAGGGCAGGATCTCTTATAATTTCGTTTTATAGCTTGTCTGTAGAAGATGGGACCATCCAAGACTTTCCAGTCTGGTCTGATTTTGTGGCTCTTAAAATATGTATTGGGGGCTTCTCTGATGGTTCAGACGGTAAAGAATCTGCCTGCAATGCAGGAGAGAAAATATGTGTTATCACTAACAAGGGGATGAGAGTGACTTCATAGCAAATTGTCAGTTAAAGGAAATGGGTAGTAGTGTGAGCTCAATTGCTCACTCATGTCCGACTCTTGAGGCCCCATGGACTGTAGCCTACCGGGCTCCTCTACCATGGAATTTTCCAGGCAAGAATATTGGAGTGGGTTGCCATTTCCTACCCCAGGGGATCCTCCTGATCCAGGGATCAAACCCATGTCTCCTGTGTCTTCTGCATCTCCTGCACTGACAGGCAGATTCTTTCCCACTGGCACGCCTCAGAAGCCCCAAGGGAAATGGTTAAGTACATAGATTTTGAGAATCAGATTCCCTGCCTTCAAAATTTAAGTCTGATACATGCTAGTCAAATAATACAGTGTTCTCTTTTGAGCCTTTGTCCCTTGTTTGTTATATGGGAATAGTAGAGGTACATGTTGTTCATGAAAAAAGTTCTAACTCTTATTAACATGGTAACATTTATTCAGTACTATTGCAAGAAGAGTATCACAAAAGGGGAGAGAGATGGGGCTCACTTTTGAATATTGCAAAGACAGCTGGGGATTTAGAGCCAAAGAGGACAGTCAGGTGTTCAGTGGGTGGAATGTTATGAACAGGACTCGCTGAGGGAAGGGGATTCTTGCTAAGCTAACTTAATAAGACTCTTGTTGAAGACAAGCCAAGGTGATCAGATATCAAGGATGGGAGAAGAAGAAATTGATTGGATATCAAGGGTGATATCTAAGGGTGGGAAATCCTCTCTAACTGACTTAGCAGGAGTCTTGCCAAAATTGGATTCTGCAAAGCTAGGCATGGGAGCTCAAGGTTGATTCATGGTCAAGAATAGGGCTGAGAGGAGCCTGACTAAAATTTGGTCAAGGGGAGAGTATTTGCCATTACGTCTTTGGACTAAATAGTTAACATATGTGAAGTGTTTGGCACAGTACAGGGTGATGAATAAATGTTAGCTAATAAAAGTGGCCTTGCTTTCTGTGAACATGAAATGTGAACTGCTAGTGTGAGACCCCTTTTGTCTAGGCACCTTGGAGGACTCCAGTGGGTCAAATTCTAAGAAGAAAATTTTATTCTGGCTCCTGCTGGGGAGGAATGAGCCAGGAGTCAGTAGCCTTTTGCATAATTCCAGCTTCTAGGATGGTTTATGGTGAGCAGTTTACTGTAGGGAGTGGGTAGGGCTTTTCCTTGTCTAGAGAGTCTGCTAGGCTTGGTGGGGTAGGGAGGGCGGTCAGTGTGCTTGATCGTTTTTTGTGTCCGTGACAAAAGATTTCCATATATACAAAAACTTACAGCTTCTAAACAACCCTGTTTGATGAGTTTTCCCAAATGATATTTGGCTCCTCCTTGCCCAGGGAGGAAGAGGATCTTCACCCCAACAGAAATGGGACAACAGTGAATGCTCTAGAAGCCTGGGAGATACGGGGTGGGGGGAATGCCCTTCAGTTTAAGTCTGGCCTACAGCCATGATGCGGACTCCCTAAGCCCTGATTACCACAGGGGCTGTCTGCTGAAAGGTCTGCCCATGCATTGTGCTTGCAGCTAAAGTCATCTCCCAGGGCAAAATGAAGAAAAAAGTCTGCAGGGTGAAACAGTTGAGGTCTCCCATTTCAGTGGTGATATTCGACCCTTGGCTTCTGATATAACAGGTCCCTGGGATTTTAGCTCAGTGTTTCTGAATCCAACTACCCTTTGGATGTGTTTTTCTGTTGGGGTCCTGGATATGACTGGGGAGTAAGGATGAGAAGAGAGGAGCTTATCCAGGTTCACCCTATCACTGTCTAAAAGGGGTGAGAGTGAGGAGACAGGGGACTGAGTACAGGGACTGAGTCGCATCTAGGGGAGGAGCTGCAGGTAGCAGAAACTCACCAGGAAGGACTGGGAGAGGCCTCACCACTAACTTTCAATCCCATGAAAAGGAATCGAGGGTATCAATAGGCTCACAAAATATTATTATTTATTGGAGTGACCTTTGTTGCTAAGTAACGGCATGATTTTCAGACTGTATTAAAAATTATAATTGGCATGAGCTTAAAATAATGTGCACCGGCATTAGAGACATTAAGCCGCATGGCAGGGATGTAAATTAGCCCAAAAGGTTCACGGGGTGCGGTGCGGGGGTCAGTGCAATTGTCAGATAATGCTGAACCAAGTCAAATTAATTTCTAATAATTTGTGGAAGGTAGGCAGATGAGAAGCACCAAGCCCCTGGAATCTGTAGGAACCACAAAGCTTGGGTGTCAGGCTAGAGAAATATGGGGCCTCACCCATGCCAAAAAGCATTAAAACCAGTAGTTGGGATTCAAGGAATGACATTTTCCAAGTTCAGACTTAATCTCATTACAGCTCCTGTTTTCTTGACTTTGCTGAGCAGAAAATTCAGTAATGATGGAGGGCCAGAGAGTGGCTCCTACCCCCAGGCTGCCAGCCTAAGTGCTATCCCAGAATTTTAACCAGGGTTAGAACACATTCAAGTGTCAGCAACAGGTTAAGTGCTGAGCTGATCATTAAGCCAGGTACAATTCATTCTCAGCAGGCTGAAAATCTAAATAAGCAAGGTAGGCAGAACACCAAGTAAATTAAGATACATCTTATCCTTTCTCCCCACTGTGAGATGGAATCTTAATGTACAGAGGCCCTGGTGGGGCGAGAAGGAGACTCTGGCTGTGGAACTGGAGTCAGAGGTGAGCAGGAGAGGCAGGAACAGGAGCTGGGTTGAGTGGGTGTTGCTTTGGTTGCCTGTCATGTTATCACTGGGATGTGTTGTTGCTTGTTTGCTCTTCCGTTGCTAAGTCATGTCCAACTCTTCTGCAGCAACATGGACTGTAGCCCGTCAGGCTCCATTGTCCATGGGATTTCCTAGGCAAGAATACTCGGGTTGCCATTTCCTCCTCCAGGGGATCTTCCGGATCCAGGGATTGAACCTGTGTCTCCTGCATTGGCAGCCAGATTCTTTACCACTGAGCCACCAGGGAAGCCCTATCACTGGGATTGAAGTGATGTGAATTTGCTCAGTCATGTCCGACTCTTTGCGACCCTGTGGACTGTAGCCTACCAGTATCCTCAGTCCATGGAAGTTTTCAGGCAAGAGTACTGGAGTGGGTTGCCATTTCCGTCTCCAGGGGATCTTCCTGACCCAGGGATCGAACCCAGGTTTCTCGCATTGCAGGCAAACACTTCACTGTTTGAGCCACCAGGGAAGCCCTATCACTGGGATAGATACTGGTTAATTCTTACGAACTCTTGAAACTAGGAGAGACAGAACAGAGAGAATTTTGTGGTTGGGGCTCTTTGAGACATTTTAATGTCTTGTTTTGTAATATGTGGCCCATGGCAACTGGGGATCCACCTTTGTGGGGTTAGTTTTTAATGGTGCTGAGAATAGAATAGGGGAGGTAAGCAGAGGCTAAAACTGGTCCATCGGGCCATTCTACCTGCTTCTTCTGCCACCCAGGGATGAGGTCTGGGACCGAGGACTCAGAGGAAGGGCCAGTTTTCTGTCTGTGGCACAAGCTGCTAAGACTTCCAGACCTCTGTCCTTTTCTTGGGCACATAGGCTGACCACATTTTCTAGCATCGAGAAGGAGCATCTCACACCACCGAAGGGAGCCACACAATGGGCTGATGTTCTTATGGTAGGATTTTGAGCAACATTAAAGCCCAGTGGGAGATATTTCTATTAAAGATATTATTAAGTCCTGCTGATTTATGTTTTTGTGACTTTCTCAAATAAATCTGGACTATCTCCCCATCTAATTCATAAGCTCTGAGAGACTGGGTTTCTATGGTCAGACAAATCTGCATTCACTGAGCAGTCTGCTGCTTCGTAACTATTTGGTTTTGAGCAAATGACTTAAATTCTCTGGGACTCAGCGTCTTCCTACATAAGACAAGGGTAGTCATAGACTTGTCCCAGAGTTTGTTTTAAAGATCGTGTGTGCGCATGCTTAGTCTCAGTCTTGTCCGACTCTTTGTGATCCCATGGACTGTAGCATGCCAGGCTCCTCTGTCCATGGGATTTCCCAGGCAAGAATACTGGAGTGGGTAGCTATTCCCTTTTCCAGGGGAGTTTCTCAACCCAGGGATCAAACTTGGGTCTCCTGCATTGCAGGTGGATTCTTTACTGTCTGAGCCACCAGGGAAGCCCTGTTTTAAGGATAGGATGAGTATAACAGCATACTGCTCAGTGCTAGGCATGTAATTAGTGCTCAACGAGTCTTCTTCTGTATAATCATTATTATTCATAATGGGAATCCTTTGAGCGGATGCTGAAATCAGCAAACTCCTTGGTCTATAGATGAAGACTTTATGAGTGGAAAACCAGACCAGGACGTGTTCTTTTGCACTCCTTGGAATTTCTCAGTCTTTACTGTTAGCTCAGAAGACGCTAAAGAAGTGTCCTCAGTGATGCAGTTCTCTGGAGTTGTGATGATCGAGGAGAGACTGACTGGCAGGACAGGGCTTCTGGGAGTGGAGTAGCCCCCACGAGGAGCACAGCTCAGCTCCTTGGAATAGCACTGACTTTGGAATCAGATAGTCTAGTTCAAATATTGGCTATGTCGTTTAGCAGCAGTGTGACCTTGTGAGTCTAAGTCTATACCTCTCTGTAGAAGGAAGTGAAGATTCTTTAGTCATAGGATTGTTTTGAATAGTCATTATAAGATGCACAACCTCACTTTCAGCAATCCTGAGAATATCCAACACCTAGTCTGGTATCACTGCAGGAATGGATGAATTTTTGCTTCTTGTTTTTTCTTTTATTAAGTGTTAGCTAGTGTCAGGTTTCTAACACTTTGTGCTTCATAATATCTAAGTATTTAAGATTATCTGCTTTAAGTCAATATATACATTTTCTAGGTTACAGTGATAGTGTGTGTTCCTTATACAACATTTGGGAAAACAGTGAAGTAGAAAATGAAGAAAATGGAAATGACAACAAGCTAATTCTACCAGAAATAACACCTGGAGATGCTGACCTTCCTGTGTCTTTCCTTTCATCTTTTATCTCATCTTTTATTTAGAATCATACTATGTAGTTCTTCTTTTTTTCTTTTTTAAAATGTGGCTTCTTAGAGTTTTTATTGTATCATAAGCGTAATTTCTGTTGTCATTATTCTTTGAGAATGAAAATAATTTTTATTGCTGTACAAATATTCTATTGTTTGTAGGAACCATATATATTGAACCATTTTCCAAATGTTGAGTATGTAGATTGGTCTTTAATTATAAATGTCACTTTGAAGATAATTTTCATTTGACACTCTCCTTACCTTTCCCAACCTGCTTTCTGCTGTGGGAGGTTCAGATGCATAGTTAATCCAACTATCATTTTGTCATCTATCCTTTGGTTGGTTATGGCCAATATGGAACCCAGGCAATTGGATTATCTACTTTCTACAACTCATTCCCTGCTTGGACTGATGGTCATAGCATCTCTCAAACTGGGTTCTCTCCAGGTTCTGCCTCTTCCCCAGGCCTCTTAAGCCTAGGAATTTTGTTGTTGTTCAATCGCTAAGCTGCATTCAACTCTTTGCAACCCCATGGGCTGCATCATGCAAGGCTCCTCTGTCCTCCACTCTCTCCTGGGGTTTGCTCAAATTCATATCTGTTGAGTCAATGATGCTATCTAATCATCTCATATTCTGCTACCCCCTTCTCCTCCTGCCTTCAATCTTTGGTAGCATCAGGATCTTTTCCAATGAGTTGACTCTTTGCATCAGATGGCCAAAGTATTGGAGATATAGCTTCAGCATCAGTCCTTCCAGTGAATATTCAGGATTGATTTCCTTTTGGTTTGATCTCCTTGCTGTCTAAGGGACTCTCAAGAATCTTCTCCAGCACCACAATTCGAAAGCATCAATTCTTTGGCGCCCAGCCTTTTTTATAGTCCAACTCTCACATCCATACATGACTACTGGAAAAACCACAACTTTGACTATACAGACCTTTGTTGGCAAAGAGATGTCTCTGTTTTTTAACATGCTGTCTAGGTTTGCCACAGCTTTCCTTCTAAGAAGCAAAAATCTTTTAATTTCAAGGCTACAGTCACTCCCCATGGTGATTTTGGAACCCAAGAAAATGAAGTCTGGATCTGAAAGAGACACGTGCACCCCAATGTTCATCGCAGCACTGTTTATAATAGCCAGGACATGGAAGCAACCTAGATGCCCATCAGCAGATGAATGGATAAGGAAGCTGTGGTACATATACACCATGGAATATTACTCAGCCATTAAAAAGAATTCATTTGAACCAGTCCTAATGAGATGGATGAAGCTGGAGCCCCTTATACAGAGTGAAGTAAGCCAGAAAGATAAAGAACATTACAGCATACTGACACATGTATATGGAATTTAGAAAGGTGATAACGATAACCCTATATGCAGAACAGAAAAAGAGACACAGAAATACAGAACAGACTTTTGAACTCTGTGGGAGAATGTGAGGGTGGGATATTTCAAAAGAACAGCATCTATACTATCTATGGTGAAACAGATCACCAGCCCAGGTGGGATGCACGAGACAAGTGCTCCGGCCTGGTGCACTGGGAAGACCCAGAGGAATCGGGTGGAGAGGGAGGTGGGAGGGGGGATCGGGATTGGGAATACATGTAAATCCATGGCTGATTCATATCAATGTATGACAAAACCCACTGGGAAAAAAAAAAAATAATAATTTAAAAAAAAAAAAAAAAAAGAAAATGAAGTCTGTCACTGCTTCAACTTTTTCTCTTCTATCTGCCATGAGTGATGGGGCCAGATGCCATGATCTTAGTTTTTTGAATGTTGAGTTTTAAGCTAGCTTTTTCACCCTCCTCTTTCACTTTCATCAGGAGGCTCTTTAGTTACTCTTCACTTTCTGCCATTAGTGTGGTGTCATCTGCATATCTGAGGCTATTGATATTTCTCCTGGCAATGCTAATTCCAGTTTATGATTCATTCAGCCCAGCATTTCACATGATGTATACTGCAAAGAAGTTAAATGAACAGGTTGACAATATACAGCCTTGTCATACTCCTTTTCCGATTTAGAACCAGTCTGTTGTTCCATGTTCAGTTCTAATGCTGCTCTTGACCTACATATAGATTTCTCAGGAGACAGGTAAGGTGATCTGGTATTCCCATCTCTTTAAGAATTTCCCACAGTTTTCTGTGATCCACACAGACAAAGCTTTAGAGTAGTCAGTGGAATATAACAGCCTAGGAATATAACATCCCCTTGTTACTCGTTTTGTTTTGAGTTTGGGATCTGATTCCTGCTAGAATCCTGACTGATATAACATTTTATTTGTTGTAAGCAAAGCTGTATGTTGTGGCAGTCTTTATGTATGTCTGATCATTCTTTCTAGCAAATTGCTACAAGCCAGTTTAACATTTCTGATCCTTAGTTTCCTCACTTGTAAAAGTGTGATTAAGAATAATAATACCCAACTCACAGGGTTGTTGAGAGGATAAATGTGATAGTGTATGAAAACCTATAGATGCTCTACACATACAAGACACAGGTTATTATCGCCATCTATTTAACCCTGAGGGAGCCCCAAAGGACTGGTCTGGTTGCAAAAGCAATATTCATCTTTTGAAATATTTCAGAAATCCGAAAGGAGCTGTGGCTAACAGGGTCCTTTTCTTTACCATCATCAAGTTCCTATTCTTGGCTTCCATACAACAAGTGATCTTAGGAACTGCCCTGTTTAGTCCACACACTTGGCAGCCCCTTATTTCTATGTGGGGTTTAAGAAGGAGGCACAGGCAAGGGACTCCTTTGGGTGGCACATCCAACATGTGGTTTGGAGTACAGATGACTCAGGAGAATTCATTCAGCTCCCCAAGGTGATCAGAATCTTCTGAGCTCCTGAGCTGATCTAGTTCACTGCATTCAACACGAATCTGCTTTAAAAAAAAAATCCGTTCAAGCACGTAAGGTAAAAATTGCCTTATTGGCTTTTTGTCTGAAATTTTGGCAGAGCATAGACAGATTTCAGCATTTATTGCCTTTTGAGTGATTTCCAGCATTGTTCCAGGAAAAATACAATTAATCTTGTAGCAGCCGCTATATCAATCCTTATGAGGGGCGAGTTGTTTCAGCTATCATGTGGAGTCTCCCACTTCTGTGGTTGTTGCTCATCTCTTTTTGGCTGAGGGTATGTGTAATGCACACCAGAGGAAGCCTCTTGCTCCCATCTGTGTGTGTGTGTCTGTGTGCACACACACACGCTTCTCTGCAAAGTCCCAAGGCTTTTAACCAGTGGTGCCTTTAAGCATCCAGCCATGCTCCATAAGCTCAGCATCACATCTGGGGAAGTAGTGCTAGAGGCCCACATGAGTGGAAGGGAGGGGAGAGTATGTATTCTGAGGGACTGGGAGCCAGGCCCAGTTGACTTGCATTTGTCCCGGACGGGATGCTATTCAGCTCTTGGCTAGAAGAAAGGAGGAGAGCTGGAGTCTTACTGTCTTGAGAGAGTGCCATCGGCTCCCTTCTTTGTACCATCTTTGTTCGCGTAGTGGTGCACTGTAATATGAAGCTTTATCAGGTCCCGGCCCTGGGAACCACTGAACACATTTCCTTTCTTTCCAACAGCTCTGCAGAACCTGGTATTGGCTTTACTGTTACCCTGGTCTCAGCTGGTATAATTCCTTCACTTTGATTATCTCCCGAACTGATCCTGGGGTGGGGACTATGCCAGCCTCTCCAGTCATTGAACTCGTATATGACCTTCAACAAGTCACTTAACATCTCTGAGTTAGGGTGTCCTTCTCTGTATAAAAAGCTGCCTAGATCACAATTCCTTAAACTTCCTACTGCAAAATCACCTCTGATTATTCCTCCCATCCATTGCCCTGCTCTCCTGCCAAACTGAATATAATAGTTCCCCCTTATCCGTGGTTTCACTTTCTGTGGTTTCAGTTACATGTGGTCCATCATGGTCTGAAAATATTAAATGGAAAATTCCAGAAATAAGCAGCTCATGTTTAAATTGTGTGCCATTCTGAGTAGCCTGATAAAATTCCATGCCTTCCCTCTCTGGCCCACCCAGGGTGTGAATCACCGTTTTATCTGGAACATCCCACCTCTTAGTCGCTTAGTAACTGTCTCAGTTATCAGATCAACTGTCTTGGTACCACAGTGCTGTGTTCAAGTCACCCTTAATTTGCTTACTAATGTCTCAAAGCACAAGGGTAGTGATGCTGGCAATTTGGATCTGTCAAAGAGAAACCGTAAAACATTTCCTTTTAGTATGAAGGTGAAAGTTCTCGATTTCATAAAGAAAGAAAAAAAAATCGTAGTCTGAGGCTGCTAAGATCTACGGTAAGAATGAATGTTTTATTTATGAAATTGTTAGGAAGGAAAAACAAATTCTTAGTTTTGCTCTTGCACCTCAGACTACAAAAGTAATGGCCACAGTACATGGTAAGTGCTCAGTTAAGATGGAAAAGGCATTAAAGTTGTACAGTATGATATTGTGAGAGAGAGAGAAAGAGATATCAAATTCACATAACTTTTATTACAGTGTGTGTGCTCAGTCGTGTCTGACTCTTTGCTATCCCATGGATTGTAGCCTGCCAGGCTCTTCTGTCCATGGAAATTTCCAGGCAAGAATACTGGAGTGGGTTGCCATTTCCTACTCCAGGTTTTTAACAGTATATGGCTATAATTGTTCTATTTCTTTATTCATTATTGTTGTTAGTGACTTACTGTGCCTAATTTGTAAATTAAATGTTATCATCGGCACACATGTGTTGGAAAACATATTAGGGTTCAGCAGCGTCTGAGGTTTCAGGCATCCCTTGGGGGTCTTGGAATGTATCCCCTGCAGCAGATAAGTGATTGTGGTTTTTTTTTGGCTTCCAAATAAAAATAAAATTCATTCTTTGTTAGTTTTATCCACTGAAATGTCCATTTCTCCCTACCTCCATGGCCACTGCCATGGTCAAGCTATGTTGACTCTCTGAATTGCCTCTTAATTATCTCCTGGTCCCTACTTGCTCCCACCCTGCAGACAGAGTGCCCTTATCAACTCCCTTCTCTGCTCGGCTAACAACCCTTTAATGCCTGCCCATTGCACATGAAGTCCAAAATGTTAAATGGATGACCGACAGGCATCGATCTGCCCCTCTCACGTCCCCTTATACCACCCAATCTTCCCTCATTCTTCAGGATGGCTTCCTTGGCCTTAGTCCAGCAGGACCTCTGTATTGGCTGTTTCCTCTGCCTCGTCTTTATGTTTCATGGGTCAGTTTTCCATATGGGGTCAGATTTCTCTGTTATGGTTTCTGCAGCTAAGGTCCTTTTCCTTCATAGTATCGTGTCAGGGGGTCATCATGTCGGATCTTCCGACAGACCATGAGCAGCACCTTGTCATGGCACCGTTAGTATTTAGCACAGGGCCTGGCACTCATTAGGTATCTCATAGTTAAATGGTGAAGGAAGAAAGGGAAGAAAAGAAGAAGAGAAGGATGCCCCCGAGCTTTGTTATTCTGGATAAAGTTCCAGTTTCCATTTGGGTCTTTGAAAGAGTGAACATAACACAAAGTGCCCCATTTCCAGGGTGTTCGTAGTCAGGTTGGAACCAGCTTTGGCCCTGCACTCCAATGGCAGCAAGGGAAGGATATCTTCCCCCTGTTTCCTCTGGGACCTTCCCTTTTATCCCTGCTGTGGGTGGAGGGAGGTGATGCTGTGCCGAGTGGCGGCCTGTGTAATCTTTCCCTCTGATTGATCGGCACTGGTAGGGACCAGGCAGGGCAACATACAGAGTAGAATTGGCCACAGGAATCATTAGTTTTGGTGGAGATGTTAATGAAGAAGATAATGGGTTTTCTTTTCTCCCTGCTGCAGGAAAGCTTAGACATCATCCAGCCCAGCACATCCAAAATCTCCACATCTGTCTGCCTCTCCTGCAAGAGTGCTAAAATACAGATTCCCAGGCCTAGTGAACAAATTCTAAATCCGTAGGTCTACAGCAATTCTGATTCAGTAGGTCTGTGGTGGGTTTTAGAGCCTGTTTTATTAGCTAGGGATCCTCAGGGATTCACATGCTCAGACAGATTTGGGAACCACTGACTTAGAGTCCAATCCTTTAATTTTATTGCAGCTTTATTACAATAGCTTTGAACCATATCAACATGGAACTACAGGTTTTTGTTTTATTTTGTTTTCTTTCATGAAGAAAGTTTGCATCTTTGATTTTCATATCACATTTAGATTTTCAAAGTGTTCTCCCTTCTCTTATCTCCTATGATTCTCACAAAAGACCTCGAAAGTCAGTGAAACTGGCACCATCACTCTCTGTAGACGGCGTGGATAGCAAGGCACCCAGTTGCTGGAAGTGGCATTCCTCTCTGTGAGATGCCCATGCTTAATTCCAAAAAGCCACACACCTTATGTCCTATTTTGTGATATTCAATTTCTGTATTAAACGTTTGCAATTCACCTTAAAAGAGATGATTGATGGCCTTTCCTCATTTTTAAAAAGGGTGTTTTACAGATACATAAAGGTAAGACGCTGTTAGAGGAGGTTTTATGGCAGATGGCTCTTGGCAGCAAACCCGTTCCTTTTTATGGCAGTCTGGAAATTTTCCTGGATAATAACTTTCTTTTCTTTTAGCAGGCATAAAATAAAGAGGTTCTAGATAGTTGGATCATTATCAAGTGATTTTCCAAAGACAAAATCAAATGACTTTCCAACAATTGTCAACACCATTTAGGCAAAAACAAGAGTTGTCCACATCTGGAAATCTAATGCATAAATTTTAGAGTGTTCCCTTTTTGTGGGGAAAGATATTTGGCTACTCAAACTGTTATTCCTTAAGTGGCAATTAGAATGGGGAGCTGGGAGAAAGAAGTTTGGGGAAAGGTATTCATGGAACTTCCCCAAATATTACCCAAATGGTAATATTTCTATAGTGAACAGAGAAATGTACATTTGTTCTTGCTCTCTCCAAAGACTGAGAACAAAGCAAGCTTTGGTAAAAGCTGAAGAGGAAGAAAATTTTAGCTGTGAAAATTAGCACTGGGAGAAATTGATGGGACTGAAAACAAAGCAAGCTACTTGTGTTCATCGATTCACTGAAACAGTATTTTGAACCTCAGTTACGTGGTTAAATGCTGAGCTTTATGTGAGGCATTGGAAATTCAGCTAGTAAAGAAGCAATTGTGGATTACAGCTTAACAGAAGAATGACGTTGGATAAGCACCTTGTACTGTGTGATGTAAAGAAATCATCATGAAGATCATCATTGCTAACTTACAGAGTGCTTGCTCTATGCCAGGCACTGTGCTTTACCAACATTAACTGAACCCATACAAGAGGATTCAGCTGTAGATTTCATTTGGTCACTGATGCAAGTGAGGAAGAGAGAGGGGCTAAGAGACTTTCTCAAGGTCACACAGAGGGTAAGCAGTGGCACTGGGATTTACACCTGTCAGTCCAACTCCTAAACCCATGCTCTCATCAAGGTAGACCCCCCCTCAAATACTTATTGCATGAATGTACAAATGAAGTAATTGCAAGTGTGACGAAACTTTTCAAAGGGGGAGCACAATATAACAGAGGCTTAAACTAGTCCATGAATGAGGGTCTGAAAGTGGCATTTCATCTGAATCCTAAGATAGATCAAGTGGATGGACAGTGGGAAGAAGTTGTAGGATGTGAAGGTCAGGAAGTCAGTGGATATCTTCACCCAGAAGAAGTCTTAGAGACCATCAGGCACAGCCCTCTAATTTTATAGATGAGAATGTGGGAGTCCAGATGGGAGTGTAGAGAGCTGGGATGACTAATCAGGTTGTCTGGCTTCAGGAAACATCCAAAAGTGTTTGAGCCTAATAAAAGTAGAGATCTTTTAAAAGAATCACTTGTTCCATTACATCATTAAGCTGTAGCAGGGCTTTCTAACATTTCCTCCATCATGGCACACATAGAAAATAATATTTGGGTGGTAGAAGTAGAAGTAGGTTAAATATAGGCAGCTGCAAGGGTTCTGGATGCTTCAGACTCCATCTGGAAAGGTGAGCACATCTATGATCATTACAGCACTTAGTTTTGGGGAGAAGACCTGGGCTCCAAGACTCACCATGGAGGTGTATGAATGGTTCTCACTGGAACCACCCATTCCATGCTTCCCAATCAGGTTTTGTCATCCCTCACACCCACCCCTTTCAGTCCCATCCCTTGTACCATTCATATTGAGGTCCATACAAGTTCAACCTCACAGATGCCTCTGAAAGTCTAGAGTCCATACTTGGAAGTCCCCTCTCCCCACCTGCAACTCCCCCTGCCCCCCAGCATTGGCTAAAACTCCAAACTGACCTTTTTCACCAATCCAACCTAATGACCATTCTTTCACCATCAATGCTTTTCTGTTGGACAGAAGTAATCTAATCAAATTCATATTAAATTGTGAATGAGTACTATGCTATCTGGGCTTCCCAGGTGGTGTGGTGCAGTGCGGTAAAGAATGTGCCTGCCAAGCAGGAGACAGGAGATTGATCCCGGGGTCAGGAAGATCCCCAGGGGAAAGAAATGGCAACCCACTCCAAAATTCTTGTTTGGAGAATCCCATGGACAGGGGAGCCTGGTAGGGTACAGTCCATAGGGTCACGAAGAGTCAGGCATGACTGATCACACATGTGCACACACACACACACACACACACACACACACACACAGCACTATGCCATCTACTTCCTAAGAGGATAGAGGATATACCTTATAAAAGAAGATTTAGTTACATAAAAGGAGTGAATCTATAGATCCAAGAGCAACAGTAATGTTGCCTGGAAAGCACCCAGCCTCCCTCCACCAATGACATGAGAATATCTGGAAAACAGAGGCCCTTTCCCCAACAATGTCAGCAACACACAGCCTCTCTTTTCAGCTCCAAAATGGATGCATGTCCATCCACCCAGATTAGATAAACATCCTAGGATTATGGCTTGCCTTTTCTATCTGGGAATCTGGGTGCTATTAGTGGCAACTCGGTTCTCTTAGTTGCTGAACTGTTGCATAGGGAATGCTTGATGGGACAAAGGGAAAAGATGTTGACAATGTGAAATCCATCTGATACCCTAGGTCTATATACATATGGATGAGCGTCTGATTGCAGGCACAGCCTGTTTGTTTCTTTGTATTAGTTCCAGGCTGGGCGGACTGTTAGGGAACACCTTCACATCCCAGGCTGGGAACCCCTTGCCACGCCGCGCTGCTGCACTCATAGCTTCATTTGTGTCCTACTCTGTGTGGCCCTGTGGACTATAGCCCACCAGGCTGGCTGCTCTGTCCGTGGGATTCTCCAGCCATGAATACTGGAGTGGCTTGCTGTGCCCTCCTCGTCCCTTGCTATACCCACCTCAAACTTCTCATCTCTCCCAATTCACAGCTTTGCTGTCTTGGTGCCAATTTCTGATTGATAGAGACACGTCCGACCTTGTCTCTGTCTGTGCTTGATTTGCTGAATGGGGCACACACAACTCTTCCTGATGGAGCTTTCTCTAGGCAATTAAATGTTCAGGTGATGGCCGTTTAGTAGAAGTGCAATTTCTCTTTGTAGTGTGGACCTGGCCAACAGTTATCTCATCGCAGTTTGGGTGGTAAGGCCTTAGGTGGAGGGCAGGGCAGGTTAGTAATTAGTCAACGATTCAGCCCGACTGCACTTGCATAATGTAAAGTGTGAGCAGTCCCTGCCGAGCCTGTCACACCTGAGCAAGGAGGGCACCGCAGCCTCTGCAATTAATTGGGCTTGCAGTCTAGGGCTTTTGTACAAATTCTGGGGCAGGAATCCTATGGGAGGTTTCTCAGCTACTGTTCCTTTAAGCAGACTTCCATGAGAGCCTGGACGAAAGGATTAAACTGGGCTTCATTTAGCAGATGTCACTGTTTTAGTTTCTAGGGTAGCACTTTGTTGGGACATCCAAATATTTCTTTAGCCTGTATCTTCTCATGCAAATGGATTGTTTGGATTATTTAAAATAGGTCATCTCCATCCATTTAAACAAATGCCTCAGTTATCTCCCTGAAAACGAAAGTCGCTCAGTCGTGTCCAACTCTTTGCGACCCCATGGCCTATACGGTCCATGGAATTCTCCAGGCCAGAATTCTGGAGTGGGTAGCTTTTCCCTTCTCCAGGGGATCTTTGCAAGCCAGGGATTAAACCCGGGTCTCCCGCATTGCAGGAGGATTCTTTACCAGCTGAGCTACAAAGGAAGCCTAAGAATATTGGAGTGGGTAGCCTATCCCTTCTCCAGCAGATCTTCCCAACCCAGGAATCAAACCAGAGTCTCCTGCATTGCAGGAGGATTCTCTTATCTCCCTGGATATGTATATTTAGTCACTGCTTAAAACGTGTCCTTTAAAGTCATACAATGACCTCTAGAGATGAGGGTTTTTTCTTGCTCCTTCGTCCCTCCCTCCCTCTTTCTTTCTTCCCTTCTCTCTTTTTTTTCCTATTTCTTTCATCTTTTGATGTATCATAGCATAATTCTTTGTAGTCAGCTATGTGTTTCCTAGAATAAGAAACTTAAGGGCATCTGATTGTTGCAGTGCCTGGAAGACCGAAACGGCTAGTACTAGATCCCATTTACAAATGTGAGAAGTAAAGCATTGACAGGGAAATGTCTTCCTTATTACCCAAAATATGTTAGAATGACACCTTTTGCTTGTTGAGTTTCTGAGCAAATCTAGTATAACTTGTGGCTATTGCTGTGTAATACGCTATCCTAAAACCAAAAGCTATATAGTAATGGCATAATAGTTATTATCATAGCTATAATATTTTAGATTTATTATTACTATAGTAGTAGTATTATTATCCAAGGCCATATAGATTAGCTGTGGATCAGCTCCTCTTGGCTAGGCTTCCCTGGGTGGCTCTGCTGATATTGGTTGACTTGCTTGACTGATCTAAGATGGGCATGACCAGACTTGTTTTGCTGTATGTAGCCCTCATCCTACTCTTGGACATGCAGGCTGGCCTGGGCAAGTCTTCACATGGTGGCAGCAGAGGTACAAGAGGGCAAGCCGAAACTTGCATGACATCTCAAGGTTTAAGCTTGGAAATGGGACACTTCCATGTCTATTTCACTCTATTGGCCAACTGGTCACATGGCTAAACATAAATGAGGGATGTAAGGAGGAAGGAAAAATTGGGCTAATAATGCAACTCACCAGGGCTAATGGACAAGAGATTCACAAACTGAAGTTCATTTTTTTCTTGATAGAATGTTCAGGAATAGATACGGAGGGTGCAGGGCAGAGACATAAGCAAAAGAGATGTGATTCCAAGGCTTGATTACACTTTCTTTTGTGTATACCACGCACACACACATGTACAGGCACAATGTTAAATAAAAAGGAGATACAAAAATTTTAAAAAGCAAACAGATAAATCTACTTACCCTTTGACTGAACACCCTTGTTCTCTGTTCTCCCATATATTGTCTTTACTTTTATGCTATAACTTTATGCTTTCATTCTTACCTTCACTTATTTACTCAATTAAAAAAGAGCTTCAATCATGGAAAACTCTATCACTCATCATTTAGTAAGACTTCCTCTGGGAGGAGGCATATAATTTGACAGACTGATTAGTCATTCATTTTTTAAAACTGCATACCTTGGATGTTGTTGGTTTATGTAAATATTTCTTTGGTATTAAGCATGACATTATTTAGCATCTCCTGTGTATGTGTTAGTCACTCAGTCATGTCCAATTCTTTGTGACCCCATGGACTGTAGCCTGCCAGGCTCCTCTGTCCATGAAATTCTCCAGGCAAGAATAGTGATTGGGTTGTCATTTGTCATTTCTTCCTTCGGGGGAATCTTCCCAACTCAGGGACTGAACCTGGGTCTCATGTATTGTAGGCAGATTCTTTACTGTCTGAGCCACCACAGAAGCCCTTATAATCTCTAGTCTTTTATTTCTTGGACTCAAAAATCACTGTGGATGTTGACTGCAACCATGAGATTAAAAGATGCTTGCTCCTTGGAAGAAAAGCTATGACAAGCCTAGACAGTGTATTAAAAAGCAGAGATATTATTTGCTGACAAAGGTCCATATAGTCAAAGCTATAATTTTTCCAGTAGTCATGTACGAAAGTGTGAGTTGGACCATAAAGAAAGCTGAGCACCAAAGAATTGATGCTTTCGAACTGTGGTGCTGGAGAAGTCTCTTGAGAGTCCCTTAGACAGCAAGGAGATCAAACCAGTCAATCCTAAAGGACGTTGACCCTGAATATTCATTGGAAGGACTGGTGCTGAAGATCTAATACTTTGGTCACTTTATGCGAAAAGCCAACTCATTGGAAAAAACCCTTATGCTGGGAAAGGGCATAAGGGCAGGAGGAGAAGGAGGAGGAGGAGGAGAAGGAGGAGAAGGGCAGGAGGAGAAGAGGGTGACAGAGGATGAGATAGTTGGATGGCATCACTGACTCAGTGGACATGAGTTTGCGCAAACTCAGGGAGATAGTGAAGGACAAGGAAACCTGGTATGCTGAGGTTCACAGGGTCACAGAGAGTTGGACATGATTGAACAAGTCTACAAGAAACTACTACTTATGAGAAAATGAGAGACAAGTCACCTCTGCCTTAAGAGGTTTTCAGAAAGGTTTGTTCCTAGATGAACTAGAAAGGTATGATTCAATACCAACTGGTCCTTTTAGGTTGTGGAAGGAACATTTACTTAAATAAGTGTTTGCAGGGATAGACCCTTACTTTAAATATAATGATGTAAGTATTGCCTTACCGGCAAACTTGAAAATAAAAAACAAACCAAGTCTACTGAGGGGAGAATTAAGTGGAATTCCTGAAACAGATTTTTAAGACTGCAGTGAACTCCTTTTGTCTGTCTTGAGTAAGTATATTACTCTTTAATGAGATTATTTTGATGTTTTCACCAGGTTTGAGTGCATTTAACAAAGCTTTCTTTCTATTCCCCTCCCCCCTAAGGAAATGTCTTTCTGTTGGGCTAATGGTTGATAGCCGAATTATTATACCCAATTGTTCTGATTTATATTTTCCGGATCTGCCCACAGGATTTTATATTCCAACGGCCTCTGGGCTATGTCGAACACTAAGTAACCAGATCGACCAACTTTTTTCCTTTCCCATCTCTAGCAAATCAGTTGTGGTGACCCTGCTGTGACTTGACGTCTTTGCCTGACACATGTGCCACTCCTGTCACTGAGGTGCAGTAAGGATGCCCACTGTGCTCCAGAGAATAGTTCTGGCTCCTCATAACAGCCTATTATCTTGGGAGAGGCTGTCTTACTCCCATGGTCCCAGTTTACTTATTGCAAAACTGAGATGAGGCAGATGAGATCATCTCACTTCCAGCTCCAACATTCTTGGATTGTAAGAGTCCTCCAGCCTCTCCTCCGACCTGGTGATGCCAACCGAGTGTTTCAGGAAAGTGAGGAGGTTGCAGAGTTTCTAAAGCCCTAGACCTGGAAGCACTGTAGGAGTGTTCCGTGTACCTCCACAGTCCAGAGGCCCTTTGCGCTCTCTCCTTCCCTCCAGTTCAGGGCCTCCCTCTTCCTTTCTTCTTCTAGACTCCCAGTTAACAAGGTATCTGTCCCACATATTTAGGCACACTTCTTTCTTAACTTCAGTTGTCATTTCCTGAAGTGCATGCGAGCTCCTTGTTTCTCTTATTTTTACCTGACAGTAGTTTATAAACACAGAGTTCTGAACTTGTACCAGGCACTTTGCCATGTGCTGCGAACACAATGGTGATCAGGAAAGACACAGACCTATGTCACAGCTGAACTGGAGGCATTTTTGGTCTTGAGGATGGTTGAAAATTTTGCCTTAGGACCGGATTCAGTGTTACTTTTGCTTTGATTTCCTTTTGAATAGACACAGTAGAATAGCAGAGATAAATGAGACAAAGATAGAGGATGGTGATGACACTCCCAGGGTTTCCCATATTATATGGACAAGTGTCTCAGCTTTGGTGGTCTTGGAATCTGTGTGAAGGGGATGCTCTTTGTGTTTTAGAACTCCAGGTACTTTAACATCCACAAACTGTTTATCCATATGTATGTGTGTACATGTAGTTGTTTAGTTGCTAAGATGTCTCTGACTCTTTGTGACCCTATAGACTGTAGCTCCCCAGGCTCCTCTGTCCAAGGGATTTCCCAGGCAAGAATACTGAAGAGGGTTGCCATTTCCTTCTCCAGGGGATCTTCCCAACCCAGGGATTGAACCCACATCTCCAGTATTGGCAGGAGTACTTTTTTTTACCACTGAGAAGCCTCCTGGGAAGCCCCATGTGTATATGTGTACATATGTACACATATGTGTACATATGTGTACATATGTACATGTATACATGTGTACATGTATACAAATTGACCCTTGAACCATGTGGGGGTTAGGAGTAATGACCCTCCATGCAGCCAAAAATCCACATTTAATTTACATCTAGCTCTCCATATTGTATCCTCATTACCTCTTTATCAACAGTTCTGCATCTGCTGATTCAACCAACTGAGGATGGTATGGTAGTATTGTAGTATTTACTATGAAAAAAACTCCATGTGTAAGTGGACCTTTGCAGTTCAAACCCATGTGGCTCAAAGGTCAGCTCTACATATATACACATGTATATATGTGCATGTATACATATTAATAATTTTGAGACTCAGTGAAGCCTGCCATCCAGGCCTAATGCCGAGATGCTAAGCCAGGAAAATCTTGCTGAGTCAGCCCTAAGACAATCTTTCCAAACTCAAATGGATTTCAAGGCCAAAGATGTCTTCATTTATATCCTCAAAGAATATTTCCATAGTTCCTGCCCTCAGGGTGCTCCTATTTTCCATCATCTGTGAGCCTTTGGTATACTGATTTACAATGACTACAAGAAAACCCCAAGATTCCCAATTAATCATTTGTTGCCCTTTCTCTGTAAATAGCCATTTTATAACCTTTAGATAGTTTACTGATATTATTTAGTTTTTTGCTCTATGTTCCTTTCTACAATTTGGCCAAATTCCAGCTTAAAGTTGGCATCCTTTTTCATGTTTTCAACATCCTACTTCACACAGGGGGATTGTCTCCCAGGAGCAGGTCCTTGACTTTGCTCCTGTTTAAGAGGGTTTGCTCTGTGTTGTTCCTAGTTCTCATGCAGATTTATGGAAGGTTGTAGGGTTTGCTTTTTTTTGTTTGCACTTGAGGTTTTTATAGTTAATTGGCCAACATAACTGTTAGTTTTAATCTCTAAAATAAACATTAATAGTTCCAATGGCTTAAGAGTCTCACAAACATCACAAACATTTAGTGAAATGATGTCTGTGAAAGAATTTAGCTCTATACAAGAGATATAATGGATGCCTTATCTGATGTCATATTAAATGTTTGTCATATCTGATTTAGTTATAAAGATATTAGAAAATTCCCCATACAAAGATGATAAAAACAATAGTCTCACTCCCTCATTTGGCTCATATTTTCACAGTAATGGGTTTAGTCCTAAGGACTTAGAGGTCAAATACTTGAGCTCTGAAACTTACTAATTGGACAGTTTTCTTTATTGTAGTGGTTTTTGCCATACATTGACATGAATCAGCCATGGATTTACATGTGTTCCCCTTCCCAATCCCCCCTCCCACCTCTCTCTCCATCCCATCCCTCTGGGTCTTCCCAGTACACCAGCCCTGAGCACTTGTCTCATGCATCCAACCTGGGCTGGTGATCTGTTTCACCCTTGATAGTGTACTTGTTTCAATGCTATTCTCTCAGAACATCCCACTCTCGCCTTCTCCCACAGAGTCTAAAAGTCTGTTTTTTACATCTGTGTCTCTTTTTCTGATGGACAGTTTTCTTTAGTTCTTTGTGGTTTGGTTTCCTCATCTATAAAATGGAGTTCAAAATACTCCTTACCTCCTAAATGGTTGTGAGGATGTGTTAATTCGTATAAAACACTCAGAACAATATTGTGTAGTGAGCATGTAATGTTAGCTATTCTTATTCTTTTTGAGCTTTTGTCCACCTCTAAATGCATGTTTATTTCACTGTAATCTTAATGTCTGTCCAATCTTGTCTCCTGAGACTTTAATTTACACAAGTTTGCACAGAAGCTTAATTTTAATTAGTTTTAATGATTTTATAAGTGTCAATCAAACTGATACACTCTCTACTATTGTTGGACATTTAGGTTGCCCCCACCTTTTCTTTTAAAGCAATATAGATATACTTACAATGTACAAGTCAATATATTTGACCTTCTTTTTTCTTTGTTAAATGATAGTCTTACAAATTCTCAGAAGTGGATTATTGCATTAAGAGATATAAGTGTCTTTTGGATCATCATCTACTGCTATGTGCACATACATGCTCAGTTGTGTCCGATTCTTTGCGACCTCATGGACTGTAGCCCGCCAGGCTCCTCTGTCCATGGGATTTTCCAGGCAAGAATACTGGAGTGGGTTGCCATTTCTTACTCCAGGGGATCTTCCCAACCCAGGGATCAAACCCACATCTCTTGCTTTAGCAGGTGGATTCATCACCACTGAACCACCAGGGAAACCCATCTACTGCTATATCACTTCCCAAGTAGATGACACCAGTAGATATGGATGTTTAAAGGTTTGACAATGTAGAGAAGGGTTTTGGTAATTCAACCACCAGGTCTGGTCTTTTAAGCAATCATCTTGAGAAAGTAGTGAGTCAGGAAACTAGAATGCTGTGGCCTTTATCCCTTTCTTTACTTCCTACTCACCCACCCACTACCACCCTGCAGAAAACAGAGATGAGGCAGGTTTGGGTGGAGGGTGACTGCCCTAAACTCATGTACTGCCCTCCTGCCTTCCCACTGGTCATTCTGTAGCTCCCTATGACTTGCTCACTCTTCATTTGTTCTTGGGGACCCACCTAGTCTGTTCCCATGAATCAAAGGCCTATTTCTGGATTTTGTGTCCTGGTGTCCTGATCTGATTCTTTTTACCCCACTTTTCCCATTCTTTTTCTCTGATCAAATCTTCACTCACTTGTCTCCAGGAGGCTCCTGAAGCCCAGGATAAACTATACTCTCAGCCCTGAGGACTCCTACCAGCTTTCCAGGGGAGCGCATGGGTTCTTGACTTGATGCTGGCTTTGTGCACCTGCCCAGTAGGTATTAAAAATGGTTTCCCCTGAGCACAAAGAGCAAACACAGAGAAGGGAGCTTTGAATACAGGTCCTAAAATCAGCTTCTTAGATCCCGCAGAATCTGGCCTCTACAAATAAACTGCTGTTTCTCTAGAAGGTGACATCTTCTTTAAAAACACATGCAGAAGAGAAAAACCATTTAGAAACATCTATTAAACTTGAATGTGTGCATATGCTCTGACGTAGCAATTCCACTCCTAGGTATAAACTCAACAGAGAAGAGTGTATAGGTAAACCAAAAGATATGTGTTAGGACAGTAGAGCATGGGAAAACTTTTTTTTTTTTAATTAATTAATTTATCTTTTTTATTAGTTGGAGGCTAATTACTTTTGTTCCTTGTTCTTTTTCCTTTTCCCACAGGAGAACTTCTGCCCTCTTTCCCAGAAATGAGCATTGCTGACCTGTCCCAATATGTGAGTTCTTCCTTAACTCTAGAGCTTAAAGCAAATTGTAAGTCAGAATTAAGATTCTCCTCCCAGTGGAGACCATCTGGGTGATAGGATAGTCCTTATAGTAAAATATATATATATATTTGAAATGTATATATATATATATATATATATATATATATATATATATATGGGTTAGGATGTTTATAGCAACATTATTCATATTACGACAAACTGGAAATAAAAGAGATGTTCATGTAGGGAAAATGGATAAAGTGTAAACTAGTTCCCAAAGCAATACTATTCAAATAATGAGAATGAACAAATTGAAGCGACAAGCAATGTCTTTGATGAATCTCACAGCTTCAGTGATGAGTGAAAAAAGTTAATCAAGGGTGCCTACTCTATAAATCCATGCAAACTTCACCACCAGGTCAGTGGTTCCCAGTGATGGAGAGTGGTTGAGAAGGAGCAGGGGAGGGCTACTGATGTCCTGCCACAGTTCTATTTCTTGATCTGGGCACTGGATGTGAAAAATCATTGAAATCTACTCTTAAAATTATAGTTCTCTGCAAATGTCATTGCCAAAGAGCATTCTAAAATCCAACCTAAGTTGTATCTTTAGTACTCATTAATAAGAATTATTATTATTATTTTTTAGAATATTGATATCATCATTGCTTGCTAGTTAAAATGGAAGGAGATGAGGAACAATGGTGCCTCTATGATTCTTCTGGCTTGGGGTCCTCTTTCCATAGGAAGAGCATTGTGTCTTAAGCATCTCTATCTCCAGTGCAGTGCTGGAGAAGACTCTTCAGAGTCCCTTGGACAACAAGTAGATCAGATCCGTCAGTCCTAAAGGAAATCAACCCTGAATATTCACTGGAAGGATTGATGCTGACGCTGAAGCTCCAAAACTTTGGCCACCTGATACGAAAAGCCAGCTCATCGGAAAAGACCCTGATACTGGGAAAGATTGAGGGCAAAAGGAAAAGGGGGCGACAGAGGATGAGATGATTGGATGGTGTCACTAACTAAATAGACATGAGTTTGAGCAAGCTCCAGGAGACAGTAAAGGACAGGGAAGCCTGGCGTGCTGCAGTCCGTGGGGTCGCAGAGTCGGACATGACTGAGCGATTGAACAACTCCAGTTCTTGCTGTGTAGACATTGATCTATGTGTTTAGATAAACTATTTGTTGAAGAGGGCAAAAGGCCTTCTCTAAGTTTAAGTAACTAAGGATTTATTCCAATAATTATAGCAAGAAAAAAATCAGAAATTGCTCTGCAATTTGGTGAGTATTGAGCAGCCCTGGGAGAGTTGGTTCTCTGGAAGCAGACCAAACTGTTTCACAACAGTTGTAATGAGGATGAGTAAATCTGAAGGGCCAAGTCCCTTGGCCATGCCTGTCAGGCTGCGAGGAGGGAGAGGGCTGAGAAAGATTTGAGCCTGAGCCTGTGAAGTTGTAGGGGAGGGAACTTGGTTGTTTGAAAGGAATGAGCTTGGCCATGGGGATTCGGTGCTGGCAGGGCAGCCACAGCCCATTGTAAAGAGTCTGGATATCACTTGCTGGGGCCAAGCCATAGCATAGGAGGTGGAAAATTGAATCATGGGAGTAGTCAAGACTTGGAGGTACATATAAACAGGGGGTTTGAAATCCAAAGAGTCAAATAGCACCAATATGACATTAACATGTAAAATTATGAAATGTTTGGTTGGAAGATCAAAGGTGATTTATTAAATATTTTACTAGGCCAGGCACTGTGCTAAGTAATGTTTAAATAACTAATCTCATTTAATCTCCATAACAACCTAAGGGGGTAAATATTATTGTACCCATTTCAAGGAGCTGCAGTTTAGCAAGGTACAATTTATTCAAGATCACATAGTAAGTGAAAGAATCTGGGTTTAACTCAACCTTTTCTGACTCAACAGGGTTGCTTCTTAACCACCCAGTTTTGCTGCCCATATTCAAGGGCAGAATTCCAGTTTTTAGGTGGAAATAAGGAGGGAGGTCAGGCTGAGGAGACAAGACCCTAGTTTGATAGGGATTAAAATGTTTGGACAGGTTATTAGGGCAGCGGTGGCCACACAAAGAAGACAGGACCCAGGGCTGAAAATGCATCAACCATCAGGCAGGTCCTAAGTACTCCTCAACAGGTCCTGCTCCGGGCACCAGGGATGCCGAGATGATGGATGCTAGGTCCCTGACACTCAGGTTTTCAGCACAAGTGCAGAGCCCAGGTATCAGAGTCAAGTACAAGGACTGAGTGGGACTTGAGGCAAGACTGAATTACTACTGATTTTCTGAACTGTTGAGCTGGGCCTCTTTCAAAGCCTAAGGCAAGTCAGCCCTCAGGTTGGGTATTAAGTGGCTTTCACAATGGAAAAAGCACACTTTGGAATATGGGAGGTATAAAGGTTTAGGCAGGGCTATTCTGCTTGCCCAGAGTCTGCTCTGTTCTAGAAAGAGCACTTAATTTTGCCTTGGGAAAACTGCTTTCCTTTGTTGGAGACAATCTTGACGAGTCTGTCACTCAATGTAACTCACCCTCACCTGGTATGTGATACAATATAAGCTAATTAGAATCCAAAGTGGTGTGACAAAGACTGAAAATAGAGACCATTCCCTTAAAAGGCAGGAGCCTGAAAACTTGTTCTACTTTTTCTTATAATCTAGAATATCATGAAGCATCTGGCTCCTGTCCTTTCTGAGGCTTATTTTTGCCCTGTTCCCAGATGTAAGTAAGCAAGAGAAGGTTTCTATTGCTTATAACTCAAAAACCCTGACTGATACAAAGGCAATACATATGAGGTTAGAGAAGTTTTTTATAAGATTATGATTCCCTTGCAAGGAGTATTTTCTTCTTCATATTTGAATTCAGAGGTCTTAGGTCAATGCTTTGCATATGGTAAGTGCTCACTAAATGTTGGTGAACTGAATGATTAAATAAATGAATGCATATAAAGGTCATCTTACATCATTCAGCCCACCAAAGACAGGTAGACACAGCTTAGAACTGTGACAAATCAGTTAGTGAGGCAGCATCTTCAAGACTTCATGGCGATCATTTTTATCCAGCCAAGAACACTTCCTATTATGAAAGTAAAACAGAGCACATCTTCATTTTAGCAGCAGCCACCAAGAGAAATGAGGTGGTTGTAATTCCAGCTTAGTTGAAATATGTAAGGCTTACTCATTCTGTGCATACAATTGATAACTTGTGCATCTGGGACTATCTCTTTCTTTTCTATTATTCCATTTTAGACTTTTATAAGTCAACGGAGCCTTCTGTTTTTGAAAAGTCATTCTGGAAAATTCTTTTACATAAGTCCTGGTAAACACTGGTACGTGTTTTTGGCAGAGGGTGGAAATGTTTCACTTAGTCTCTGGTGGCCCCATGAGCAAAAGGAGTGGCTGGAGAATTGTCTGGATTGGATGGAAGCAAAAATATGCTGGTTAGTTGTACTTTCTGAGTTTCTTTCCACCCAAGTGAGGATGATTTATTTTAAAACATCACAAGGGAGGACCAGGCAGACTAGAGACATGCACACATCAATAACTAGAATGACTAATAGTGGGAAGATTGTTGATTTTCTTCTTTGAGGTCATGTATGTGGCCAATTGGACGACTCAAATGATGTCATTAAGTTGTATTTGTGGACCATAAGCATGGCTAAGCTGATAATCTTTTTATAAACTGTAAGCAACAGGATTTTTACAGCTGAAAGATGACACGGCTCTTGGCAAAGTCAGTGTTTAACTTTATCATTGGTCATCTCTCTGTGTTGAAGGAATGGAAATTGTGGCTGTTTAGAAAGTGCTTGACTTTTGTGGACTTGAGAGATAATCAAATCTTTCTAAATTAAGCTGGCACTATTGTTTAGAAAGAGGGTGGTGAGCTAATGGACTAGCTGTGTTTGCTCCTGTTTGTGGGTCTAGTTTTAGACCAAAGTTATACCAAAATGGTAAATGGAAGATTAATACAGTTGATCAAGTAATTAAAGTTAAAAAATTTCCTTCAAATATTTTGTGGCTAAGACTTATTTAAAGAAACAAAATTTGGAAAATTGCTACAGCTTTCCATTTATGTTTTCATTGATGTAAACCTTAAGTGATTTTAATTATTTGATCTTTGAAGAAACTACATAATTTTTTCCTCATAATTGACTTCTTTACTTGTCTAAACTATTTACTGCTCTCCCATAGAGTTAGCTAATTTTTCCTACTTCTCAAAATGAGTTTGAGAAACTATGATAAATATATATATATACCTAAAGCTGTATGAGAATAACATGAGGCAGGGTTACCATTTTAAACATTGTGAATATAATCCTAATTTGAGATGTACAAAAAGCAAATGAGAAAATTTTGCTCTAGTTGGAATGCTCTTGTTGAATTGTGCCAAGCCTGGCAGGTGGTAGAATCCAGTTTGGGATCTAGTAAAGGGAAGTGTGAGAGGACTGCGGAGGTGGTGAGTCAGGGGAGGGGCTGGATCTGGGGTTGGGCTTAGACACAGTGGCTATCACAGAGCTATGGACCTGGTGCTGGAAGGTCCATAGGCCTGGGTTATTCCCTGAAATCACAAATCTTAGCTTCAAAGTCTGGGTAGTCAGACAAATGCCACAGGATCAATATGTTTTTCAAGTGCAGGACAGTAAATAGCAGTCAGATTTGTCAACCAGAACAGCAACACAGAAAGAAGAGGCTGGTAACAGAGAATTACAGTCTTGGGGAAGGAGTTTGGAACTAACAAGTCAAAATGCTGACAAGGAGGCTGAGTGAAGAAAGAGTTTGAGGTTAAAGTTTCTTATGGTCTGAATTGTGCCCCCCCAAATATATGCTGAAGTCTTAACCCTCAGAACCAGTGTGACCTTATTTGGAAATGTAGTGTTTATAGATGTTATCAAGCTAAAATGAGGTCATTAGTGCGAATCCTAACCCTGTATGACTGATGTCCTTTTAAGAAAAGGAAAATGCTGTATGAAGTCCAGGTGGCCACAGAGGTAGATATTTAAATGATGTAACTGCAAGTCAGGGGATGCCAAGGGTGGATGGCCACCACTGGAAACTAAGGGGGGATGGAAAGGGGTCTACCCAGAATCTCAGAGGGAGCATGCCCCCAGCCCTCAAGTGTTGATTTTGGATTTCTAGCTTCCAGAGCTGTGAGAGGATGAATTCCTTTAGTTTAAAACCAACCAACACATGGTACTTCATTATGGCAGCCCAAGGAAACTCATGTAAATCTCCTTATCCGTTTCCTACTGTACTGGTCTTAAACCATGGTTAGATCTTGTCCCTGGCAAGTCGGTGGGATAGGTGACAGCAAGTTGGGACCCCTGACAGAAGTGAGAAGTGGGGAGAAGGGTGAAGCGCAAGGCAGTTCTTATCTACATTAACTGACCCAAACCTGAGGACTGATGCATTTTTCCTCTGTCCATGCAGTGAATCTCTGATGAGCAAAGCACTTCTCTCAAAGTGTGAATAGGAGCAGCATGATGTAATAACTGATTATGTGAATCAACTCAGTTTTCCCTTTGTTAAGTTCTTGCCCTTATGACTTATGTTATCTGTATGGCAAAGGAGAGAGGCAGAGAGATTGATATTTGAGTTGAGAGATACAATGGAATATTCCTCAAACTCAACACCAAGACCGATAGGAGTCCACACAACACCAGAGAAATCCACAGACTCTGACCTTGATTGTTTAGTTGAGGAAGCAAAAACCGGGATGAAAACTGTCTGAGTACCACGTGATTAGCAGTATTGGTGGTAGTGGTTTAGTTGCTAGTTTGTGTTCAACTCTTGGGACTCCATGGACTGTAGCCTGCCAGGCTCCTCTGCCCATGGGATCACTGGAGTGAGTTGCCATTTCCTTCACCAGGGGATCTTTCTGACCCAGGGATCGAACCTCAGTCTCCTGCATTGCAGGCAGGTTCTTTACCAACTGAGCCATCAGGGACAGAAGTACTGGGGCTGTGGTAAATTGGGAAGTATTCAAGTAGGATCTTTCTCTTTAAAAACCACTTATTCCTCCCATTTCTCCTCTTCCTTTCACTCTCTGTCTTTCTCTATTTCTTTCTCTCTCTGTGTCTCTCTGTTTCTGTCTCTCCCCTACGCCTCTCTCTCACACACACACCCATTGGCTAAATTCTGTGAGACCATCCATGTCCTATTGCAGATATTCTGGGCAGACACTGGAAAAAGGTCATCTCTTGGTTCTAAATGTTCATCCATTGAGGCACTAGAGGAAGCCCTAGTGCCCTGACTTCTCCCAGAGGAGCCCAAGGACATGCTGATGAGAGCACAAGAGCTGTCCCCAGACTGGCCAAGGACTGGCAGAGGTGTTTTTCAGGTCACCCCAAAGGGCTTTGCTTTCAATCCTGGTCACGTCTTTCTGGGAATCTGTAAGCCGCCTTCTTGCCTCTCTTCTCCATAGCTGCCAATTTGTAATTGTCCGTCTGGGTTCTCATTTTTCCAGACCAGCTGCGGAAAGAAATGGACACACTAGGCTCCCTCCTTCCTTGTTTCTTCATGAGTTCTCACCTCCATTACACATCCTGTTTCTCTTTCTCTCCATTTTTCCATCACTGGGAAAAGGCTACAAGACAAGGTAACAGAGGTAAAGCTCATAAACAAAGTTCTAAAAACTCACAAAAAGCTGTCAGACTAAGAATTCTTGTTTCTTTTGGTCCCTTCCCACAGTGACTGTGGCCACAGATCCTGACTTTCTAGGCTGTTCTGTAAGATGATTTGGGTCAATTGCTAATTTTCCATCCTCAGGTGTGGAGTTTATTAACCCCTCTCCCTACTTTTTCTTTAATGAATGAAAGACCAAGTGATATAATCTTGGTAATTTGACAAAATGTTGTATATTGATTAGCATTATTACTACTGAGTGGGTAAACCAGGCATTAAAAAAAAATAACCTTTTCAGTGTCATCTGTGGGTCATGCTGCAAAGACTGTAACCTTATTGTGGACCCTGGAGAATGTCCCTCATTTCGAAGGTGATAAAAGTCAAGTGTACCAAGAATATGGGGTGGCAAAAGGACAAATATTGAATGATTTCACTTATATAAGGCACTTGAATAGTCAAAAATTTTTTAGTAGTTAAATTCATAGAGACAAAAAGTAGATCAGTGGTTCCCAGGGAATGGGGAGGGGGGAGGTTATGGAGTTACTGTTTGATGGGTTTTGATGAATTACAGTTTGGGATGAACTGTAGCTTGCCAGGCTCCTTTGTCCATGGGATTCTCCAGGCAAGAATACTGGAACGGTTGCTGTGCCCTCCTCCAGGCAATCTTCCCAAACCAGGGATGAAAGATCAAACCCATGTCTTTTAAATCTCCTGCATTGGCATGCGCGTGCACACACACACACACACACGCACACACACACACACACAGAATGTGGATCACATTCTCTAAAGTAAAAGTGGAAGGCGGAGTGTAAGCCCTGCAAGGCAGCCATTCCTGGAGCTGGTATTGGCAGCCATCTTTTCTCACGGAAGTCATCTGAAAAACAAATGACTTGAAGATAGTGTATCTTGGTGAAAGTGATATTCCACAGACCTCTTAATGAGTGTTCTGTAGTTGCGAATCTGCACTTTGAAACCTGTGGGCTTCTCATATTAAAGGAAAAAAAAATGGTAACACAATACCACTCATCAAATAATACAGAACGAACATTCTTGTCTTCTCTGGCTTCTCACAGTCAGCCCCAACATTCTTTATTTGTAATGCAAATACAAGAAAACAGAATTCTTGAGTCCCTTTTGAAATTTTCTTTTGAAACTAACTATTTTCCTGGAGTGATTTATTAAATTCTTAGAAATTGCCAAGCAGCTACTTCTCATATAATAGAATTTTGCCTCAATGAAGGTTCTTAAACACTTTGGCTTTCGAGAATTATCTGTGAAAAAAATATGAATATACTTTCTCCCATTAACAGTGAGGTCCATGTCACATGAGAGTACTTTCTGAGAATATTAACATTATAATATCATCCTGAAATTTTTCATTAAGAGAAAGTCATTCTTCATATACCTACAGCAATTAATTATTAAACACTACAATAAGCTATTCCAGTCTTATTCAAATAAGCTCTGAAAATACCAACCTAATGTTACTTAACTTATTCTGGAAAGAGTTCCCTGAGATTTCAGTGCATGTGCAGACTCCTTAGAATCCTGCTTTAGAAAGTTAGCACCAGACAGAATTGGTTTACAACCTTGTCCTGTGACTTCTTAGCTTATATAATCTTGGACAAGTGAACTTGGACTTAATTTTCCTAAGCCTCAGTTTTCAAATCTATAAAATGGGACTGATGATAATTCACATCTAGCAGTGTTTGTAAAAAATAATTAAATAAGATATAAGACTCTGAATAGGCAGAAGTGGCTGGTCACCTACCACTGTTTCTTTTGGCTTTTTGTGTATGTTTTGTCTGGGTCATATATAGTGTTTTCTATTAAGTTCTGCTTGAATAAAAAAGATATTTTTGAGAATCACTGTGATAATGTATGAAAAGTGTTATGTACAGCGCTTGGCATGTATAAGAGTACCTGCTGTGATGTATTCACTCATTTATAGCCAAATCATCCATCCATCCAGCCATCCATTCATCCATCCATTCATTTACTAAAACAAACATTTACTGAAAACCTTCTCTATGCCTGGAGCTCTTTTAGAGTCTATGAATGAAATAGACAAAGGTTTTATCCCCATGGAGCTCCCATCCTAGTCAAGGCAGATAACTGCCTTCCTAGGCAAGGCAGCTAGATAGTAAAGAGGGAATAAAAAAATCAGTGAGTTATCAGTGCTGGGAAGCAAATGATCACAGCAATGGGATAGGGAATGATGGAGGGAGAGGTGAGGCTTATTCTTCAGTGGTTATTCGGAGTGGGTAGAGGATTCCTCTCTGAGGACTTAACATTTGAGTGGAGACCAGGGCAATGTGAAGTCAGGTATATAAATGTGTGGGGAAAAGGTGGTGCAGGTACTTAAAAGTCCAAATAAATTAATCTGGAGACCCAGAATTGTAGGGAAAACTTTATGAATTAAAGCTGTGGCAAATTCTGGGGCTTCCCAAGTGTTGCTAGTGGTAAAGAACCTGTCTGCCAATGCAGGACACTTAAGAGATGCGGATTCAATCCCTGGGTTGGGAAGATCCCTTGGAGAAGTAAATGGCAACCCACTCCAGTATTCTTACCTGAAGAATTCCATGGACAGAAGAGCCTGGCAGGCTATAGTCTATGAGGTTGCAGAGAGTTGGAATGACTGAAGCAACTTAGCGCACACGCACATGCCCCAGGCCTGACTCAGAGGCTGCAGGTGCTGGGTGTGGGCTGTGGGCTCATGAGCCCTCCGTCACTTAAGTATCTGTCTATCAAGTTGCCAGCTCCTGGCTCAACTCTTGCACCCACAGAAGGCTCTATAGAAGCATCCATTTTGGGGGCAGCTGGAATTAATCTTTGAGCTTTGGGAGGTATGTAGTCATGAATATTGAAATAAGAACACTAATGATACTGTAGTTGATGGCAGCAGACAGAGTCCTGCTTTTTCTATGTCTCCTTCTAGCCAAATAGAATACCTGGCTGTGGAGTGCCAGAGACAACAGTCAGGGTAGTGACCAAAATCAATGAATGAGCAGACTGGGTTGGCAAAGCCAAGGCAGAATGGGAGGATTTGGCAGCAGATCAGAAACATGAAAGACTGAGTACCTAAGCACAGCACAGGGACAGGAAAAGTAGGTAACACTGGGGTTGAGAGCTAGGATGCGGGGAGGTTAAGGGACTAGATGAATTCTCTGAGCTGCAGTGACATAACCATACATCTTCTAAACAGGGCATCTGCTGCCTTTGTCTTGGGTTGGAGAGTTGCTGGTTTAGTCTCTGAATGGAACTGCTTGTGTGGGAAGTCTTGGGACTCTACCAAGCTAGATGCTGAATCATCACAGGGAAGAAGGAGGATGGGTGAAACTGTTTACATGTTGGATATGTGAAAAAGAAAAGGAATGGAAAGGAATGGAAAGTTAGTCACACAGTCATGTCCGACTCTGCGATTCCATGAACTGTAGCCTGCCAGGTCCATGGAATTTTCCAGGCAAGAGCACTGAAGTGGGTTGCCATTCCCTTCTCCAGGGGATCTTCCCAACCCAGGGATGCAACCTGGGTTTCCTGCATTGCAGGCAGTGTTTGAAGGCACTAGCAAATAGTCCAAGTAATTCAGAAAATATTAACTAAATGTGGGTTATTTGCTCCAGATTACAGTAGACATTACTGTGGACACATTTTGGGGTCCTCTAAAGAAGAATGGAATACCCTAACTTTAGAGACCTAGAAGACCTTGTGGTCTGACCAATTCATGGAATCCCTCTCTACAAGGATTCTAGCTTAGGTTCTACCACTTACTTGTAATGGAAAGCATGAAGCTATTAACTGACTCCTTAGAAATTATTTCTTCCTCTGAAAATTATGAATAATCCCTTCCCTGTGTGATAATGTGTCTGTTTGTGTAGGTACATTATAAACCTTCAAAGATTTTACAAATGCAAGCTTTGTTTCTTATGGTTAAGAGAGGAGTAAAAGACACCATGGGATAATAGGTAGGAGTGGATGATACAGCATGAATGTGGCTATGAAAGTAAGGTCTCTGCCAATTACAGGACTTTGATTTTTTAATTTTTTATTAAAGTTCTTTTAAAGATTAAAAAAAAATGTAGATCATTTTTAAAGTCTTTACTCTGTTATAGTATTGTCTCTGTTTTATGTTTTGAATTTTTGGCCATGAGGCATGTGGGATCTTAGCTCCCCAACCAGGGATTAAACTCACACTTCCTCCGTCTTAACCACTGGAAGGCCAGAGGAGTTCCCCAACAACGGGACCTCGATAAGGCTGAACCTTCACTCACACTTGGAAATTTGGAATCCTCAGACTTGGGGGTATTCAGAGTGAGTCTTGCCATTGAATTCAGAAAGGTCAGGCCTTGGAAGACTGACCCAAGGTACTCAAATTCTAGAGAGACTGATATAACCAGACTACCAATGGTTTATTCCAATACTGCCCCCAACCCACCCACCCCCACCTGCCACACACACATACCGGTGGTCAGCACTAAATGTTAAGATACTTTGATTCTGTGATAATCTTCATTCTGTGATCTAATGTATTTTGCCTATAGCCTGGTTTTGGATTAAAACAAGCAACTCATCTTTTGCATTTTCTAAGTCTGAGAATTTAAGCTCAGTTCCCCTTTCTGATTTTATAGAGAAAAGAGACAAACACATGTTAAACAACTCACAGGGTACATAAGGTTTCAGGGAGAAGAGAGCAGGGTAAGACCTCCCGTGTGCTCAGTTTTACCACCTCTTGGGGAGGCCTGGTATAAGAAACTAATTTTAGACCTCTTTTACTAGTCATTGTTCTCTCATTAAGTGGCTTCAAAAAAATACCCTTACATAGGCTTGATTCAGACATTTATAAGGTGTTGGTACATTTTTTTTAAAGAATACAATTGGAGGAATAAATTTGGCTTGCCCATTAATACTAATATTAGACTCTTGGCATACTAGTTTGTATAAACTCCCTCACATATCTGCATGGCCATTTGGATGCCTACCTGCCCACCATACTCACATTTCTCTATCGATCAAGAGGGAAAAATAAAATCTTAAAAATTTACCAATTACCACTTTACTGTAGAAAATGTGCATAAGAATCCCCAGAGAAAAAGAAATGAATGACTAAAGTGTTATAAACATGAAGCTGGATTTTCCCTCATTTGCCCCAGGAAACACAAGGGACTCCTTCTAGTGCTAATTTAATAATATGCCAAGGTTCTGCATCTATGTGCATATCCAAAGACTAATTGCATTTTCAGAGGGTGTCTCCAGTTAAACTGGGTTTTGATAAGACATTTAAATATCCCAGGTGGCGCTTATGGTAAAAACTCACATCCCAGTGCAGGAGACAAGATTCAATCTCTGATTTGGGAAGATCCCCTGGAGGAGGGCATGGTAACTCACTCCAGTATACTTGCCTGGAGAATCCCATGGACAGAGGAGCCTGGTGGGCTACAGTCCATAGCGTTGCACGGAGCCGGCCACAACCGAAGTGACTCAACATGCAGGTATGCACATACGTGTATTTGTCTCTGCCAGGTCTTGGTTGCAGCATGTGGGATCTTTGATCTAATTGCAGTATGGGAACTCTTAGTTGCAGCATGTGGGATCTAGTCCCCTGACCAGGGATTGATCCCTGGCCCCCTGCCATTGGGAGCCTGGTGTCTTAGCCACTGGATCACCAGTGAAGTCCCTTGTGAGGACATTTTAGTGGGGTCAGGAGAATGACCTTCACAGATCTCTTCAGGCCAGGAATACCATTCCCGGGGGCAGGGGCGGGGGCGGGGGTGGGGGCGGGAAGGGTGTTGTTGAAGGGTCAGGTTGGGAAAGTGCATCCCCCTATAGTTTCACTGTTGACTGCCCAACACTATTCCCTTTCACACTCTGACAATAATTATGATTAATAACAACTATACTGCATGGCACTAATTGTCTATTACAGTCTACAGATAGCTTCATATTTTAAAAGAATCTTATTTAATTCTTTGAAGACTGTGGAAGGTAGAAATGATCCTCCTTTTACTAATGAGGAAACTGAGGTCCACTGAGGTTCAGCAAGGTTTCTAAAGTTACCTGGCAGGTCAGAAAAAGAGTTGGACTAAGGCCCAGTTCTTGTGACCATGGACCTGCTTTTCTGAATTATATCTCATCCATTGGAGGAGTTAAAAACACACTTTCCAAATTCACAGAAAATTCACTTTGCAAAAAGTTTCACAACAAAGTTCTTTGAATTATCAAGTTCTCCAGTGTTCTTAAAAATCTGATCTAATTTACAAGCCATTGTTTATATTACTTTAGAAGAAACAGCTCCAGCATGAATATCTGTTCATACAAGGGGACATTGTATGGGATGGGAGGGAAGCCATTTTGTCTGCTTTAATGGCAGAAAAACCCGGCAGATCTCTAAATTACCTTTGGATGGCGCCATTTGACTAACACCCAAAATATTTCATTGCTCAGATGCTGAGAACTTCAGTACTCTAAGCGTTGTTAATCTTGTTTTAGGAATGATGGGAAAATTCAGTAAGGATTTGAGTCTTTTATTGTTGCTATTACTAATGCTACCTTTTGAATGCTGATGAAAGAAAGCATTTCAATTGCTCAAGTTGGATTGGATCAGAGAAGACATTTTAAAAAATCAGACAGAATCATTCTGTTAACAAGATTAGTCCAGAGGTTGATGACTAAAGAAAATAGAAAAAAGCTAAAAGGAAAGACCAAAAGAACTTTCATTAGAGTAAGCCCATCTTATTAAAAGCTCAACTTTGCGGTCTTACTTATACAGTCACATCAGTGAAATTGACTGCTTGCAGGGTGTGATTAAAGCTATGTCTATACAACAGCAAAATGCCAAGTTGAAAAGTCAAAGATTCAATTGACAAACTTTTGTTTTTTTCCCTAAAAGATTCTGTACAACTGGTTTTGTAGCATTTTCCTCATTAGACGGACAGAACCAACCACTTGATAGGGTTGGTGATAACCCTATGTGATAACCATCACAAAGATGGGGTCCATGAAATCTTTCTGAAGGTTTCTTCTCTTTCCTCTTGAGTGTTCATTGACAGATTTTTTTTTTCTTCCCTTCCTGGCCTTTTGCTGGAGTTTAACAACAATCCCTATGACTTAGGAAAAACACTGTCCTAAAGTTGTTCATGGATTTCAGGGCAGCTTAATTACATGCACCCCAAGCATTCTGAAAGAAACAACTTTATTCAGTGATTATCATGATTTCTTCATTTCTCAGTTTTTGCTTAAACAGATCCCATCTGTGTGTTTGAGGATCAGTGTGGGTGGGAAATCCAATTACATCAATATTTTATTTTCAGAAAAATAGCCGGCAGGAGGGTCCACCGAGACCCTTACATTTTTCGGAGTTCAGTACAATTGAGTGCTATTAAATAAACCACTGGCATATAATCAACTGCCATTTATTTCCGTGAGGAATGATCTGTTACAGTGGATAGAAACCATTCAGTACCATCGACAAACAGATAGTTCACAGCCTTAAATTAGTTAGCCTATTTTTGTAATGAATAGAGACTTAATTCGAGTTTCCTCATCCTGGGAACATGAAACAAAATTATATCATACAGTGAGTAACGGTTTGAGAAACTTTTAATTTAGTTTGGCACCGCGGGTTCTTCTAATTACTGCTGACTCTTCACACAGCAGAGACAGTGACCCCAAGCCCAGGAGCAAAACAGCTGCTTCTCACCTGCAGGCTCATTATCGAACTAATTATTCTTCAAATAATTTTATAATATTCACACTGAACACCATTGTGGACCTATAAATATAGGCTGAAGTCACTTAGGGCGCGCTGTCCTGCTCACTCCTGCATCCTACCCCCACCCCACCTAGCTAGACAGAGAACATGCCCCAACCGCCTGGAGGGGGAGCGGAAATGTCTTTGGCTTTGAAAAAAAGTTGGTTTTGTTTTGAGTTAGCATTCTGAATTCATGTTTCCAGACCCAGTGTGGCTAGTTTTTGCTGTGGGCCAAAGAGTGTTTACAAAAACCTTCAATTAGTCATCAACATTTGGAAATTGGAGATTTTACATAGGAATCTACATTTCTGACTTTTCCTAGAGATTGGACTGGCAATGCTGAACCTACTTTTCCAAGAGACACCAGTTAGCTAGGGCTAAGTCATAAGTTCCCCTTTCAGAAAGGGCATGTGCTTGCCAAACTCTATAGCCCATGTGGGTTCCAGGAATCAGTTACTGGTCATCATTCTATACCTGTCTCCATTTTATTTCCTACCTGGTTCTAAGGATTTGAATTTCATGGGCTCTAGGCATTCTAACTCTTAGAGGTCCTGTTTCACATCACATTAAATATATTTAAACCACAAGCCACATTTAATAGAAATTTTTGGGGAAGGGAGGAGCCAAAAAGGATTTGGTAAGGATTATAAATTTTCTCTTTTGAAAAAAATTTCAGTTTTTCCATTTTCATATTTTGGAATATATGTTTATATTTGGATATAGATACAAAATAGATAATATACATATGTATGTAAACATATATAATATTTACATGCATGTATAATATGTATACATAATATATACTATGGTATATGTTATATAATTAAATATATAATAATACATTTAATTTATATACAAGTTTTCAGACACTATCATAGATCCTTTAAAAGTGCATCTGCATAAGGCACTGCCTGAATTGCTTCAGGAATCAAAGGGGCCTGCATATCTCCATAGGTGTTTGAAGTTGACTCCTGGCTTGGCACAAATTGGCATTTTAGAGATTAGAAAACCCTGGACGGTATCCCAAAGGATGAGGGAGGAGTTCACTGACACTGGAATGGGAGGAAGAGTGTGGCCTCCCATGTCTTCCTGAGGTTTAGAGTTTGGAGATTTCATTCAATGAGAGCCCTGGGTCTCGCTGGGACACTGTTTCCAAGCTTGCAGTGGGATGTTGCTGGGGTGAGGGGATGGTTCTGGGTACCAGGCACATTTTAAGACCTTGTTACCTTGAGCACATTCACTTTGGAGGCATCATTACATTCAACTTAATTAATTTATTTTTAGTTACAGTTGGATTTTACATTTGCAGACTTTTAATTGAGCCATGAATTAATTTTAGATTTTGTAGCTTTCTTTTTGCAGTTTGGAGCCAATGTGTTTATTTTATTCAGAGACTCCAGCTATTTAATTTGCCCTTGACAATTTTTTAGGCCTGAAGCATGAACCTTTGTTGACTTACAAGGATGACACCTCTTCAGTAAACAGGCTCATGGTGTCTCTGGGGTCTGTAGGATTTCTGGCCAGATGGTTAGTGCCTCTCTCTGACTGTCTGCGGCTCGGCTTCTCTTCCAAGTTTTTAGCAGATGATGCCCAGAGAGAGCTGGTTTTTAATATGGCTCTCCTCAAAAGCCCCTGAATTCAAACCCATAATAGCATTGTAAGTCCCCTGATGGGGTGAGAGGAACTTAGCCCAAGGAACATGGCTTCTTAATACAGCTCATGCAACACCCATAAGTCTCTATCTCTCCCAGTGCTGAGCAAAAAGTAGAATCAACTGGGAGTTTATTAAAAAGTATATTCCCAAATTCTTCCCCATAATTACTGAAATTTTAAGCTGGGAAAGAATTCAGGGTACCTTTTAAATTGATGGTTAAAAATATCTTTATTTTCTGTAATCTCTAAAAAAAGATAGCATTTTTATTATAATGGTAGGCAACAAAACATAATTACCATTAACTATGCCTGTGACTTGTCACAAGTGGAAATCACAGATATTTTTATATTACTTTACGGTGTTGGTGGATATCTTGAATTGTCTTTTATGCACCTTTCTACTTCAGAATGATGATAGTTATGGAACCAACAACTAGGTCTTACTACTTATTATAGTAATAGAGAAACTTATGTATTTTGATATTTCTCATTTATTTCTCTATTATAGTGTCTTTATAACTGCATCCTGATATTGGTGTTCTTTGTTATTTTGTGTATTTTATTTTAGGCATTAAAGCATTCTTCTGAGGAGGTGTCCATAGAGTTTACTAGACGGCCAAAGGGATCGATGTCACAAACAAAGGAAGGCTGGACTAGAGCTGAGGTCTGGCTGGTAAGCAGATCCACCCTTCAACATTAGGAGGAAGATTCCAGGCTAAGGAAGGAGGTGGAGCAAAAGGCTTTGTGTGGGAAAGGACCTGGGGATTTTAAGATCAGAAAGAAGCCAGGGAGGTTAGAAGCAAGGGGCATGGAAAAAGTGGAAATATATGTGGTTAGTGAAGTAAATGGGGAGAGAAGAGGGGAGTGGATTTTACCCTGTGTTATTGGAAGTAGTTGGAGGGTTTTGGCAGGGAGTGATATGATTAAGTCTGTGGAGTAGAAAGGTTTTTTTGAGGAAAGGTATTAAGTACAAAAAATCCCACAGAATTCTAGGCATAAGTGGAATTGCAAAACTATCAGAATACAGTTATCAAAACATATCTTAAAATTGTTACATAAAATATGTGTATTTTATTAACACATTAAATAACAAGATCTAAGGTGGAGATAACCATTAAATATTGTGTAGCAAGAGTAGAAGTAGAAAAATGAGAAAATTGGAAGACTCACATTTTCCAACTTCAAAACTTTATCACAAGGCTACAATAGTGAAGATACTGTGGTATTGGAACAAGGGTAGACATATAGATTAGTGAAAAGAATTTACAGTCCAGAAGTAAACATTTATGTTTGTTGTCCACTGGTTTTCAAAAAGGGTGCCAAATAATTCAGCGGGGGAAAGAATGTCTGTATTAACAAATACTGGGATAATGGTGTATCTATATGTTACAAAAAAAAAAAAAAAAAAAAGAAGAAGGTAGATACCTTCATACACAAAACTTAAGGGCCATGGATTACCGACTTAAGCAGAAGTGCTAAAACTATAAAAACTGTTAGAAGGAAGTGTAGGAGTAAATCTTTGTGACTTTTAATTAGGCAGTGATTTCTTAAATGTGATGCCGAAAGCAAATGTGACAAAAGAAAAGAATAAATAACTTATATTTCATTGAAATTAAAAGCTTTATGCTACAAATGAAGCCATCAAGGAAGTGAAACAGCAGCCTGCAGAATGGGAGATGATATTTGCAAGTCATATATCTGATAAGGTATGCGCATCCATATACAGAAGCCTTACAACTCAATATCAAAAAGACAAAACAATTAAAAAATGGATGAAGGATTTGAATAGCTATATTTCTCTAAGAAGGTATGAAAGTGTTAGTCCCTCAGTTGTGTCTGACTTTTTGTGACCCCATGGACTGTAGCCCGCCAGACACCTCTCTCCATGGAATTCTCCAGGCAAGAGTGTTGGAGTAGGATGCCATTTCCTTCTCCACCCATCTTCCCCACCCAGGGATCGAACCTGGGTCTCCCACACTGGAGGCAAGCTCTTTACCAACTGAGCCAACAGGAAAGAAGGTATACTAATGACCAATAAACACATGAAAAGATGCTCAGTATCAATAGCCATAAGGAAAATGCACATCAAAATCACAAGATACCACTTCACACTAGGAAGGCTATAATCAAAATGACAGAGAATAATGCATGTTTGTGAGAATGTGGAGAAATTGGAACCCTGTATGCATTCCTGATTGGAAATGCAAAATGGTGCAGTCACTTTGATAAAGGTATGGTAGTTTCTCAAAATGTTAGTGGAGTTAGAGTTGCATGTGATCTAGCAATTCAGTTTCTAGGTGTCTACCCAAGATAAAAGAAAACATATGTCTGTGTAAAAACTTGTATTCAGATATTCACAGCAGCATTATTCGTAATAGACAAAAAGTGGAAACAACTCAAATGTCCATCACCTTCTGAACTGAAAAAGGAACTGTGGCACAGCTATATAATCAATGGCACTGGACAGTAAAAAGGAGTGAAATACTGATGCAAACTGCAACTTGGATGAACCTCAAAAACATGATGCTATGTTTAAGAATCCAGTCACAGAATAGCATGTATTGTATAATTCCACACATAGGCAGAGGCAGAACATAGACAAGGAGTTACCTGGGGCTGGGAAGGTGGGATTAAAGTGGGAAAGTGACTTTTAATGAGTTTAGGATTTCCTTTTATGGTGATATAAATGTTCTGAAGTTAGGGAGTGGTGGTGGTTGTTGAACTCTGTGGCTATACTAAACACTAAATTGAGTTTTACAATTTAAATAGGTGAATTCCTGGAATGTAAATGACATCTCAGTAGAGCTGCTAAAAAGGAAAAGAACAGAACCAGAGAAGCCATAGTTAGATGTTTCTAAATAGGAGAGAGGTATCAATAGCTTGGATTGGAGGGTAGTTGTGTTAATGGAGAGAAGTGGATAGATTTGGGACCTCTATATTTTTGTAGTAGAGCTATAAAACTTGCTAGAGGAGTGGATATAGTGTGGGGAAGAGAAACCTTAGAGGTGGAGCAGGTGTGACTCTTGTGGCATGGTCCTGTCCTGTTCTACATATCTATCATTCTATAGCTGAGGGGCCTATGAACATAGCCTGTTGGGTTATGTGGGGTCTAGCTGGCTCGCTCATGGCATGGGGAACTGATGAGACCAAACTACAGTTACATGCCTGATGACGCAGTATCTACTTTGCTAGAAAACAGAGGAAGTGTCCAGGATTCAGTGAGAATGTCTCTGAATTTTCTCTTCAATTCTGGAAAAGTTGGCTATTTGCAGGACTCTTGAACAGTAATAACCATTTTAGCCCCAAATGTTTCTATACAGGTCAAAATAGTTTTTCTTCCTCATAAGCATTTTCTCTGAGAGTCGAGGGTCTGCTTTCAAGTTTAAAGCAGCTTTTTAGTGGGATCGTCTCTTTTAAACCTGGATCAGAAGGTGAATGTTCTGGAGAGACTAAAATCACCTGGGTAACCATTATAAAAGAGACACGTGCATTTAAAGACCACAGCACTACTGAGATAGGAAACTTTCAGTGTAAATTCAGCCAAAGCTGAAAGCCTTTATTTCCTTCCCGCTCTGTTTTTCTTCATGAGAAATAGGAGCAGATATTTGAAGAGGGGGTGGGTTTCAAAGCCAAAGCGATATTTTTTTTTTTTTTCCCATAAGAATCCAGCTCAAACATAATCACTGAGAGATATGTGAAATACATGGTCACCCTAAAAGAAGATGCTGGCTTTGCTAAAAGTGACAGATTGCCGCCCAGGATCCTTGTTTTATTTCTGAAAACATGTGAGCGCTGAGTATGGTCAGGGGATCTGGAGACAGAGCGAACTGCAGGTTCATGCAAGAGAAAGCGAAGCTGCCTAGGCTACTGAAATCTTTTTACTCCCAAGATAGAGAACCACTGGCAAAACACGAGAGTAAAATTCCTTTGAAGAAGGACCATTACCTGAATGGAATGCAGTATTTGATTCATGTGAGGTAGGCTAAAAAGGCAAAAGGATGCATAGTGTCTGCTTATAGACCTGGGTTCCAAGCCACTTAATCAGTGGAAGGCAGTGTAACTTCATGGTCATGAGCACCAGCTCCTTGACCAGACCACCTGGATTCAAATCTCTTGTTTTTTGCTTATGATCTGCATGTCAATAGGCAAATTACATAACTGTTCTGTGCTATAGATTCTGTATCTTATAATGCAGACATGCATGCTAAATCACTTCAGTTGTGCCTGACTCTTTTTGACCCTATGGGCTGTAGCCCACCAGCCTCCTCTCTCCATGGGATTCTCCAGGAAAGAATACTGGAATGCATTGCCATGCCTTTCTCCTGGGGATCTTCCCAACCCAGGGATCAAACCCGAGTTCTCTTATATCTCTTGCATTGACAAGTGGGTTCTTTACCACTAGTGCCACTTATGGGAAGCTCATAAATACAGGTAATACTAACTAACTCATAGGGTTGCTTTGAGGATTAAATGGGTTTGTGCCTTGGAATGTTTATAACTGTACCTTGGCACACAGTACATGTTTAATAAATATTAGCTATTATCATCTATTGAGTATCTCTTATGTCCCAGCAAATGTATTATACTAGATTCTGGGATTGCAGTAGTAGACAAGATAGAAAAGATCTGTGTGCCTATAGAGCTTATAGGTGATTAGAGTATAACTTGCACAAACATCCTCAAGGCATATGTGATCCAGAGGCAAGAGATACAATTCAGAGTTGCCCAGCTTCCAGCTCTTCTGTGATAGTAGAGAGTTTATTTATGACAAAGATGTGGAGCCTGGATGGACGCACATAAAAGTCAAAAAGTGATTCTCAAATGTGGGCAGAATCGTGGCTGCCTGAATGAATCACTGTTACTGATGGGAGTTGTTAGGGGTGGAAATAAGTCTGTGAATCTTTGGCTCCAACCTCAGGAGGTGCTGAGTGTGCCAAGGTTTGTGTGTTCCTGGTTTGTGAGTCACTATCCCAGGAAAGTGAAAGTGTTAGTCTCTCAGTCATGTCTGACTCTGTGTGACCCCATGGCTGTAGCCTGCCAGGCTCCTCTGTCCATGGAATTCTCCAGGCAAGATTACTGGAGTGGGTAGCTACTCCCTTCTCCAGGGGATCTTCCCAAACCAGTGATTGAACTCAGGGCCTCTGCCTTGTAGGCAGATTCTTTACCATCTGAGCCTAGGGCTTCCCTGTTAGCTCAGTGGTAAAGAATCTACTTGCAAAGTAGGAGAAAAAAGAAAGAAAGAAAGTTGCAGGCAGATGGCCAGCAGGGAAGCCCTGCAATGTAGGGGATGTGGGTTCAATCTCATCATGGGGGTGGGGTGGATGTGGGGGAGATCCCTTGAAGAAAGAAATGGTAACTCACTCCAGTATTTTGGCCTGGGAAATCCCAAGGCACAGAGGAGCCTGGTAGGCTACAGTCCAAAGGAGGGGTTGCAAAGGAATTGGACATGACTTAGTGACTAAACAACAGAAACAGTTCTAGGAAAGAGAAGGAGTGAATTGAGAGGCAGGTTTTCTATAGGGAATTAGAGTTGTGGCGGTTTCGGATTTTCTGCCTCCTTACAGTCCCATTGCTTCTTTCTCATTTAACCCCTACTGGGAATGGAGAGCTAGCATCATGATGCCCTATCAGTATTTGTTACGAGAAGGGATCAGTATTAGCCAGGTTTAATGACTGAAGAAAACCAGGAAGACCTCAGTCTTCTCCTCTGAAGGGCAGAGTTACTACCAGTGGTGACAAATCCGTTATCACTGTCCCAGGATGAAACCTGGACTGAATTTCCAGGATCTTGACTGATAGGCCTCTGGTAGAGGGACTGAAAGGTCATTCAGTTATATATATGTATGTATATATATATATATATATAAAATTATTTTCTGCCATCCTCTGGTATCCATGTATATTCTTCATCAACTACCTGTCAGATTACTTTCTTTAGAGTAATATCGTCTATCTTCTCACCTCTGTTAGGTTGGGGGAAGGATAATTAAAGTCTTACTTGAACTTCTACTGGTTATATCCTACTGTCTTCTGCCAGTCCCAATCCAGAGAAGCTGACTCAATTACCTATGATGATTCTCGAAGAAAATTCTTGAAGAAAATAGAATCTGCCATGAGATGGATAATTAAACAACAACAGCAACAAGCCCATGCCTGGTAGAGGCTATGCACTGATTACAAAATAGTCCAATGTATGTGTTTATGAGAGTCCCCATATTATTTCTCTAGCTAGTGAAAACTCAACTTTCTGATAAATCCATTTATCCTATCACATAATGGGGAGCAGAAAAATATTAAGTTCAGCAGTCAGGAAACATAATCTATTACCTTCTAAGGCTCAGTTTCCTCATCTGAAAAATGGGAATTCTAATACCTAACTCATGGAATTTTTATGAGAATCATGAGAGGTATTTAAAATTACTGAGTAAACTTTGAAAGGCCACACAAATATAAGGGATCATTTTATGGTATGTCCTCACAATTTCACCCTTCTCTTGGTGGTTGCCACCCAGAGTCTTGATGCTGGTAGGTTGAATTGAATTACTAGAATGATCTGGCTCAAGTAATGTTTTCTGTTTCTTTTCTCTGTCCTAGCTTTTATAGAGCTATTGCTTACTACAACTGTGTGGCCCAAGTGATCCATCTAAATTATAAATTGTAAATGTGACTATGTTGTTGCATTATTTAAAAATCATCAATTACTCCCAAATGTACATTGAAGGGAATTTAAGCTCCTTAGTTGCCTTCTATCTCTGACTGCCTTTTCTGTCCTCTGGTTTCATGCCTAAGGTCTAGTGTTACCACATTCTTGTCTATATCTGCCCCATCTTTCCCCACCCTGACCCCAACCCCAGAAACACAGGGCATTTGATTTAATGCTTTCGTGCAGTTATTCATGCTGTCCCCTCTGTCTGAAAGGTCTTTCCATCTTCCACCTGGCTGGTTCTTATCCCACAATGTTCAATTCAACCATCATCTCCTCTAGGAAGCTTTCTCCAAGCCCCAAATCCAGCTTAGTAAAGAACCAGACTCAGTGTTTCCAGAGCCCCAGGGCCTCTGCCTTGTTGTTGTGCTTGCTTTGTAATCTTGAAATGATCTGTTACTATAACTAGACCTCCTTGGAGGCAGACATGATGTCTTCTGTATCATAATTTCCCTGGTATGTAGCACAATGCTTGGGACAGGAGGTACTCAGTATAAACTGAACTGAATTCTTTTTGCAAACTCTTGGTATCAATTACTGTCCAAACAAAAACAGCAAAGTGCTCTTATTATTGAAAACAGAGGCATTCCAATACAGCTAATTCTTTGTACAGAGGATGGCTGGGCTGACAAGCTGGATAGGGAACAATGAGGCCAATCAGAGAGTAGCAACAGCAGGAATTGCTACCACCCTAGGGCGAGGTGGGTTTCCCTGGTGGCTCAGACAATAAAGATTCTGCTTGCAATTTGGGAGACCTAGGTTCAATCCCTGGGTTGGGTAGATCTCCCGGAGAAGGGAATGGTAACCGACTCCAGTATTCTTGCCTGGAGAATTCCGTGGGCTAGAGGAGCTACAGTCCATGAGATCACAAAGAGTCGGACATGACTGAGCAACTAACACAACACAACAGAGGGGGAGGTGGGGTTGCTAGGACCACAGGGTTGAGACCTCCAGGTAGAAGCTGGAGCCAAGGAGGGTCATCTGGAGGGAGTGAATGTTTTTCCGCTGTGATGCATATGCACAATGATGGTGACTTGCAGATCACATCCCCACGAATGTGACGGACGTGCCCAGGGTTATTAGCCATTGCCAAGTACATGCCTCTTCTCCTTTCCCATGACTCAAGAAGGACACTGGGATTCACAGAAGAGTGGCATTGTTATGGGAGACAGAGAAGAGATAAATCACCTATGACGGAGATACATTTCATAACCAACCCAACTGTCCCAGTTTCCTGCCACCAAGGGATTGAGAACCAGCAGTTGTGGTTAAAATATTCTTACTTCCTGCATAAATGAAGCAAGCTGATGTCTAAAATTAGAGTGGAAAATTGAAGGAGGATTTCAGAGAATTCATCTGAGAAGGATTTTTGCCTCACCTCTTTATGTATTTCAGCTGAAAGGATTATATTTTTTATGGACAATCGGCCTAAATATAAACTTCAACATGTCTGTGTATATATCATCTATATTGTATTTCAGAGAGAAAACATTTCAAGAGAACAAAATTTATGCAGAACTTATGGTTTGCGCATGGTTCAACCTACAGGGATACAGTATGTTGTTCCTGTGATTCTGATACATCCTTGTACTATTTTTTTTTCACAACTAGTTTTTAAAAATATAGAATGACCTCTGTTTTTGTTGTTGTTTTTTTTTTGTTGTTGTTGTTGTTTTTAGCATTAGGAAATCCTTGTGGTTTTTGGTTACTCTGGGCTATTGTGAAAGATCTCATTACTTTAAAGGAGTTAAATCTTTTCAGTGATCAAGTTACGAACAATGCCCATTCCTCTTCAGAACTGGTATTATATTTTTAGAATTCAGGGGAAAAAGTAAAATACCATAAAAATAAACAAATCTTGCTTATGTTCGTGATTCTTTAATCACGTGAATGCTGAATACATAAAATATCTCCTATTGTTAAAATCTCTGTTTGCCACTTAAAAATACTCAAGAGTATCTTATTTTATCTTCAGCATGTTACACATCAGAACTTATAAACAAATTTATTTATTTGCTTACGTGCTTATTATCATTCTCCATCCCCAGTGGTGAGGACAAAGGTCCTTCTCTCTCATTCTTTGATCTCTACTCTGTGCTTTGGAACATTGCCTGGCACACAGAAGTGGGTTAATAGATACATTTCAATGACTCACCACATTCCTTTTTGCATCACTCCTGAATGAAATATGAGAAAGATGAAGAGATTGACCTTACTGGCAAATTCTTTCCAAGGTCTAAAAGGTGTGGTCTAGACCTTGCTCCACTCCACTGAGCTGGGCCAAACCTTGAACAACCATTTGTGCGTGCAGGAACTCCAAGAAGAGGGAGCCTGTGAGCCTGATAATTGCAAGCTATTTCTCAGTGTTGCCAAAAGGTCACCACTATCAATTATGACATATATTTGAAGAAAAGGAAGTCCTGTCTATATGGCAATATATTCTACATTGTCTAATTTGTTTGCTGTAATAAGGCCAGGCTTAGTTATTGATGAATCAATCATCCATGCCTTGTATGCTGATGACACCACCTAAGTCCCTCTCTCAAGATAATGGTATTGCATATGGAGATTGGTGCTGGGCCATATATTATTAAACTCCATAAACATGTTGAACATTAATTGCTACTGCTGTGCAAGAAAACATTTTTTTTTCCTTTTTGTGGTGGAGAGTTAAGTAATTTATACAGGATGACTCAAGCCGTGTCTCTAGGCAGCCAGTGAAATGCTGCTAAATCAATCCATATGGCCGTGTCTGCGAGAGAATCAATTGGATGACCTGCATGGGTGAGTGATACAGGGCGCCTGAGCCACGCTGAGTTCTTTCTTTCTGTAAATGGACAAGCCCTGGAGGTTATGTCTCTACATACCTCATGGGAAAGAAAGTAGAAACAATTACAAGGTCAATTGAAACAAAAAATAAATGCTCATCTCAATCAATTCACATGAAGAGAACTTTTCCTAGATTTTCTTTTCTGTGTGTGTTCTCCCTCCTGCAACCAGATAATGGTCTTACTGCTCCATTTCACTTTTCTGGGACCAAATTAGGCTTGGTTCAGAGGAAATAAACAGCTTACTAGAAAGACAGAGTGTGAGGCCTGAGGCTGGGCCTGGGACAGGGGATCTGAGCTGTGAGTTCTCCAGAGAACAATATACCAAGTCAATGGTGTCCTCTGATTACTTTCTTTCTGTGTCCTACAGTCTTGCTTTAACTTGCTTTAACTCTTTGACTTTATTTTTATTATTGCCTTATAACTCATTTATTAGCTTTAAAATTGTTTCAGAGAACAGCTTGTGAAAAATGTGATCAAGGAAAGCAACTGCTTTCTCCCTTTCTCTCTGTCTCCCCCAAATTTTGGCTTTATGTCTGGCTTGGTTGGTCTGTACTGCACTGGGGAGTGAGAACACTTCCTTAATTATTAATATGTATAGGATGAGATGGTTGAATGGCATCATCAGTTCAATGGAAATGAACTTGGGCGAACTCCAGGAGATGGTGAGGGACAGGGAGGGCTGGCGTGTTGCAGTCCATGGGGTCGCAAAGAGTCAGACACGACTTAGAGACTGAGCAACAACAACTTATTATATATATAATATTAATATAATAAAATTATATATTAATATGATTGGAGAAGGAAATGGCAACCCACTCCAGTGCTCTTGCCTGGAAAATTCCATGGATGGAGGAGCCTGGTTGGCTACAGTCCATGGGATCACGAAGAGTCGGACACGACTGAGCGAGTTCATTTTCACTTTTCACTTTCATGCATTGGACAAGGAAATGGCAACCCACTCCAGTGTTCTTGCCTGGAGAATCCCAGGGACAGGGAGCCTGGTGGGCTGCTGTCTATGGGGTCGCACAGAGTTGGACACGACTGAAGCGACTTAGCAGCAGCAGCAGCATATTGATATGATAATAATAAGGGCTCACCTACATTTTCTAAATGAAAAGATGCATGATAGATTCAAAGTTTTGCCTTCCTTTTGCATCCACATATGATGTTTATGTACAGTGGTAGACTGAAGAACAATCTGATTTACATGGATTTATCAAACTTTGGTAACGCATAGTTCTTAACAGAAGCCTACTTGGACAATATCTTAAATTTTCTCTGATTAGTGGTAAAGAAAATGGATTCATACTGAATGCAGGGCAGACTCAATCCACAGGAGTCTTTCAATCCTTTACTTTCCATTGGGAAGCATGAACTGGAAAATCTGGAAGACTCATGTTTTAGCTGTGTTTTGTAAAAGATACTTATTGTTTTCCTTCATCCAACCCTAATTCTGGTATCATTATTTCCTCTTTTAATGGGAGGGCAGGGGGAGTTGCGGGATCACTTTTATTTAATTCTGATCGGGGAGACTACTGCACTAACCACAAGGGCATAGAGGTGATTGTGTGACCTAGATTTGCTTTATCATGGTACCCCATCCCCTGGGTTAGGGTTAGGGTTATGGTTATAGTGATTGGTCCAAGGATGGGTTTGAGACTCAAACCAAGTCAATGAGAATTTTTGCATAGAGTTTTCTACATGGAAACACTTTTTATCTCTTCTTAGGTTGCTAGCTGAGCTGGAACAAACCTGGAGTTGTCTAACTGTGCCTTCCCCAGCACTCGCTTGGCCCAACCTCACTCATGGAGAAAATGTACTGTAAGGAGGGAGTGAGGGCAACACATGATGAGAAGAAGAGGTGGGAGGGGAGAGAGAGACAGAGAAAGAAAGATAGAGACACAGACAGAGAGAGTACAAACATGAGAGTGAATGAAAATGTGTAAATGCCCACATTCCATCATTCCTTGAAGCCAGACCCTCTTCTCCACTCCTCTTATTTTGTATGCTCATCACCTTTCAGCTGACTTTAAGTTAATTTTCTGTCCCTTTTAATCAGACAGCCTCAGATTAACAGGTAACATTCGATATTAAGCACTGATCACTGCTTTACTTTCCTATGGATTGCCATCAAGTCCCGGGTTTTGGCAAGAGCTGGGACTCAGAGCAAATAGAATGACTCTGGGGTGTAGCCTGCCTGTAGAGAATTCTAGGCAGCTCTGTAGCAGACAGTGAGGAGAAGGTGGCAGAAAGTTGCATTTACACCTCAACCTTAGATACAAGTAACTCGTCATCTCAAGTGACATTCTGATATTCTGTCATCCCCTGAATCTTTTAGGACATGACTTTTCTTTCCCTCAGTTCCTTTTTATTTTTCATTTTTCATATACAGCTGTCAACAGATGCTTCTTTATTTTCTTGCTCATGCCTCTGATTTCTGTGTCCTATATTTTGAAAGATATATGCATAAATGGTAATTATTATCAAGCCAGGGAGACTACTAGTTTTGAGATATTGGGTAAAGTGCAGGGGAAAATGTATTTCTCCTGGCTTTCTCAGAGTGGAAGAAGATCCTCAGGCATGATTATTTGATAATTCAGTGACTAAAACATTTGTTTTTGTTCCTGACCTCTGACTTCTACAGATTTATGACTACACTTTGGGAAGGTTAGCCTGCCTTCTCTGCAGAAGGCTCCAGGTCTGACCTCAGGCTTGTCTTGTGGCCTTGGAAATGTGAATCATGGCTGCGAGGATTCAAGAGGTGAGGATGAGGGGAATGTCTCTTCTGTTCACCTCCTCAAACTCTGTCATCATCTTTCAGATGGTTCACGGTCTTGCTGAGTTGTGTGCTGGCTCATTTCTTGGTTATGGGG